>NC_134101.1:117179094-117505003 GCF_000715075.1 Nicotiana tabacum
TACATGTGGTCGGTTGTACTCATACTACACTTCTGCACCTTGCGTGCAGATGTTGGATGTTGATGTTGCTATGTTCGAAGGGAGCTAGATTTGAAGATGTACCTGCATTCCGGTTATAACTGCCTCTTGTTCATGGTAGATCTAGACTTTATCACTTTGTATCAAATTAATTCGAATATCCTTAAAATCACTTATAAATTTAATTGTTATCTGATTTTGAGGGTAAACAGTTTGGCACCCACAATGAGGCTAAGGATAATAGTGGATATTTGATGCAAACTTCTATAATACACCCTATTTTACACTTGTTCTTTGAAGTGCCTCTAATTTCACACCAAAGTTCAAAATGTCGAACTCCTAGTCAGCCCCTCTGAACGTGAATGCTGGATCCAGCCACCATGCGAGAACAACAATATAGCGCCCGGGAACAAGGTGCCCCTCATCGACCTCAACGTAGTTCCAGTTGCAAACCTGATCGACGCTAGCTCGCATGTGTCCATCAATGCAAATTTGCCTACCGATCTTGAGAACAACAACCGCAGGGAAGTCCGATCAGTTGCACAAAATACGCATGGCGGCGAAGATGATGGGATCAACTTGCGGGTGATCTTCAAAATGTTACAGGCTCATCAGGCAACAATAGCCCAACTCCAGAATCAAAGTTATGCCCCGAGCAGAATTGAGCCTGAGCCGTCCCAGGAAGTTACCCGCAGAAACGAACTAGTCATGGAGAGGCCAAATGAAAATGAATCGGGCATCAACCCTGAGATCATAAAAATGCTCGAGGAGCTGACAAAAAGGGCAAAATCAGAAGAGAAAAAAATCGAAGCCAATGACAAAAAAATGGAAACCTATAATTCTAAGGTTGACCAAATACCAGGAGCACCGATATTAAAAGGCCTGGATTCTAAGAAGTTTATTCAAAAACCTTTTCCTCCGAGCGCAGCTCCAAAGCCGATCCCTAAGAAGTTCTGCATGCTCGAGATTCCTAAGTATAACGGAACGACCGACCCAAATGAGCATGTGACCTCCTACACATATGCCATCAGAGGAAATGGCTTGGATGATGATGAGATTGAGTGTGTCCTACTGAAAAATTTTGGGGCAACTCTGTCAAAGGGAGCTATGATATGGTATCACAACCTACCTCCTAATTCTACTGACTCATTTGCTATGCTTGCAGATTCCTTCGTGAAAGCACACGCCGGGGCTATCAAGGTCTAGACCAGGAAGTTAGACATTTTTAAAGTGAAATAGAGGGATAATAAGATACTTAGAGAATTCATGTCCCGATTTCAAATGGAACGGATGGATCTACCTCTGGTCGCGGACGATTGGGTTGTTCAGGCCTTCACCGAAGGACTCAATGTTAGAAGTTCGTTGGCTTCACATTAGTTGAAAAGAAATCTGGTAGAATATCTAAATGTTACTTGGCCTGACGTGCATAACCGGTATCAATCAAAAATCAGGGTCGAAGATGATCAACTAGGGGCCCTTCCGAGTCCATTCATCCTGTCAGAGCCTTCGACAGAGTCAAGAGAGACGTTGATCATGAACCAAGATCAAACAGGGATCGGTATCAGCCATATAATGGAGACCGAAGAGGTTGTGGATCTGGGTAAAACCTTGTGAGAAGTGAAAAGAGGAGTGATAGATGTCAAAACAATCGGGGACTCATGAGCAAAAACAATTTTGATATACCCATCGGGCCTAAGAAGCGCCAAGGTTATCGGAGTATAACTTTAATGTCGATGCTACCGCCATTGTATCTTCCATCGGAGGCATCAAAGACACCAAATGGCCTCGACCTCTACAGTTCGATCTAGCCCAAAGGGATCCTAACCTAATGTGCAAATATAATGGCACTCACGGCCACATAACAGAGGATTGTCGATAATTAAGAGAGGAAGTAGCCCGACTATTCAACAACGGATATCTCTGAGAGTTCCTGAGCAATCGAGCCAAGAATCATTTTAGGAATAGAGATTCTAATAAACATATCGAGCAGGAAGAACCTCAGCACATCATTAATATGAGAATCGGTGGGGTCGATGTTCCTCAGGGGCCGATGCTAAGATGCACCAAGGTATCCATCACAAGAGAAAATGGACTCAAGATTATGTGCCATAAGGAACCTTATCTTTCAACGACGAGGACGCGAAAGGGATCATGCAGCCCCACAATGATGCACTGGTAATATTTGTACTCATAAATAAATCTCAAGTTAAGCGTGTGTTAATTGATCCAGGTAGCTCGACCAACATAATCAGATCGAGGGTCATAGAATAGCTCTGTCTATAGATCAAATCGTGCCCGCAGTCCGATTTCTAAACAGATTCAATATGGCATGTGAGACCATCAAAGGGGGAATAACATTACTGGTGAATGTTGTCGGGACCATTCAAGAAGCCAAGTTCTATGTAATCGAAGGAGATATGAGGTACAATGCTATGTTTTGTAGGCCATGGATCCACAACATGAGGGTAGTATCCTCGACTCTACACTAAGTTTTGAAATTCCCAATGCCAGGAGGGATTAGAAAAATCTACGGAGAACAACCAGCCGCAAAGGAAATGTTCGCGGTCGAAGAGTGATCCCGATGTCCGCACTTACAATAACAAAAGATTCGAGCTCGATCACCAAAGAAGGAACCAAATAGCAATCACCGACATCTATCCTGACCGAACCGAAGAAGTAGGGGACGAGTGAGGACGAAGATTACGGAGTCCTCAGGTCCTTCATAATACTTGATTATTCTGATACCACCAAATCAACGATCGAGGAACTGCAGCAAGTCGTACTAATCGAGCACTTGCCCGATTGTAAGGTATACCTGGGCACAGGGTTAAGTCCCGAGCTCAGGAAAAAACTCATTGAGTTCCTTATAGCTAACATAGATTGTTTCGCTTGGTTCCACCTTGATATGACATGGATCCCCCCCAGAAATAACCACTCACAAGCTGAGGCTAGACGCAAAGTTTCATCCAGTCAAATAAAAAATGAGACCTCAGTCCGAAGTCAAGCATGCATTCATCAAAGACGAGGTATGTAAACTCCTTAAAATAGGGTCGATTCGGGAAGTTAAATACCCGGATTGGTTAGCAAACAAAGTGGTAGTCCCTAAAAAAGGGAATAAATTAAGAATGTGTGTAGACTATAAAGATTTGAATTAGGCATGCCCCAAGGACTCTTTCCTTTTTCCCAACATCGATCGTATGATCGATGCGACGACCGACCACGAGATCCTCAATTTTCTCGACGCCTATTTAAGGTAAAACAAAATTCGGATGGATCTGGGCGACCAGGAAAAAAAGTCCTCCATCACTATGTACGGTACCTACTACTATAACATAATGCTATTCAGACTAAAAAATGGCGGTGCCACTTACCAGCGCCTAGTAAATCGGATGTTTAAAGAACAAATAGGAAAACCAATGGAGGTTTAGATTGACGACATGTTAGCTAAGTCCCTGCAAGTAGAGGACTGTGAGCATGTGATTTTTTGCTTCACGAAAACTACTCCAAAAGAAATCAAAAATAAAACAAATTTCATCTGTGTACAATTTTGAGAATTTGCGTGACATTTTGGTAATTATTTTGTCCGTAAATGTTTACCCTTATTGTGATTAATTAAAAAATACAAAAATACATGTTACATGCACATTCAAGATGTAATTGTGCATTTTGGAATTAATTGAACCATGTTTTATTTTAAGAGAAAGAAAATCACAAAAAATATGTATTTGTTGCATTTTGTCATTTATGTGTGCCGTTGAATAATTTTATCTTTTAATTAAATGTTTGACCGTGTGCGTTAATTGTTGTTAAGGTTTAATTAACATTGTTGTAGGCTAATTTTGGTTTTACAAATTATTTTTAGAATTTTATTGATTGTTAATTAAAAGTAGAAAAAGAAAAAGAGTTGAAAAAATAAAGAAAACTCGGTTTGGGCCAAAAATTAAAATGAAAGCAGGCCCAAACGAGCTGGCCCAAGGCGTAAACTGGTCCGTCTCCTCAGATGTGCCCGAACGGCACCGTTTTGTCACAGTTGAGTGGGGCCGTTGATCTCAAATGGATCAACGGCCAAGATCACATCTTTCATACCCGTCTCCTATACCCGACCCATTACCCGGTCAGCCCCCCCTGTTTAAACCAAACGACACCGTGTAGTTTAACCCCCTTGATCTTGGCCATTGATCTTAATTGATTTAACGGCTAAGATCGAAACAACCCCTCCATATATAAGGTCAATCCTTACCCCGCACCCCCAAAGCCGTACCCCTCCCTTTCCACCTTCGTCTCTGATCTTCAGAGACCAGACATGTCTGCCACCTCTAGCCACCGTGCACCGCCCACCAGAAATCACCTCACGGCGGTTCCGGTGGTCCAAACGACCCCAAAATTACACCATAACTTCCCCACGACATCCTCTTTCCAGATCTGGTATTAGTTTCCCTCGAATCCATACCCAATGTCTCGAATCTTCAATCAAAGAGTCCGTTTGAGACCTCACTTGTTCTGATGACTACCAAATTAACACCCCTAAGCCATCTGACCACCCTAATTACAGATCCAGTACCCGTTGGCTTCGAATCTTCCTGAAACTCCTCGAATATTCATTTGAAGATTCGAGCCAAACATGAACCTACCCCGATCTGTTCCAAATTCATACCATGTGACCCCCAGACCTCCCTCACCCCTGAACCACCACTGGTTCCCTTCAAATCTGCCTAGAAACGTTCGAACCCTAAATCGAAAAAAAAACGGAACCCTAAAAATTCCAAATCATGGAATCCGTCCAAATTAAGTGAGAATTTGGGGTTTAATCGACCTTAATCGAAGTGTTCTTAGTTGAGAACACTTCGACTAAGGTCTGTTCGACCTCAAAGTGTCCAAATCCAAGTTGGTTCCAAGGTCGTCTGTTTCTGATCTTTGTCACTAAGGTATTTTTCCTTTCTTTTGTTCTATTTTGTGTTTATATCTGTTTATTTGTTTAAGTTTCACTGATTTTTCAATTTTCATCGATTGATTTTATCCATCTTCAATGACCTTTTATTTGGTCGAATTCTTCTGATAGTTGATTAAGTATATATTGTAAACTGTATAACCTATGTGATTAATTTCGTCAATTAGTTGGTTGTATTACAACTCACTGTTTCTGTCAAATGATACTCGAATCACATATGTTTGTTTTTCTGATTGATTGTCGATAATTGTTGTACATTATGGCCTGTATAATCGATTAATCAAGTGTCGTCAATTAATTTGCTTAAAAAATTAGAAAAAACAACAACATGATAGTAGTTCCTGGTTGTTTTTCCAGTAGGTTTACCATTTTCTTTTTGTCTTTTGTGTTAAATGTGGAATGAATTGAACATGTTATTTTCAGTCTTGTTTGTTTTAACCAGATTACTCATTCAGTTCTTCATAGTTTATCTCATTGCCCTGATTAATACCATTTCGATTTTCTTCTGTTCTTCTGCTTTAAATCATTGTGTCTGAATAGGATTGTGAATTGGTTATAGCTGTTTAATCAGATTTAGTTTCAAATCTTTGTTAGATCGAACAAATTTCAGAATTAAAAGTTTTAATACAGCTGATAGGTAGTAATATTAAAGGGTTTCAGGGGTGATTTAGGAATGAAATAGTTAGGATTATATTTTAGTGTTAGTGCTTTGTTAGTGAGATATTAATTAATACACTAATGGGGAACCAAAGGGAGTGGAGGGGCTGATAATAAGGAAAAGTTTGCCTTAGTGGAATTAAAAGTAAAAAAAAAACCAGATTTTTAGTGGAAAAATTCTGATTTGAATAGGAAAAAGGGGCCGGGCACTAAGTTTGAAAGGGGGATGGCTGTATAAAAAGGAGATTGAGGATTGAATTTAGGGAGAGAGAAATTTCTGGAAAAAAGAGGGGAAAAAGGGAACTAAAAGAAGAGGAAGAAAAGTTTGAGAGAGGTAGGAGAGATAATTCTTCTAGAGAGATAGAGTGTTAAGGCTGAATTTTTACATTAAGAGTTTCAGGTTGCTTTTCTTGAGTTTTGACAAATCAGAAACTACTGTTTCCTTGCATTTATCTGTGTTTCATTTTGGTACTGCTGGGTTTTAGTTTAGTATTTCCTGGGTTTCTGTTGGTGGAGTATTGATTGCATTAAGTTCATGGGTTTTCCTGCTTGGTTTTAATCTTTCCTGGGATTTCTGCTATTGTTGGCTACTGGTTTACTGGTTGTTGCTGTACTGCTGTGTTGCTGTGTATACTACTGCTGTTTTCTGCACTGATCTTCCTCTTCTTCTCTTTGCTTTCCAAATACCAGGTACACAAATTGATACACTGGTCCTTGTAGGCTGAAACTTGAAGCATGAATACAAAGAAATGAAGAGTTGAAGTTTTAAATTCATTGTAGTTGTCTACTTATTTGTATATACATTAGAATACCTCTTTCATTAGAATCTGTAGGTGTTTGTTTATGTATAACTAGACATGCCTTTTTATAATAGTTTAGTGAGAAAACTGCCCATGTATGCTTAGTTAGAAGGATTGATGGTATAGTAATTCCTGTTCTGTTACTTCAGTATTATTTGTTAAATAGTATATATCAAAAGCATGTCAGGCCATTTAGATTATTCTTAAACATTCAATAGTTATCTCATTTGAACAAATGGTCTGTTTCTAAACTGGTAGGAACATTGTTTAATTAGATACCATTGGTTAATTTCATACATGTAAATGGTTTAGGATAAAAATTAGATTTCCAAGTTCTTTCATTCCAGTAGAATGCCACTTTAAATTTGCAGAAATCTGTTAACAAAATGACACCATTTTTTGCAAGCTATGAATATGTGTAGAAACCATTAACTAGACCCTATTGGATTAAGGATGGCCCGGGTCCAGTTTTACTCCATATACGTTGGACCTGGGCCCATAAATGGCAAACGGATGCCCTTATTGCATCATTTTCAGAATTAACGAATCGTATTCGAAACTTAACTATAATAACCCGCAAGCATGTAAATAAATTAGGTACTTTTCTTCTTTTATTTTAGAGACGGACGGAAATAGAAAAACATAGTTACTATAGGATAATCCTTTAAAATACAATGAGGTGTGCCTCACCAGAGAAATCACAAGTTGCGGGGCCCTCAATAAAAAGACATAATAAATGGATAAACTTTAGGATCGGCCGCTTAGTGAACTCCATGGTCCTTCCCCAAAAATAACAATACGCTAGTCTCTTTAGGACGCGTCTTTAATAAATTACGTCCTTAAATACGGGTGTGCATTGATGTAACCCAAATCCAAATCTCAACAGAGTCGAAACGTGTCAATAACCACGGGTACATTGATTGTGACAAGGTTCGAGATACGTTTTCACAATGTTGCAATTCCTTGTTAAAATAACAATAATAATAATAAAAGCGGTAAAAGAGTCATAACTTGCACCAAGTGCATAATTGTTAAAATCAGGTAAATAAGCCGAATATAACAGTTGAGCGACCGTGCTAGAACCACGAAACTCGGGAATGCCTAACACCTTCTCCCGGGTTAACATAATTCCTTATCCGGATTTCTGGTGCGCAAACTGTTATCTCCCAAGTGGCGACTCTGAAATAAATAAATAAATCCCGTTTCGATTGTCCCTTAATTAGAAAAACTCCCCTCTGCGTCCTTTGCGTGGCGCGGGTAAAAAGGAGGTGTGACAGCTCTGGCGACTCTGTTGGGGAAAACCCAGAATCTCTGGTTCCGGGTTCAAAATTCGAGCTTGGATAAATTGTTATATTCGGTTATTATCTGTTTTTTTTACATGTTTGGGCCTAATGTGCTAAATGCTGCTTTTACCGCTTTGATATTATCTGAACTGTATATAAACTGTGCCGAAACCCTTCTCTTCTTACCTCCGGGGATGTGCTTGCTGGTCGAGACTCCCTATTCTGTTAGTGTCAATACCTAAAATAAGAAAGAGGCCGGACAAGTTACTAAGCCGGATGGCCTTTTGGTTCCCGGTACGTAGCCCCCTCCTCGACTCGAGTTGTCCGCTCGAGTACACAGTCTAGAACAAATATCCAGGTTATGAACCTAGAATAACTCAGTTTCATGCCGGATCCCTAGTAGGAACGTTTTTTTGCATCACGTGCATTTGACTTTGGAGGCTCAACATAGGGGTTGGGTCTGTCTAGGACAGGTGTACCAAAAATGAAAATGACCATCCTGATGCATCGTACTTGCTTCTACTTGTGCATTTATTTGCTTCGGACTGACATGCTGACTGGCTTGTGAATATTTTGAGGAAAGAGAAATATAGGCACGAGGGTTAATCACTTGTTTTGAAAATGATGTCGAAACTCTGTCGAATTTTTGAGAAAATGGAAAGAAAAGCCAAAAAGAGAAAAATAGTTTTATTTGCCAATAAAATGGAGTTTTCTTTTTTTATTTTTCAAAATAAGTTTGTTTTATCGGCCCGAACTACGCCGGTTTGATTCTCACAGGTGTGAGATACGTAGGCAACCCTCATCGGGTTCAACCTCCCCTTTTGCAAAAATAGTCAAAAATGTCAATTTTTGATTGTCAACCTAAATAAATCGGGTGATGCCATTTTTTTTGTAAGAATAGCCGAATGTTCCCGAAAGGGACGCCGGAAGGCTAACTTTGCATAAACGACCACTTTTGATCATCCTTTAGAGTTTTGGTCGGTTGACCCTCATAACCTTAAAATCTTTATTTCCGAAGTGCTGGAAGGCCGTGTTCGGAACCGGACCTTCCTTTAATTCTCGAAGAAAATAAAAAGAAAAAAAAAATATATATAGCCAACTTGTTGAGTCAGATAAATTTTATTTTTGCTTAATCACACTAATAAATGTGCAGAATGAGCACAAGTCAGACTTCGCACGTAACAATTGTGAACAAGATCCCTTTGGAGTTGCACATGTGGTGGGATGACTTGGGCGAGGCAGGACGCGACACAATCAATCTATACATGGGAGGCCTCCCTGGGTTGTTGAAGATTAATCCTAGAGGGGATATCATAAAGGCCTTGGTCGCATTTTGGGACCCGACTCACAACGTATTTCGCTTCTCGGATTTTGAACTTACCCCAACATTGGAAGAAATAGCCGGGTACATCGGGAGCCCCAAAATTCCTTTGAGATACTAGTACCTGATCGCTCCAAGGGCCGTAGCCGTACACAGGTTCCTAGACTCTCTGAAAATAAGCAGGGAGGTCCACAATCCAGACTTGACAGCTGGTTTTTGTACTTTGCGGTTTATATACAATAGGTATGGCCACATATGGGGGTTCAACAAGCCGAAAAACAAAATCTGTAGCAAAGGAAACCGCCTTAAGTGGGAAGAACATAGGTGTGTTGCGTTCATGATAGCCTTTCTGGGACTCCTGGTGTTTCCTAGAAAGACGGGAACATTGACATATGAGTGTCCGGGGTTGTCATCACTTTACTCACTCAGGCCAACAGCACCCTCGTACCCATGATAGTAGCTGAAATCTTTCGCGCTCTCACAACTTGCAAAGCCGGGGGAAATTTCTTTGAGGGGTGCAATGTGTTGCTGCAGATGTGGATGATCGAACACCTATGTCGTCGTCCTTAATTTATGAGTTATGGATCGACAGAGAAAACATGCATAGAGGAATTTTCCACAAGGGTTGACGGAATCAGCTTACCAGAAGGGGTCACGGAATAGATAGCCCGCCTCCGTTCTATTACTGCGGGCCGAATAGAATGGACATTTGGATGGTTGCCTACGAATGAAGTCATATATATGCCCGCCACGGGACCCCATTTCCTTTTGATGGGACTCCGTAGTATTCAACCCTACGCCCTGTATCGAGTCTTGAGATAGCTGGGGAGATGCCAAATAGTTCTGAAAGATGAAGATCTTAATGGCTAAATAGTCGAGATCGGGCCCACCGGACAGTTTCCTGAAGCAGCCGTCCGACAAATTTGGAGCGAATGTCAATACCTAACAGCCAATACATGTGTACGTGATCGGTCCAAGGGTGAAGTTTCGCCGGGATACCTTACTTGGTTTAGGAAAGAAATCGAGTTCGGGAGACCGGCCAAAAGACCCCATCTCCAAGAGTTCGTCCAGGCGTCACAAGAACAGTGGGATTGGTTGGGTAAAGAAGAGAGTTACAGGGCAGAAATAGGCAAGCTGAAACAACATATTAAGGATCTTAAATTTGAGAACAAAGTGCAGGTTGCTTCCAATGAAGGAGAAAAGAACAAATTAGCCAGAGAAAGCGAGATCCTCAAAGCTCAGATCCGGAAGATGAAAATGGATGCCGATAACCAACGGAGAAGCCGGTCCGATAAAAGGTTGGTAGCAGGGTTAAGGAATCAGGTCATTGAAAGCCGAAAAGACTTGGAAAGATCCGAGGCTAGCATAACAAGAATGCAGGCCAGATGGGCAAAAGGTGCAGCAGCGCGGAAAAAGCACCTACGGCAAGTGAGAAGGGATTATGAAGGGAGCATTGCAATATTGAGAGAAACAAATTCCACTCTCAGAGATCGGGTCTTTAAACAAGCCCGAGATGCTAGAACGGACAGGGAACGCTGCAATGATTCAATAGCCCAAATGGAAGAACAAATGAAGAGGTTCCAAGATCAGCTCGTTGACAACACTCAAGTATTGGGACTAAAGAATCAACGAATAGAACAACTGTGTATGGAAAGGGATAGAATCAGGGGTAGGATCGATGAGATTGGGCGCTACATCACCACGAAGTGCCTAACATGTGAAGAAATGCCCCGTGATACACTTTTTGCCTCAGTCATGGGTTGTGTCCACCAGATAATGGAGGATTTAAAAAGCTTGCAAAGAGGCATGGCACCAAAACCCGCGGAAAGGCCGAACGATGCCTCGCGGGCACCAAAATTCAAGGCTTTAATGTATCCCTAGTTCAAGAATGCACTTGTTTGGTTTTTAAAAGTCTATTGCTACCCCTCTGTTCTCTTTGCATATCAAACAATGTTAATAGTATGGAGTTTGTATTTCGTTTTTTTTTTCAAATGATAGCTTGTAATAGCATATTTTGGTAATAAAATGCAAAATTGTGTCTTTATTTTACTTATGGCAGAACTACGCCCGGTCTGATTCATGCGGGGACATGATACGTAGGCAATCTACATAAGATTCGACCACCACTAAAAGATAAAAAGAAGAGGCAAAGTGAATAAAGAAAGGACATAAGCCGGAATGACGCATGCAGTCAAAGCAAAAACATGTTAGAAATGGTTAACTGCCTAGGAACATTGCATTCCCCAATGTGAAATTGCAATATGTGTTAAACTCTAACGCTAACAAGTTTGTTGTTCTATTTCCAGAGAAAGAGATTTCAAAACAGTTAGCTCGTTAGAACATTCTGACAGATTACCATTACCACACAAGATCAAAAGGGCCCATTCCGGAAAGTATGTCTGGTTCGGACAAAAATGTTGAGGAGGAAAAGTCGGAGATGCAAATGATGAAGAAGGAAGTGGACAGGTTGAGACAAGAGATTGTTGGGATGCACCTAGCCTGGGCTAAGGGACAAACACCACCAATACTTCCCCCTACTCCTACCCTTTCACCAGCTCGGACTCCGGAACACCCTTCCATTGGTCCATCAACGAGCTTCCCCATTGCCCAATACTATCAAGGGGAAACTTCCTATAATCCCCAAGCTTCACCACCCAAACAAAACCCTCCTCCACCAGTTGTTCCTGTTTTCGTGGCACCTCCACCCGCCACATTGCAAAAATCACCCGAGGAACCAATGTTTCAGGTTCACGACAACCAGTACTATCCTCCCGAACTCACCTTCAAACCACCCGAGCCATACACTTACACCCTTCACCTTCAGCTTCCGACAGAAACTGAGAGGCCAGCTAAGAATTCGGAGTAGGACGAAGTGCTCCGTAAAGTGAAAAGCCTGAAGCAATCCTTCAGGAATATGCATGGATTGGGCAGCCAAGTCAGTGTGTCTTATAAAGATCTCTGTCCCTTCCCCGATGTTCAATTGTCGACAGGTTTTAAGATGCCAAAGTTTGATCTATATGAGGGGCATGGTGATCCCATGGCGTATCTACGAGGTTTCTATAGTAAAATGAGAGGGGCAGGTGGAAAGGATGAGTTGCTGATTTCTTATTTCGGTCAAAGTTTAAGCGGGTCCGCATTAGAATGGTACACGAGGCAGAATCCTAGCAGGTGGTATACCTGGGACGATCTAGCACAAGCGTTTGCAGGTCATTTCCAGTATAACCTTGAGATCGTCCCCGACCGTCTCACACTGTTAAAACTTGAGAAAAAGCATGGAGAGAGCTTCAGGGAATTCGTATTCCATTGGAGAGAACAAGCAGCAAGATTCGATCCGCCAATGAGGGAAGGTGAAATGGTGGATTACTTCTTACAAACTTTAGAGCCAACTTACTTTGGTCACCTAGTGACGTCGGTTGGTAAATCTTTCAATGAAGTAGTAAAAATGGGCGGCATGGTTGAAAAGGGACTCAGGTCCAATAAGATAATGAGTTATTCGGCAATCAAGACCACAACTCAGGCTATCCAAAGCGGCACGGGAGGTGCGCTCAGGAAAAAGAAGAGAGAGGAGGTCGCAACAGTCGAAGCAGGTACTTGGTCCAGATCAAGAGGTCCAGCCCCTCGCTATCAAACCAGACCCCATTACCCAAATTATCCACACAATCCATACAACCCTCCACAACCCTATTATCCACCACAAGAGCCCCATTTCTCCATCCATCACGCCCAAACCTATACCCAGCCTCCGGCTCGTCCGCAATGGCGTGCGCCGGCTACCCAACACACATATCCTCCTCCACAAAACACATATCCACCACCAAGGGCCTACAAGAATCCTTCAGGGCCAAGCTTCCGCAGAAATCAGGCTTTCAGAAACGAAAGGATGCAGAAGCCGAGAACATTCACTCTGTTGGGAGAAACCTATACTACTCTGTTTCACAAGTTGAGGCAGATAGGCTTATTAAGTCCTGTTTAACCCAAATTGCCAAATCCCCTTCCCAGAAATCTGGACCATTCAGTAAGCTGTAAATATTCTTCAGGGGCTACCGGGCATGATACTAAAAAGTGTTGGAAGTTGAAGACTGCCATACAAGATCTTATTGACACAAATAGGATCGAGGTTCAGGCACCAGAGGCACCGAACATCAATGAAAACCCATTACCAGTGCACCATGAGGCCCACATGATCGAACTAGTGCACGAAGGAGGGAAACTTAAAACACCCTCACAAACGGTAATGATGATTCGTGCCAGTCCGAACGAAAATTCGACCAGTGGAAAGGCAGTGATACAGTTGGGAAAGGTAGATGACAAGCCATTTGTGGTAGTGGGGAAAGGTTCGTCTGTTGCTGCAAAGAAGCCAGAGACAGTCAAGGCAGTGCTGCAGGGAGTATCAAGCACACCAATGTTGGTGGTAAAATGGGGCCCACGTAGAACCAATTGTTATTAGACCAGTCATGCAGTTGCTGATAACAAGTGAGAAAGCTGTGCCATGGAGTTACAGTCAAGTGACAGTGATGCATAAGGGAAAGGAGGTTGTGGAAGAGGTATACGAGGCTCAGGGGTTAACTCGTTCGGGAAGGTGTTTTGTTCCCGCAGAATTGAGAAGGACCAATCCTGTAACAATAAAGAATCCAGTAACAGAGGAAGAAGCAGAAGAGTTTTTGAAGAAGATGAAGGCCCAGGACTACTAAATTATAGAGTAGTTGAGAAAAACCCCAGCCCAGATTTCATTGCTATCCTTGTTGATCCATTCAAGCGATCATTGTCAGGCCTTAATGAAGATTCTGAACGAAGCCCATGTCCCGGACAAGCTCTCAGTGAACCATTTGGAGAAAATAGTGTACAAGATCTTCGAAGTAAACCGAGTAACATTCTCTGACGATGAGTTACCGGTAGAGGGTACAGAACACAACAGGGCACTCTACTTGACGGAAAAATGCGAAGACTCGGTGGTCACTCGAGTACTAATTGATAATGGATAAAGTGCAAATATATGTCCTTTGGACACTCTGAACAAACTAAAGGTTGCTGATGATAGGATCTACAAGAACATTGTCTGCGTCCGAGGTTTTGATGGGGGCGGTACTGACATAGTGGGTAATATCGTACTGGAATTAACCATTGGTCCAGTCGAGTTCACCATGGAGTTTCAAGTGATAGATGTGGCAGTGTCGTACAATCTTTTGTTGGTATGACCCTGGATCCACGCAGCTAAAGCAGTGCCTTCTATACTGCATCAGATGGTCAAATTTGAATGGGAAAGGCAAGAGATTGTGGTACATGGGGATGACGGCACACATGCCGTCAGTGATGCTATTGTACCATTCATAGAAACCGACAATGACAAAGGCCCATGGGTTTATCAGATTTTTGACGCAATCTCAGTAGACAAAATCCCTGAGGGTGGGGGCCTTCCACTTCCCAGAATCACAGCTGCAACCTTCATGATAGCCTCAGAGATGTTGAACAGTGGGTTTGTACCAGGAAAAGGTCTGGGGATCGATCTGCAAGGAATGGTCCAGCCAATTTCTTTGCCCAAGAACCTGGATACTTTTGGGCTGGGATTCAAGCCCACCGCAACGGATGTAAAGCGGGTCCGCAAGTTGAAGAAAAGAGTCTGGGTCCTTCCTAAGCCAATCCCACGCCTGTCCAGATCATTTGTCAAAGCAGGGTGCAGAAAGTTGCCAGTCCCGGAAGTTCTTGGACCCTTGATCGGGCCAGATGGAGATTCGAATGAGGGCTTTGAAAGAATTTTCGCAGATGTCAACATGATAGAAGCGTGAGAGGGTTCCGGTAAGGCAGACATACAGTTTGTGGGGCCTAGGGCCAATGTCAACAATTGGACAGCTACTCCTCTTCCTACTTGGAGGGAGTCCTGGTAGTTGGCTCTGATTTTCCTTTTCTGTTTTCTGGATTATTCCAGGGTTGTAATCCAGATTCGTTTTTATTTCTATTATTGCTCAACAAAGTGTGAAACCTTGTTATCCCATAATTCAATAAAATAAAAAGTTTCTTCTTCATTCCTTATTTTATTTTTAATTCTTGTTTCTTTCTTTTCTTTTTTCCTGAATAGTTCTTTTCATACTGGTCTTAACAACATGGCATACACAATGGATCTTCAACCTAGTCTAAAAGATCAATCTGATTCCGAACTAACCATACAAGAGGTCGATTATGATAATGAATCAGAATACGATGAGGATGAAGCCTTTGAAGAAATAAACAAAGAGCTAAGCCAGTTTGAAGAAAAATCCAGGCCCAACTTAAATGACACAGAAGCCATCAATTTAGGGGATGCAGGCGATATTAGAGAAACTAAAATAAGCATCCACATTGCACCAAATATCAGGGAAGAACTAATCAAAACACTTATTGAGTTCAAAGATGTTTTTGCATGGTCGTATGATGACATGCCAGGGTTAAGCACGGATTTAGTGGTTCACAAATTGCCCACGGACTCGGCATGCCCTCCCTTCAAGCAGAAATTGAGGAAGTTCAAAACAGACATGAGTGCGAAGATTAAAGAAGAAGTAACCAAGCAGCTGCAAGTAAAGGTTATTCGTGTCACTCGATATCCTGATTGGTTGGCTAATGTGGTGCCGATACCGAAGAAAGATGGGAAGATCAGGGTGTGTGTCGATTACCGCAATCTGAACAGGGCAAGCCCAAAGGACAACTTTCCTTTACCCAACATCCATATCTTGATCGACAATTGTGCCGGACGTGAGATCGGATCTTTTGTAGATTGCTATGCTGGGTATCATCAGATTCTGATGGATGAGGAAGATGCGGAAAAGACGGCATTCATCATGCCATGGGGAACTTATTGCTACCGGGTAATGCCATCCGGTTTGAAAAATGCTAGGGCAACGTACATGAGAGCGATGACCACTGTGTTTCATGACATGATCCATAAAGAAATTGAGGTATACGTGGACGATGTGATCATAAAATCCAAGCATCAGGAAGACCACGTAGCAAACCTAAGGAAGTTTTTTCAAAGACTTTGAAGGTATGATATTAAGCTCAACCCAGCCAAATGTGCATTTGGAGTTCCATCTGGAAAGCTGTTAGGATTCATCGTCAGTCGGCGAGGTATTGAACTGGACCCGTCAAAGATCAAATCTATCCAAGATTTGCCCCCGCCAAAGATCAAGACAGAAGCAATGAGTCTGTTAGGAAGGTTGAATTACATCAGCAGATTTATTGCTCAACTCACAGCGACTTGTGAATCCATCTTTCGGCTATTGAAGAAAGATGCTGCGATAGAATGGACGGCAGAATGTCAGGAGGCATTTGACCAGATCAAAGGATATTTATCAAATCCACCTGTGTTGGTTCCACCTGAATCGGGGAGACCATTAATCCTTTATCTAATAGTCCTGGAGAATTCGTTTGGCTGCGTGTTAGGGCAACACGACATTACAGGAAGGAAGGAGCAAGCCATCTATTATCTCAGCAAGAAGTTTACAGTATACGAGGTCAAGTACACTCAACTTGAGAAGACGTGTTGCGCCCTAACTTGGGTGGCCCAGAAATTGAAGCATTATTTGTCCTCATATACTACTTATCTCATTTCCCGCTTGGATCCATTAAAGTATATTTTCCAAAAGCCTATGCCCACAGGGAGGTTAGCAAAATGGCAAATATTACTCACGGAGTTTGACATTGTCTATGTGACGAGGACGGCCATGAAAGCCCAAGCGCTGGCCGATCACTTGGCTGAGAATCCTATTGATGAAGAATACGAGCCGTTGAGGACGTATTTTCCTAACAAGGAAGTAATGCATATAGATGAGTTAGAATTACTTGAGGAACCAGGTTGGAAGCTTTTCTTTGATGGAGCCGCAAACGCAAAGGGAGTCGGAATAGGAGCGGTACTTATTTCTGAAACAGGACGTCATTATCCTGTTACAGCTCAGTTGCGTTTCTATTGTACCAACAACATGGCTGAGTATGAGGCATGCATTTTGGGTCTGCGACTAGCTGCAAACATGGATGTCCAGGACGTTTTGATCTTGGGAGACTCGAACCTCCTGGTGCATCAGATTCAGGGTGAATGGGAAACACGGGATTTGAAGCTCATACCATATCAACAATGTTTGCACGATCTGAGCAAGCAATTTTGATCAGTGGAGTTCAGACACATCCCAAAAGTTCACAATGAGGTTGCCGATGTATTAGACACTTTAGCATCGATGTTTCACCATCCAGACAAAATTCATGTTGACCCGTTGTACATCCAGGTTCGTGATCAACATGCTTATTGCAATATGGTATAGGAAGAAGTGGATGGAGAGCCATGGTTTTATGATGTCAAGGAGTACCTCAGGATGGGGATATACCCGGAGCAGGCCATCGGAGATAAAAAAAGAGCCATTCGGCGATTGTCAAATGGATTTTTCCTCAGTGGAGGAGTGTTGTACAAAAGAACCCCACATTTGGGATTTTTGAGATGTATAGATGTCAGTCAAGCCACGACAGTTATGACAGAGGTACATGCTAGAGTTTGTGGGCCACATATGAGACGATATGTATTGGCAAAGAAGATTCTTCGAGCAGGGTATTATTGGCTCACTATGGAGCGTGATTGTATCAATTTCGTGCGGAAATGCCATCAATGTCAGATACACGGAGATCTGATTCATTCTCCGCTGACAGAGTTGCATACAATGTCAGCGCCATGGCCATTTGTTGCCTGGGGCATAGATGTCATTGGACCTATTGAGCCGGCAGCTACCAACGGTCATAGGTTCATTCTAGTGGCCATCGATTATTTTACTAAGTGGGTTGAAGCTAAAACTTTCAAGTCGGTAACCAAGAAAGCAGTGGTGGATTTTGTTCACTCCCATATCATTTGTAGATTTTGGGTCCCAAAAGTGATCATCATGGATAATGGTGCTAATCTTAACAGAAATTTGATGAAAGAAGTATGTCAACAGTTTAGGATCACACACCGTAATTCCATCCCATATCGTCCCAAGGCGAATGGAGCAGTTGAAGCAGCCAACAAGAACATCAAGAAGATACCGAGGAAGATGGTAGAAGGATCTAGACAATGGCATGAAAAATTACCATTTGCATTGTTGGGTTATCGCACCACTGTCCGTACTTCAGTAGGGGCAACTCCTTATTTATTGGTATATGGAACTGAAGCAGTAATACCGGTGGAAGTTGAAATTCCATCCCTTCGGATTGTCGCTGAGGTTGAGATTGATGATGACGAGTGGGTCAAAACCCGGTTGGAGCAGTTGAACCTAATTGATGAAAAAAGATTGGCAGCTGTGTGTCATGGTCAATTATATCAAAAGAGAATGGCGAGAGCCTACAACAAGAAGGTGCGCCCTAGAAAAATTGAGGTGGGGTAGCAGTTGTTGAAACGAATCCTGCCCCATCAGGTTGAAGCAAAAGGCAAGTTCGCCCAGAATTGGCAAGGACCGTTCATTATAACCCGAGTGTTGTCCAATGGCACTTTATGTTTAACAGATATCGACGGGAAATGCGCCGACATGGCTATCAATTCTGACGCAGTTAAGAGATATTATGTATGATTTCTTTTGATTGTAATTGTTGTTTGTTTGTGGTTGACATTTATCGAAGAATGAAGTGACAGAGGCAATTCTTTCTTCTATCCAAACACTTTACCCTTTGCTTCCCTTTTTGATCCTTATTTATTCTTTCATATCCCTCTTTTGGAATCAGTAATTAAAATGAAAGAAAAAGAAAAAAAAAGAAAAATAATGATAATAAAGACAAAAGAAAAAATCACAAGAAAAACAAAGGAATTGGGAACTACGTTTGACCTGATTCCTCAAAGAAGGATACGTAGGCGCCTCACGGCTTGGTCATAGTGTAACAAAAAATAAAAATCCCCAAGCAAGAATAACTGGGGCAGAAGTTTGTGTTTATAATTTTGGGAAAGAAAGTTGATTCCAAGAGTTGTAATGTTTTACCCATCAAAATTATTTTGAACCTCTTGTTACCTCTTTTCTTTTAACCATACACAAAAACCCATATTGATGTCCAAAAAAGACCTCCCGATCAGTATCCGAGAAGTGCTAAATCAATGCAAATGGAAGTCGGGAATAACACTTTGATCCCCAGCAAAGAAGAAGATCATAAGCTGGAAATGAATTGATAGCCGAAAGAATCACCAACAAAGAGAGTCATATCGGCAGCACTCCAATCCCCAGTTGAAAAATAAAATAAAATGAGAGAGTCTTATCGGTGAAAACCTTCACAGTCACCATAAGGCGGCGAAAGATGAGAGAAATAAAATGAGAGAGTCTTATCGGTGAAAACCTTCACAGGCACCATAAGGCGACAGGAGTTGAGAGAAATGAGAGAGTCTTATTAGTGAAAATCCCTCGAAGGGCACTATGAGGCGACAAGACAAGATTGGCGGAAAGGATCCGCATTTGGCAAAGAGTTGAATGCCTGTTTATCCCCAGCAAAATGAGGCCATCCGAAAGATTGATTGATACGAATAGACTGGGTTGATCAGTCCGGAATGCACGACATGATCGTTGGGATCGGTTATATCTCAGATAAGTTCTTTTCTTTCTTTTTTTCCCCAGCATTTGTTCAGAAAGATTTCTTCTTTTTCTATTTTTTGAAATCATCACTTTTTCATTTCTTGGTTTAAAGACTTTACCTCCTCAACAGTTTGTTTTTGAAAAGGATTTTCAGAGTTTACTACCAGTTTCCAAAATGGTGCAAAGCAAAATGCGAATAGGACAGG
This sequence comes from Nicotiana tabacum, assembly GCF_000715075.1. Lineage (NCBI taxonomy): Eukaryota > Viridiplantae > Streptophyta > Magnoliopsida > Solanales > Solanaceae > Nicotiana > Nicotiana tabacum. Next base: position 117,198,863 of record NC_134101.1, read on the forward strand.
CCAAAGATAAGGCGATAAAATGAAAAGAAGTTGGCCACAAGATCAAATGATAAATGGGTCTAGATCCCAAGAGGACTAAATTTTCAGGGGAAGTTGGAGGAAAACGGAAAAGAAACGGTTAAAAAGGTTATGGGGATCCCCAGTAGATTGGCGAGATACAGGAAAAACTCCGACAGATTCTCGACCAAGTTCCGCAATGGTCGGGCAACACAGAGCGGGGAAACAAGAAAAAAAGAGTATCATCCTCAGCAAATAATATCATCCCCCGCAAGTTTTGTAGCAAAGCAGGGAAAGGAAAAAGGGAAAACCATCCCCAGCAGAAGTGGCACGATCACTCACCACGTTTTAAACTAACAAATTTCTCTTTGATTTTAAGCAGGGAAAGAAAATATTATTGACAGCGGGAAGACAGGGTCACAAAGAAGATTATCAAACTGGGGCAGAAAGTTTTCTCTCATTACGAAAATTTTCTTAAAATCAGATAGCCATTTGGGAAAGAGAGAAGATAACACAAGTTTTGAAGGAAGTAAAATTCCCAGCAGTACACGAGAAGGGAGATACAAGTTTTAAAAGAAAAACAATCTTGGAAGAAGCAAGATAACCCAAAGGTGTAAAAGCAATGACCTTTGTATCAATATCATCCCCACTATTGTTAAAAGGAGGAAGATAATTCCCCAGCAGTGTTATTCCCGGCAGTTTTTCAGAGGAATAAAACACCAGTTTTGAAGGAAGCAGTTGTTGAAGTCAGGAGCCCGCCTGGAGAATGGAGGTGTTATTTTTTAAAAAAAAAATTGAGGAAGTCAGGATCCCGCCTGGAGAATGGAGGTGTTATTTTTTTTAAAAAAAAAGTTGGGGAAGTCAGGAGCCTGCCTGGAGAATGGAGGCTGAATTATTTTGAAGAAATTGTTGAAGTCAGGAGCCCGCCTGGAGAATGGAGACTGAATTATTTTTGGGTTGTTGTTGAAGTCAGGAGCCCGCCTGAAGAAGGAGGTGTTATTCTTAAGAAGTTGTTGAAGTCAGGAGCCCGCCTGGAGAATGGAGGCTGAATTATTTTTAAGTAGTTGAAGAAGTGAGGAGCCCGCATGGAGAATGGAGGCTGAATTATTTTTGAGAAAGTTGTTGAAGTTAGGAGCCCGCCTGTAGAATGGAGGTTGTTAAATTTTAATTTGGAGTCAGGAACCCGCCTGTAGAACGGAGGTTGTTAAATTTTAAGTTGGAGTCAGGAGCCCGCCTGTAGAACGGAGGTTGTTAAATTTTAGGTTGGAGTCAGGAGCCCGCCTGGATAATGGAGGTGTTTATTTTAAGTTGGAGAAGTCAGGAGCCCGCCTGTAGAATGGAGGTTGCTAAATTTTAATAGAGAAGTCAGGAGCCTGCCTGGAGAATGGAGGTGTTACATTTAAAAAGTTGAAGAAGTCAGGAGCCCGCCTGGAGAATGGAGGTGTTACATTTAAAAGTTGAAGAAGTCAGGAGCCCGCCTGGAGAATGGAGGTGTACATTTAAAAGATTGGAGAAGTCAGGAGCCCGCCTGGAGAATGGAGGTGTTACATTTAAAAGATTGGAGAAGTCAGGAGCCCGCCTGGAGAACGGAGGTTGTGTCATCTTTCAAAAGTCAAGTTGGAGTCAGGAGCCCGCCTGCAGAACAGAGGAATATGTTTCAAGATCAAACAGAAGTCAGTAATGAGAAGGGTTACAACAAAAATCCCCAACATAACAAGCTTTAATGTAGGAAGCAGTGTCCCCAGCAGACAGAGCGGAATAATAAAACTTGTGTTCAGAAAAGCAAGAGGCCAATGTCATCAGAAAAGCAAAAGGCCAGTGTCATCCCCAGCAGTTTTCGAAAGAAAAGCACCAGAGGAAGCACAAGCCGACAAGAAAGCAAGGCAACTAGAGCAAGTGGAAGATAGATAAGATTTTGTAATTCCTAGTTTAGGCCAGCTTTTTGTTTTCTTTTGGCACAGTGTAATAAGGAGATCGAAAAGCAGTAGCAACAACATGCAACAATAGTAACATTGCAGTCCCATGGTAGGCCCAGCTACCAAAACTTCCCGAACTATATTAACCTGATTCCCTTCTAGCCAGGGATATGTAGGAAACCTTTGAAGCAAAGGTTCGGTTAAATCTTTCAAAAAAAAAATTGCTTCACATGGAGTACTCGGATGGGCAAAAATCGCTCGTATCTGCTCACTTTATCTTTGCACGAAAACTCTTTGTGTTTTCGGACAAAGAGGGGCAGCTGTGAGCACGTGATTTTTTGCTTCACGAAAACTACTCCAAAAGAAATCAAAAATAAAACAAATTTCATCTGTGTACAATTTTGAGAATTTGCGTGACATTTTGGTAATTATTTTGTCCGTAAATGTTTACCCTTGTTGTGATTAATTAAAAATACAAAAATACATGTTGCATGCACAATCAAGATTTAATTGTGCATTTTGGAATTAATTGAACCATGTTTTATTTTAAGAGAAAGAAAATCACAAAAAATATGTATTTGTTGCATTTTGTCATTTATGTGTGCCGTTGTGTAATTTTATCTTTTAATTAAATGTTTGACCGTGTGCGTTAATTATTGTTAAGGTTTAATTAACATTGTTGTAGGCTAATTTTGGTTTTACAAATTATTTTTAGAATTTTATTTATTGTTAATTAAAAGTAGAAAAAGAAAAAGAGTTGAAAAAATAAAGAAAACTCGATTTGGACCAAAAATTAAAATGAAAGCAGGCCCAAACGAGCTGGCCCAAGGCGTAAACCGGTCCGTCTCCTCAGAGGTGCCCGAACGGCACCGTTTTGTCACAGTTGAGCGAGGCCGTTGATCTCAAATGGATCAACGGCCAAGATCACATCTTTTATACCCGTGTCCTGTACCCGACCCGGTTAGGTCAACCCCCCCTGTTTAAACCAAACGACACCGTGTAGTTTAACCCCCTTGATCTTGGCCGTTGATCTTAATTGATCTAACGGCTAAGATCAAAACAACCCCTCTGTATATAAGGTCAATCCTTACCCCGCACCCCCAAAGCCATACCCCTCCCTTTCCACCTTCGTCTCTGATATTCAGAGACCAGACATGTCTGCCACCTCTAGCCACCGTGCACCGCCTACCAGAAATCGCCTCACGGCGGTTCCGGTTGTCCAAACGACCCCAAAATTACACCATAACTTCCCCACGACATCCTCTTTCCAGATCTGGTATTAGTTTCCCTCGAATCCATACCCAATGTCTCGAATCTTCAATCAAAGAGTCCGTTTGAGACCTCACTTGTTCCGATGACTTCCAAATTAACACCCCTAAGCCATCTGACCACCCTCATTACAGATCCAGTACCCGTTGGCTTCGAATCTTCCTGAAACTCCTCGAATCTTCGTTTGAAGATTCGAGCCAAACATGAACCTACCCCGATCCGTTCCAAATTCATACCAGGTGACCCCCAGACCTCCCTCACCCCTGAACCACCATTGGTTCCCTTCAAATCTGCCTAGAAACGTTCGAACCCTAAATCGAAAAAAATGGAACCCTAGAAATTCCATATCATGGAATCCGTCCAAATTAAGTGAGAATTTGGGGTTTAATCGACCTTAATCGAAGTGTTCTTAGTTGAGAACACTTCGACCTCAAAGTGTCCAAATCCAAGTTGGTTCCAAGGTCGTCTGTTTCTGATCTTTGTCACTAAGGTATTTTTCCTTTCTTTTGTTCTATTTTGTGTTTATATCTGTTTATTTGTTTAAGTTTCACTAATTTTTCAATTTTCATCGATTGATTTTATCCATCTTCAATGACCTTTTATTTGGTCGAATTCTTCTGATCATTGATTAAGTATATGTTGTAAACTGTATAACCTATGTGATTAATTTCGTCAATTAGTTGGTTGTATTACAACTCACTGTTTCTGTCAAATGATACTCGAATCACATATGTTTGTTTTTCTGATTGATTGTCAATAATTGTTGTACATTATGGCCTGTATAATCGATTAATCAAGTGTCGTCAATTAATTTGCTTGAAAAATTAGAAAAAACAACAACATGATAGTAGTTCCTAGTTGTTTTTCCAGTAGGTTTACCATTTTCTTTTTGTCTTATGTGTTAAATGTGTAATGAATTGAACATGTTATTTTCAGTCTTGTTTGTTTTAACCAGATTACTCGTTCAGTTCTTCATAGTTTATCTCATTGCCCTGATTAATACCATTTCGATTTTTTTCTGTTCTTCTGCTTTAAATCATTGTGTCTGAATAGGATTGTGAATTGGTTATAGCTATTTAATCAGATTTAGTTTCAAATCTTTGTTAGCTGGAACAAATTTCAGAATTAAAAGTTTTAATACAGCTGATAGGCAGTAATATTAAGGGGTTTCAGGGGTGATTTAGGAATGAAATAGTTAGGATTATATTTTAGTGTTAGTGCTTTGTTAGTGAGATATTAATTAATACACTAATGGGGAACCAAAGGGAGTGGATGGGCTGATAATAAGGAAAAGTTTGCCTTAGTGGAATTAAAAGTGAAAAAACCAGATTTTTAGTGGAAAAATTCTGATTTGAATAGGAAAAAGGGGTCGGGCACTAAGTTTGAAAGGGGGATGGCTGTATAAAAAGGAGATTGAGGATTGAATTTAGGGAGAGAGAAATTTCTGGAAAAAAAGGGAAAAAAGGGAACTAAAAGAAGAGGAAGAAAAGTTTGAGAGAGGTAGGAGAGATAATTCTTCCAGAGAGATAGAGTGTTAAGGCTGAATTTTTACATTAAGAGTTTCAGGCTGCTTTTCTTGAGTTTTGACAAATCAGAAACTATTGTTTCCTTGCATCTGTCTGTGTTTCATTTTGGTACTGCCGGGTTTCAGTTTAGTATTTCTTGGGTTTCTGTTGGTGGATTATTGATTGCATTAAGTTCATGGGTTTTCCTGCTTGGTTTTAATCTTTCCTGGGATTTCTGCTATTGTTGGCTACTGGTTTACTGGTTGTTGTTGTACTGCTGTGTTGCTGTGTATGCTACTGCTGTTTTCTGCACTGATCTTCCTCTTCTTCTCTTTGCTTTCCAAATACCAGGTACACAAATTGATACACTGGTCCTTGTAGGCTGAATCTTGAAGCATGAATACAAAGAAATGAAGAGTTGAAGTTTTAAATTCATTGTAGTTGTCTACTTATTTGTATATACATTAGAATACCTCTTTCATTAGAATCATGTAGGTGTTTGTTTATGTATAACTAGACATGCCTTTTTATAATAGTTTAGTGAGAAAACTGCCCATGTATGCTTAGTTAGAAGGATTGATGGTATAGTAATTCCTGTTCTGTTACTTCAGTATTATTTGTTAAATAGTATATATCAAAAGCATGTCAGGTCATTTAGATTATTCTTAAACATTCAATAGTTATCTCATTTGAACAAATGGCTTGTTTCTGAACTGGTAGGAACATTGTTTAATTAGATACCATTAGTTAATTTCATGCATGTAAATGGTTTAGGATAAAAATTAGATTTCCAAGTTCTTTCATTCCAGTAGAATGCCACTTTAAATTTGCAGAAATCTGTTAACAAAATGACACCATTTTTTGCAAGCTATGAATATGTGTAGAAACCATTAATTAGACCCTATTGGATTAAGGATGGCCCGGGTCCAGTTTTACCCCATATACGTTGGACCTGGGCCCATAAATGGAAAACGGATCGCCCTTATTGCATCATTTTCAGAATTAACGAATCGTATTCGAAACTTAACTATAATAACCCGCAAGCATGTAAATAAATTAGGTACTTTTCTTCTTTTATTTTAGAGACGGACGGAAATAGAAAAACATAGTTACTATAGGATAATCCTTTAAAATAAAATGAGGCGTGCCTCGCCAGAGAAATCACAAGTTGCGGGGCCCTCGATAAAAAGACATAATAAATGGATAAACTTCGGGATCGGCCGCTTAGTTAACTCCATGGTCCTTCCCCAAAAATAACAATACGCTAGTCTCTTTAGGATGCGTCTTTAATAAATTACGTCCTTAAATACGGGTGTGCATTGATGTAACCCAAATCCAAATCTCAACGGAGTCGAAACGTGTCAATAACCACGGGTACATTGATTGTGATGAGGTTCGAGATACGTTTTCACAACGTTGCAATTCCTTGTTAAAATAACAAAAATAATAATAAAAGCGGTAAAAGAGTCATAACTTGCACCAAGTGCATAATTGTTAAAATCAGGTAAATAAGCCGAATATAACAGTTGAGCGACCGTGCTAGAACCACGGAACTCGAGAATGCCTAACACCTTCTCCCGGGTTAACAGAATTCCTTATCCGGATTTCTGGTGCGCAGACTGTTAAACAGAGTCATTCTTTTCCTCGATTCGGGATTCAACCAGTGACTTGGGACACCATAAATCTCCCACGTGGCAACTCTGAAATAAATAAATAAATCCCGTTTCGATTTTCCCTTAATTGGAAAAACTCCCCTCTGCGTCCTTTGCGTAGCGCGAGTAAAAAGGAGGTGTGGCGAGGACCATTTAAAATATTTGAAAGAAACCTTCAACATATTGAAGAAGTACAATATGAAGCTGAACCCAGAGAAATACGCATTCGGAGTCGGATCTGGGAAATTACTCGAATTCATAGTGTCCAATCGGGGGATCGAGATCAATCCCGATAAGATCAAAGCCATTGAAGATATCATTATTATGGACAACGTCAAGGCTGTTCAAAGGCTAATCGGATACATAACTGCCTTGGGGCGATTCATCTCAAGATCCTCCGACAAGAGCCGTCGGTTCTTCTCGCTGTTGAAGAAAAAAAATTAACTTTTTATGGACCCCGGAGTGCCAACAAGCCTTGGAGGAACTCAAGCGGTATCTCTCGAGCCCACCTCTACTTCATACTCCGAATAAAGACAAACAGTTGTACCTGTACTTAGCAGTATCTGAAGTAGCGGTAAGTGGGGACCTGGTCGGGGAAGAGGAAGGTACGCAATTTCCAATCTATTACGTTAGTAGGACTCTAGGCGAAGCGAAGCTGGGTATCCTCATCCTAGAAAAATTAACGCTCACTTTGCTAAGCACCTCTAGAAAGCACCTCTATATGTATTGTAACTACTTACCCATTGAGGAACATAATGCATAAACCCGAAATCTCGATACGATTAGCCAAATGGGCCATGGAAATCAACGGGTACAATATCTAATATCGACCCTGGACCGCCATCAAATCCCAATTCTTGGTAGATTTCATGGCCGACTTTACACCGACCCTAATACCCGAGGTCGAAAGAGAGTTGTTGTTGAACTTGGGTACTTCTTCAGGAAGTTGGACCTTCTTCAAACGGTACCTCGAATGCAAAAGGGTCTGGACTTGGCATCGTATTGAAGCCGCCGGTAGGTAATGTAGTTAGACAATCTATTAAAACTGTAAAATTGACCAATAATAAGGCCGAGTATGAGGCCGTGATTGCAGGTCTCGAACTAGCCAAAAGCTTGGGGGCAGAGTTGATCGAAGCTAAGTACGACTCCCTCCTTATGGTGAACTAAGTTAATGGTACGTTCAAATTTAGAGTGGAGCGATGCAAAGATACCTGGATAAACTGCAGGTAATGCTACACCGGTTCAAGTAATGGACCCTACAACATGTACCTTGGTATCAATACAGTGAGGTCGATGCCCTTGCTAACTTGGTATCGTCAATCGACGATGATGAGTTCAACTCGGGGGACGGTCGTACAACACGTGAGATCGGTAGTGGAAGAAGGACAAATAAACTCAACAAGCCTAACCTGGGACTAGAGAAACAAACATATAGAATATCTGAAGACCGAAAAACTACTCTTGGATCCTAAAGAATTGAGGACTCTGCGTACAAAGGCATCCATGTTCAGCTTGTCCGAAGATGGCACCTTGTTCAGGAGAACATTTAATGGCCCACTCGCAATATGTCTAGGGCTGGGAGATACCGAGTATGTTTTGAGGGAATTCCACGAAGGCACCTGCGGAAATCATTCGAGTGCCGAATCACTGGTATGAAAGGTAATTAGAGCCGGTTATTACTGGATCGACATGGAAAAGGACACAAAGGAGTTCATGCAAAATGCGACGAGTGTCAAAGGCATGCTCCGGTGATTCATCAGCCCCGGAAGCTGCTACACTCAGTCTTATCACCTTGGTCATTCATGAAATGGGGAATGTACATCATTGGTCCCCTACCATGGGCACCCGATAAGGCTCAATCTATATTATTTATGACTGGCTATTTTTCTAAATGGGTGGAAGCCCAGGAATTTGAGAAAAGTCAGGGAGAAAGAGGTTATTGATTTCATCTGGGACCACATAATATATTGGTTCGGGATGCCAGCCGAGATCGTGTGCGACAATGGGAAGTAGTTCGTCGGCAAAAAAGTGAGCAAGTTTTTCGAGGACCATAATATCAAAAGGATCCTATTTACACGATATCACCCTAGTGGAAATGGGCAAGCGGAGTCCAGAACAAAACCATACTCCAAAACCTCAAGAAGAGGTTGACCGACGCCAAAGGAAAATGGATAGAAATCTTGCCCGAAGTCCTATGGATATACCGTATGATCTTAAAATCTAATATCGAGGCCACACCGTTCTTGTTAGTTTACGGTGCCGAAGCTCTAATACCGGTCGAAGTGGGAGAACCAAGTCTTAGGTTATGATATGCCACCAAAGAGTCAAACAACGAGGCCATGAGTGCGAGCCTAGAATTTTTGGATGAAAGGCGCGAGGCCACCCTCATCCGGTTTGCCGCCCAAAAACAACGGATCGGAAGGTATTACAATCGGAGAACCAACCTTCAACACATCAATGTCGGGGACTTGGTATTAAAGAAGGTCACACTAAGCACTCGGAACCCAAACGAAGGGAAGTTGGGGATGAACTGGAAAGCGCGTATCAAGTTATCAAGATCATCGACAAAGGATCGTACAAACTCGAAACGATGAACAATGAGCGACTACCGAACAACTAGAATGTAACTCACTTAAAACGATACTACTGCTAAGGTACGACTCCATTCATTTATTTTCTTTACATAATGGACTAATATTTGCAGCTAACCATTAAGGAACGATATAACTTTTAGTCCTGAAAGCACGTGTTGTACTCTTTTTCCCTTGAACCGGTTTTGTCCCAAATGGGTTTTCCGACAAGGTTTTTAACGAGGCAACAGTGGATCGTGCTACCTTAGAATTAAAGACCGGCTATGAACTTGTGTCAAAATCACGTCAATAGTATCCGAGGCTTCTCTGGGGGGAATCACCCTCGGGTAACAATTTTAGCAAGGAAAACACTTTGTGCTTGAACGATCTAGGTTCGGCGGACAAGATTTACTGTAAGGGCCAAACGGTCAAATGAACCATTCCTACATAGACTGCACAAGCCATAACAAAAAGCTTGAACATATTTGAAACTTTGTATATTTCTCACAGATATGAAAAAAAGTTTCTCCCTTGCAGATAAATACTTTATCTTTAAAAATTACTGCATTCTGTTCCTTTAAGACATCGAGCCCCAGGGCCACCTCTATTCGGGTACAAGGGATCACCCTCACTCGTGAGTATCGTCCAAATACAAACTCGGACGGCCTATGTTATCGAAGTCTGAGGGCACAAAGTCTATTAAGCAGTGCCCAAACTTAAGAGCTACGGCCGCCCTATTCGAGGACTGTCGTCCTGGGCAAGCCCAGACGACTCAGGTATTGAAACCCGGGGTAGCAATCCTACTTGGATATACCCAAACTCAAAAGGATATGGCCATCCTAAAACGTCTTGGAGACATCCAAGACTCGTAACCAAAACATAAGGCCTTTAAAATTTCTAAATCGATTCAAAAGGCTACCCTCGACAAATCGTAATCTAAAATATTCTAAGTACTTTGGGGAAAGCTTCCGATCATGCCGAGCTCCCCACGAGCCTTAAGCAAAATAATATTTGTGAGCACGTGATTTTTGCCCTAAAATATGATTATTTCCAAAATCCCAAACAAAATAATTTTCCTTTATTTTTTTACATTTTTTGCAATTTTGGCGTCATTTTCTGATAATTATTGCATGCTATTTGCGCATGTTAATTCTATAAAGTACAAAAATATGCATTTTTTGCGCTTAGGTTTTAGTATCAATTAAGGGTTAATTGTTTTTTAAAAAAAACAAAACATGAAAATCACAAAAATTAGTCACTTTCACATTTTAATGATTTTTACTATGAACATGTCATGAAATAGCTTTTGAACAATTTTAATAATTAATTAGTCTTTGTTTTAAAATAGCTAGGATTTCATGTTAGTTTTACATTTCAATAAAAATTAGAAAAATTATAAAAATTGTAAAAGTGGGAAAAGAAAACAAAAAGGAAATAAGAATAGAAATTGGGTCTTAATAAAAGACCCAAATTTGGGCCAAATCAGAAGAATTGTTCATGCCCAAACGTCTCAACTCATTGTAAATCAGCCCCAGCCCAAGTCCCCAACCCGGTCCGTCCCCCCTTCTAATCGAAACGACATCGTTTCGTGGCCTCCAAATCAGGACCGCTGGATCTCATCAATCTAACGGTCCGGAACTAACGAGGTTCTTAATATAAAAGGGTACGAAACTCTCCCCCTACCCCCATTTGCCTCATCGTCCTTACCCTAACCCTCCTCAACAAACCCTAATCCGTGCCGCCATCAAACCCCTCGCCGGCGGTGAACACAAACTACGTCGTTCACTCCGAGATTAACACCACAGATCCCCCTCACTCTCCTCTTTCCATTTCACCCACTGGTTCACCTCGAACAAGGCCGGAACTCTTCGAATCTTAGTTTGAAGTTTTCCGGCCAAGTGACAAGTTCATCCAAATCAACCCAAAATCACACCACATAATCCCCGTTCTTCCCTCAGCCCTAATCCATGGTTATTTTCTTTCAAATCTCTATGAAACGACCCGAATCTTAGATCTGGGAATTTCTGGCCAAACCCTAAAACCAAATCCTTTTGATTTCGAACCGTAGTATCCTTAACCATGTGTTCTCTTGTAAGAACACATGGTTAGGGATGTTACGCGTCAAAAATCTGAAAGGATTCAGATGTTTCTAACGTATCGGAGTCCCTTGTGCCTCTGTGAGTTTTTACTGTTTCCTTTTACTCGCATGTTGGAAGTTTTATTTACAGTTTTTGTTTCATTAATTTTTCTGTTAATTTTATGATTTATTAGTTTAAGTTCTGTCAATTACTGTTGGTTCTGAGTTTGATATTTGTTTGAATGATTGTAAGTTCATGGTTTAAGAATTAGTTTAAGTTCACTTAATATTGATCATGTTAGCTTAAGCTCAGTTTAATTTCATTTAGCTTGATTGAATTGGTATAATTGAACAAATTGGTTTTGGTCAGTCTGATTAGTTAGTTTCTGAATGCTAATTAATTAATTTCAGTTAGTTTTAGATTAAATTAGGGGATTGGTCATAGTTGTTAAGGATGAGGTTAGGATCAGTAACTTTGAGGGGCTTTCAGGGGTAATCTGGGTATGGAAAAGGGTAGTTCTGAGAAGAATAGTAATATCAGGGTATATGGAAGGGCAATATAGGTATTGTATGGGTAGAGGAATACCCTAGGGCCTTCTAGAATGGGGTACAAGTGTAGATTTTAATAATTGTAATGCATTTACTTGTTTAGCAAGTTAAGAATAGAGGGACCAAACTGAAAATAGGGAGGGACTGATTGGAAAATCAGAATCTGATCTATTCTCTTTGGGGTTGCCTATAAAAGGGCATGAAATGCCTTGGGAAATGGGGTTCTTCTCTCTTCTTCTGCCTTCAGCCCTGAGTTTCAATTTGAGCTTTCATTCCTGTTTTCAATTTCAGCTGGCACTTTAATCCCAAGTTTATTCAGAAAACAAAACAGCAAAAAAAAAAATGAAGAAATCCTAAACAATTTTACAGTTTCATTACTAGTTTAGGATTTCAGTTGGGTTTGGGGTCCAGCAGGATTGCAGGGTTGTTTAGACTCAGCTGTGAGGGCTAGAAGTGTATTTGAAGTATGTGTTGAATTGCTCTGTGGGGTTGCCTGTATTTCCGGTCTTCAAAAGTAGTTCCTGGCCTATTCTGGGGTATATATTGTTGAGTTTGTTGTTGTTGCTGTTCAAAGTAGCTGACTCCTTTCCTTCTTATATTTTCATTTATCCAGGTACACAATTATACCCCTGATGAATGTGAGCTTAAATGGGCAGAAATGAATTATTTGAAGAATTAATGTACATGCAGAACTGAGTTCTGATTTAGCTAACTTTCAGATCTAATTACTCAGTGTTCAATTCATGGATATTATTTAAAGTTTTGCTTGCTCTAGTGCTAAATAGATCATATGAACTGTTATATTTTAGAGTCATGTGAGTACTATGAAGTGAACACCAGTGCTAGTTGACTACATGATAGATTGATAGCAATGTTGACATGAATTGATTCAGAAATAGCTCGTTTGCTTCATGTTATTGAGATTGTGTTTATAGCTTAGTTTACCTTGATGATGTCTAAGAAAATCACCAGAATGTCAGTAGATGAAGTAGAATGTATATGAAGTGGAATTCAATTGACTAATTTCCTTCTAAGTTAAGTAGATGTGCATTACCTCCCCTTGGCTGATTATTGAATACTTGCAATAGTTTAGAGATAATTTCAAAGTGTTGTCTGGGCAAACAAATTAAGGCTTCGCTGGGCTCAAAGATAAGCCATCTCAGGCTAGTATGCGAACAGCCTTCGTGAATCTGGGCTTCTCAAGGGATTCGAGCCCAGGTATTGAAGTCCGTCGCCTGGGCCTCCCTTTCGTTTCCTGATCCAAACTTTGGGCCACTTTTGAGGCCCGTCAATGGTCCAGTCCAGTGTAGAAATTGGGCGACTGAACTTTTTCAGTCTACACACAATTAAGTTCTTTTTTTAGGGACATTTGATCATTAAAAATTGTAAGTTAATCTCAATTGGTTTATTTTAAAATGTTAGAAGTGAATTTCGCCCAACGCAAATTACGTACGCGGCTGTCCTCAATGATGGTGTATAAAATTGATTAGGAGTTGGGATGGCCATTTAGCAAACTCCACGGTTCTCTCCAAAATAACCTTACGTTAGAATCTTTAAGCGCAGTTTTAATTAAATTACTTTCTTAAACCCGGGTGCGCATTGATGCGACCCAAATCCAAATCTCGACAAAGTCAAAATGTGTTGACAAACACGGGTGCATTGATTGTGACGTGGTTCGAAACACGTTTTCGCAACGTCGTAATCCTTATAAAATAAATGATGATAGAAAAGAGGTTCACAAATTGAGACGAGCCTCACCGCACAAAAAATAAATAAATGTGGGGCCCTCAATAAATAATTACCGAAATGATTAGAATTTGGAATGGCCATTTAACAAACTTCATGGTTTTTCCCCAAAATAATACTATGTTAGCATTTAGGCACGATTTAATTAAATTACTTTCTTAAATTCGGGTGCGCATTGATGCGACCCAAATCCAAATCTCGATGAAGTCGAAATGTGTCAACAACCACGGGCGCATTGATTGCGACGGGGTTCAAAACGCGTTTTCACGACATCGTAATTCTTATAAAATAAATAATGATAAAAAGCGGTTTACGAATAGAAGGCACATAAGCTAGCATGTATTAAAATCAGATAAAATCAAATACAACAGTTAAGCGACCGTGCTAGAACCACGGAACCCGCTAATGCCTAACACCTTCTCTCGGGTTAACAGAATTCTCTACTCGGATTTCTGGTTCGCAGACTATAACAGAGTCATATTCTTCCTCGGTTCGGGATTCAACCGGTGACTTGGGACACCATTAATCTCCCAAGTGGCGACTCTGAATAATTAATAATTAAATCCCGTTCTGATTGTCCTTTAAATGGAAAAACTCCTTTAAGCCCTTACCGGTGTAGGTGTAGAAAAGGAGGTGTGACAGCTCTGGCGACTCTACTGGGGACCCAAACCCAGAATCTCTGGTTCAGGGTTCAGAATTCGAGCTTAGAAAATTGCTGTATTTAATTGTATCTGATTTTCCTACATGTTTTGTGCCGAATGTGCTAAATGTTATCGTTTTGATATTATCTGAACTGTATATAAACTGTGCCGACACCCTTCTCTCTTCACCTCCGGGGATGTGCTTACTGGTTGAGACTCCCTATTCTGTTAGTGTCATACCCTGAAATAAGAAAGAGGTCGGACAAGTTAAGAAGCCGGATGGCCTTTTGGTTCCCGGTAAGTTGCCCCCTCCTCGACTCGAGTTGTCCGCTCGGGTACACAGTCTAGAACACTGACCCAGGTTTTGAACATAGAATAACATGACTTTATGACGGATCCCTAGTAGAAATGCTTATTTGCATCACGTTGCATTTGACTTAGGGGACTCAACACAGGGGTTGGGTCCGTCTAGGACTAGCAACCTGAAATGAAAAGACCATCCTGATGCATTCTCTTGTGCTGTGCATTTATTTGTTCCGAACCTGCATGTTGACCAGTTTCTGAATCTCGGGTGTTGGAAAATTGAAAAAAAAGAGTGAAATAAAATAGCAGTTAGGGAGCTAATTGATTATTATAGAAATAAGAAATCAATGACCAATTACTGGCGAAACTCTGCCAAAAATTTTGAAAAAAAAAAGGAATTATTTATAGAAAAAGAGTCTTTGTTTTGGAAAACATAAGTTGTTTCATTATTTTGTTGAAAGAAAATGAAAAAGAAAAAAAGAGTCCGTTTTTTTAGCTTGGAAAATAGGTTGTTTTAGTTGTTGAAAAAAAAAGTTTTGTTTTTAATAGTTGTTATTCGCTTATGCTAAAAACAAAGATGGAAAAGAGTCATGTTTAAAATAGTTCGGTTAATTTGCCCGAACTACGCCTGGTTTGATTCTCACAGGGCGTGAGATACGTAGACAACCCTCATCGGGTCCAACTTTCCCTTTTGCAAAAAATAACCGGAACGTATCAAAAATTTAATTTTTGTCATAAATAAACCAGGTGATGCCGTTTTTGTCAAAAATAGCCAAATGTTCTCAAACGGGGCGCCGGAAGGCTAACTTTGCATAAACAGCCACCTTTTGTCATGTGTTTTCGTTTTTTTATTTTATGGAAAAAAAAGAAGCTAAGTAGAGCCATCTAGTCACAAATAGCCTTAAAATCTTTTCCCAAAGCACTGAAAGGCCATGTTTGAATGTCAAAGTTCTTCGCAAATATAGGTAATTTTGAGTCGCAAATATAGACAGCTTATTTTTTGTGTCAAACAAGAGTTTTCTTTTGCTTAAAATGCTTTAATAAATGTGCAGGATGAGCACGATGGTGAATGAGCCATTTTCAATAATGACCAAAATCCCTTTTGAGCTGCAATTATGGTGGAATGATTTAGGCAAAGAGGGGCACGACGAAGTGAGAAAATATTTGAAAGACCTTCCGGATTTATTAAACATTCAGCCTCGGGGGGATATTATCAGGGCATTGGTCGCCCATTGGGATTCGACACATAATGTATTTCATTTTTCAGACTTTGAACTCACCCCAACATTGGAAGAAATAGCGGGGTACATTGGAAGTGATCAAGCTCCATTGAGATTCAAATACTTGATTGCTCCTAGGGCCATTACCATACACCGATTCTTGGATTCCTTGAAAATACCCCGAACAGTTCATCACCCAGATTTTGCAAAGGGTTTCTGCAGTTTCCGCTTCATGTATGATAGATATGGCCATGTGGGCGGGTTCAATAATCCAGACTTTAAGCTGTGCCGCAGAAATAGCCGACAAAAATGGGAGGAACACAGACGAGTGACATTTATGATAGCTTTTTTGGGCCTCGTAATATTCCCAAGGAAAGATGGTAATATTGATTTGAAAGTAGCGGGGGTCGTCAGTACCTTGCAAACCATGGGGTAAAGCACTTTAGCACCTATGATCATGGCTGATATCTTCAGAGCTCTCACTGCGTGCAAAGCTGGGGGCAAATTTTTTTGAGGGATGTAACTTGTTGTTACAAATGTGGATGACTGAGCATTTGTGCCCTCACTCTCAGTTATTGAGTTATGGTTCGGTTGAGAAAACTTGTATAGGTGAATTTTATACAAGAATCAAAGGGGCCAGTCTACCTGAAGGAGTCACGGCCTGGGCATTACTATTTCGGAACCTCAATGCCAGCCAGATACAGTGGGTGCTTGGATAGTTGTCTGTCGAAGAGGTCGTATATATGCCAGCAGCCCGCCCGCATTTTCTGTTGATGGGACTCAAAAACATCCAGCCCTATGCGCCATGTCGGGTTCTGAGGCAACTCGGTAGATATCAAGTAGTACCGAGAGATGAAGATTTGAGTACCCAAGTGGTCGAAATCAGTCCTGACGGTCGATTCCCCGAGGAAGA
Source organism: Nicotiana tabacum (assembly GCF_000715075.1). Taxonomy (NCBI): domain Eukaryota; kingdom Viridiplantae; phylum Streptophyta; class Magnoliopsida; order Solanales; family Solanaceae; genus Nicotiana; species Nicotiana tabacum. The sequence continues at coordinate 117,215,221 of NC_134101.1, forward strand.
AGTTCGCCAAATTTGGAGCGAGTGTCAACATTTGATGGCAAACACTTGTGTGTCAGATATGGTCAAAGAGGAAGTTGCCCCAGGGTATCACGAGTGGTTCAAAGGTGATGTGGCATGTGGGAGACCGGCTATAAGATCTCACCTCGAAGATTTTGCCAAGTCATCCCAAGAGCAGTGGGACTGGTTAGCAAAGGAAGAAAGCTATCGAGTTGAGATTGGTAAACTAAAGCAGCAAGTTGAGAGTCTGAAATTCGAGAACAGTGTACAGGTTGTCGCGGATCAAGGGGAAAAGAATAGACTGGCTCGAGAAAATGAAGCACTTAGGACCCAAATCCGACAGTTGAAGATAACCATCGATAAGCAACCGAGGAGCCGACCCGATGAACAATTGGTAAAAAGATTGGAAAACGAAGTCAGGGAATGGCGAGATGAGTTAGAAAAATCTGAGAATGTCATGGCAGAACTTAAAGCACAGTGGGCTACAAGAACAGAGGAGCGTCGCCAATACTTGAATCAGTTGAAAAGGGACCATGAGAAAATTATTGCCAATTTAAGAGAAAATTGGTTGCCCTTGAGGGTAAAGCGGTTAGGTAGGCTAGAGATTTTGAAATTGAAAGTGGACATTGTTACAACTTGTTGGCCCAAATGGAGGTAGAAGTGCAGCAGCTGCAAGACCAACACCTGCAAGACTCTCGAGCTTTAAAAACGTGCAGCGATCAGATAAGACGCTTGCTCATAGAAAAGAAGCAAACAAGAGACATGATTAGAGCCATTGCTCACGCTATTATCAGGAGATGTCGGATTTATGAAGACATGACCCGTACTACTTTTGTCTCAGCAGTGATGATCTATGTGAAGCGAACCATGAATGAGTTAGAGCAGCTTGAAAGGGATTTGGATCTTAGACCCGCGGCGAGGCCGAACGACGCCCAGCGGACACCTAAGTTTGAAGCACTAGAATATGCATAGTCAGTGTTTGTAATTTTCTACCATTTTGAGTCAGTCTTTCGTATGTCTGTTATCTGCCCAGGTCAAGTATGTCTGCAGTTTTAGAGTCTGTATTTGCTTTTAAAATTGCGTCTGTTAAGTTTCGTTTGTAATAGTTTGTTTTAGTGATAAAAATTGAAAATTTCGAAAAATTCTTACTTCCACCCTTTATTTTCGCATTTATTCGCACGAACTACGCTTGGTCTAATTCGTGCGGGGTCACGATACGTAGGCAATCTCCATAGGATTCGACCATAATCGTAAAGAAAACAGAAAGAAGAAAAGGAAAATAGAAGGAAAACCGAGAAAGAGAGAAAGAAAGAAAAGAGCGGAAAAACAGAGAGAAGAAGCACAAGAGAGGGATAAGGTGAAGAAATTCGAAAGAAAGGTAAAAAGAAACAAGGAACGAAATGCCGGGATGACGCATGCAATCGAGCAAACGCATAATAGAAATGAATAGCTATATAAGTGCATTCATGCCAACGTGCGGTTGTTAAATCTGATAAGACCTAATCGCTAACAAAGTGGTTGTCTAAATGTGTGAGTCCAGGCAGGTGGTTAGTTGATTGGCAATTCTGGCAACTCACCCGTACAACACCCGGTCGAAAGATCAAGTAAAAATGATAGGGCAGGATTCAGAAATCAGCATCGGAGACCCTTCGAATGAGGTTGAGGTAACAGATGTGGGTGCTATGAAAGAGGAGATGAGGAAAGTAAAAGCACAAATGGCTGAAATGCATCGGGCATGGTCTCAGGGACATCCGGCGCCACTATATCCTGCTAACCCATCTTACATCCCACCCCTGGCTCAAGCTCAGGAGCCTACCACTCCCCACGCATCTTCAGCTTTCCCTTATCAGACCCAGGGTTATGGTACCACATCATACACTCCCCCAGCTCCACCCTCTAAACAGAACCCTCAACCACCCATGGTTCTCGTCTTTGTGGCACCTCCCCCAGCTCCACTACATAGATCATCCAGTGAGCCGCTATTCCAAGCTCACGACACCCAATATTACCCTCCCGAACCCACTTTCAAAGCGCCTGAGCCATATACCTATTCTCCCCATTTTGAAATCCCGGGAGAAGTTGAGAAACCGGTTAAGAATACAGAACAAGAGGAAGTGATTCGTAAAGTCAAAAGCCTGGAGCAATCCTTCAGGAACATGCATGGTTTAGGTAACCAAGTTAGCGTCGCATACAAAGATTTGTACCCTTTTCCTGATGTCCAGTTGCCTGCGGGGTTTAAAACGCCGAAGTTTGACTTATATGAGGGGCACGGTGACCCAGTAGCCCATCTGCGTGGTTTCTGTAGCAAAATGAGAGGTGCTGGGGGAAAGGATGAATTGTTGATAACATATTTCGGTCAAAGCCTGAGCGGGTCAGCGCTAGAATGGTACACGAGGCAAGACCCCGACCGATGGTATACATGGGATGATTTGGCACAGGCATTCATTGGCCATTTTCAATATAACCTCGAGATAGTCCCTGATCGTCTGTCATTGTTGAAACTGGAAAAGAAACCTGGGGAAAGTTTTAGAGAGTTTGGTTTCCGCTGGAGGGAACAAGCTGCAAGGGTTGATCCTCCCATGAGGGAGAGTGAGATGGTAGATTACTTCTTGCAAACATTGGAACCTACCTATTTTGGTCATCTAGTGACATCTGTCGGAAAGTCGTTTAATGAAGTGGTAAAGATGGGAGCCATGATTGAAGAAGGATTGAAATCTAACAAAATATTGAGTTACTCGGCGTTGAAAGCAATCACCCAGGCCATCCAAAGCGGTACTGGTGGTGTGCTTGGGAAGAAGAAGAAAGAAGAAGTTGCTACAGTTGAAGCTAGTGCTTGGTCCAGGCCCAATAACCCTCCACTCTACTACAACCAACCCAGACCCCACCACCCAAACTACCAATATACCCCATATGGCCCACCGCAACACTATTATCCACCACCTGAACCACACTTTTCTATCCACCACGCCCAGACCTACACCCAACCCCCAGTGCACTCGCAATGGCGTACACTAAGTCCCCAAAATACACAGTCACACCCACAAAACACCTATCCACTTCCCAGGGCAAACAGAGCAGGAACCAACTTCCGCCCAAACCAAGCTTTTATAAGTGAGAAGGCCCCAAACAGAAAAACATTTACTCCGCTGGGAGAATCTTACACTGCTCTCTTCCATAGACTGAAACAGTTGGGAATGCTGACCCCAATTGAATCCAAAGTACCAAACCCTCTTCCCAGAAACCTGGACCACTCTATTAGCTGCGAGTATTGCTCAGGGATGCCGGGGCATGATACTGAAAAATGTTGGAAGTTGAAAAATGCGATACAAGAGCTCATTGATAATCGTTGCATTGAAGTACAGGCTCCAGAGGCCCCAAACATCAACCAAAATCCGTTATCAACGCATTATGAGGCCAATAGGATCGAACTGATACATAAGGGGACAGAGCTTAAGAAACCGTCGCAGGTGGTTATGATGATTCGTTCTACGGAAGCCAAAGAAAAGACAGTGAGTGCAAGGCCAGCGGTTCAGTTAAAAGAAATAAAAGACAAGCCAGTGGTGGTAATGGGAAAGGGACCATTTGTGGCTGCAAAAAAGCCGGAGCCAGTCAAGTTAATGGTACCAGGGTCATCATCTACACCCGTGGTGGTTGTGAAAGGGGCCTACGTAGAACCGATTCTCATAAAACCGGTAGTCCAGTTACCTATGGTTGATAGCAAAGCCGTACCGTGGAGATATGACAAGGTAGTAATGACATACAAAGGAAAGGAAATTGAGGAAGAGAGTTGTGAAGCACAAGGGCTAACCCGGTCGGGACGTTGTTTCGCTCCCGAAGAGTTGAGAAAGGCTAAGGGCGCTAAAGACAATCCAGTGCCAGTCAAAAAAGCTGTGACGGAAGAAGAGGCAGAAGAGTTTCTGAAGAAGATGAAAGTACAAGATTATTCCATTGTTGAACAACTGAGAAAAACACCGGCCCAAATTTCATTGTTATCATTATTGATTCACTCTGACGAACATTGCCGAGCTTTGATGAAGATATTGAATGCGGCTCATGTGCCCGACAAAATTTCGGTGAACCATCTGGAGACAATTGCCAACAAGATCTTTGAAGTGAACAGAATAGCATTTTCTGATGATGAATTGCCTGTGGAAGGCACAGAACATAACAAGGCTCTCTATTTGACGGTCAAATGTGAAGGTTCAATGGTTATTCGGGCACTGATCGATAACGGGCCGAGCGCCAATATTTGCATGTTGTCCACATTGAACAAGTTAAAGATCGATGAGGATAGAGTCCAAAAAAATAGCATTTGTGTTCGAGGGTTCGACGGAGGGGGAACAAACACAGTAAGGGATATCGTACTCGAATTGACTATCGGCCCAGTCGAGTTCACTATGGAATTTCAGATGTTAGATGCTGCAGTATCCTACAATCTTTTGTTGGGCCGACCATGGATTCACGCGGCCAAAGCCGTGCCTTCCACGCTGCACCAAATGGTCAAATTCGAGTGGGACAGACAAGAAATTGTGCTACATGGGGAAGATCCCACATGCGCCATGAATGATGCCATTGTGCCCTTTATAGAAACTGAAGATGATAAGGGACCATGGGTTTATCAAGTCTTCGACACGGTCCCGGTGAGTAGAGTGTCCGAAGGTAAAAGCATGCCATGTCCTAGGGTGGCAGCTGCGACCGTCATGGTAGTATCAGAAATACTGAATAACGGGTTCGTTCCAGGGAAGGGTTTGGGGGCTGAACTTCAGGGCATTATTCAACCTGTGTCCCTTCCCAAAAAATCTGGACACCTTCGGATTAGGTTTCAAACCAACAGCGGCAGATGTTAGAAGAGACCGTAAATTGAAAAAGAAAGCTTGGTTTCTTCCTAAACCTATTCCACGTTTGTCCAGGTCCTTCGTCAGGCCGGGTAGTAAGAAACAGTCATTGGCAAAGATGTCAGGTTCGTTGATTAGGGCAGAGGGGAATTTGGATAAGGTGTTCGAGAGAGTATTTGCTGAAGTAAACATGGTTGAGGCCGGGGAAGGGTCAAGCGGAGCAGACATACAGTACATCGGACCGCATGCTAACATCAACAATTGGGAAGCTACTCCTCTTCCAATTCGGAGGGAGTCGTGGTAGTGGGTTTTGTTTTCCTTTTTGTCACCTGGATTATTCCAGGGTTTGTAATCCAGTTGCTATGTTCCGTCCGTTTGGATGAGTTAAAACCTTGTTATCTTTACATTTAATGAAATGCAATTTCCTTCGTCCCTAATTCGCTTTCCATTTTTCTTTTCTTTTCTTTTTGTGCAGTTCTTTGTATGCTGATATCAATGATATGACATGCATGAGGAATCTTCGGCCCAGTTTTAAAATCCAATCTAGCTCGGAAGTAATAATTCAGGAAATCGAGTGTAATGATGGGGTGGATTGTAACAATGATGAAGCTTACGAGGAAATTAGTAAAGAATTAAGTCATTTTGAAGGAAAACCCAAACCTAACCTAAATGACACAGAATCAGTTAATCTAGGGGATCAAGACAATGTGCGGGAAACTAAAATAAGTATTCATCTGGGGCCACAACTCAAGGAGGAGATGATTAAAGTATTGCATGAGTACAAAGACGTCTTTGCATGGTCATATGATGATATGCCAGGTTTTAGCACTGATTTTGTGGTTCACAAATTACCCAATGATTCGATACTTCCCCCCGTCAAGCAGAAGTTGAGAAAGTTCAAAACGGACATAAGTGTAAAGATCAAAGAAGAGATTACCAAGCAGTTTGAGGCAAAGGTCATTCAGGTTACACGGTACCCCACTTGGTTAGCTAATGTCGTGCCTGTGCCGAAGAAAGATGGCAAGACCAGGGTGTGCGTCGATTATCGAGACCTTAACAAGGCAAGTCCAAAAGATAATTTCCCATTGCCCAACATCCATATACTGATCGACAATTGTGCCAAACATGATATTGGCTCTTTTATGGATTGTTATGCGGGTTATCATCAGATTCTAATGGACAAGGAAGATGCAGAAAAGACGACATTCATCACGCCGTGGGGAACGTATTGTTATCGAGTCATGCCGTTTGGTTTGAAAAATGTCGGGGCAACTTATATGAGGGCCATGACAACCATATTCCATGATATGATACATCGGGAAATCGAGGTGTACGTGGATGATGTGATCGTGAAGTCTAGACAGCAATTCGACCATGTCAGAGATTTGAGAAAGTTCTTTCAAAGACTTCGCAGGTACAATTTTAAGCTCAAACCTGCAAAATGTGCTTTCGGGGTGCCATCTGGGAAGTTGTTGGGGTTTATAGTCAGCCGGCAAGGTATTGAATTAGACCCATCAAAGATCAAAGCCATTCAGGAGTTGCCACCTCCCAGAAACAAAACAGAGGTGATGAGTTTGTTGGGAAGATTGAACTATATCAGCAGGTTCATTGCTCAGCTCACGGCAACTTGTGAACCAATTTTCAAGTTGTTAAAGAAAGATGTCGCGGTCAAATGGACTAACGAATGTCAGGAGGCTTTTGATAAGATAAAGGGGTATTTGTCAAACCCACCCGTGTTGGTTCCGCCAGAACCAGGGAGGCCTTTGATTTTATATCTGACAGTTGTGGACAATTCATTCGGCTGTGTACTAGGGCAGCACGATGTTACGGGCAGAAAGGAGCAGGCTATCTACTATCTCAGCAAGAAGTTCACATCTTACGAGGTTAAGTATACTTATCTGGAAAGGACATGTTTCGCCCTAACTTGGGTGGCACAGAAGTTGAAACATTATTTGTCATCTTACACTACTTACCTCATATCTCGCTTGGACCCATTGAAGTATATTTTTCAGAAACCCATGCCCACAGGAAGGCTTGCAAAGTGGCAGATCTTGCTTACCGAGTTCGACATTATCTATGTAACACGGACCGCCATGAAAGCACAGGCATTAGCCGATCATTTGGCTGAGAACCCCGTCGATGAAGATTATGATCCTTTGAAAACCTATTTCCCTGATGAAGAGGTGATGCACATTGATGAATTGGAAAAAGCTGAGAAGTCGGGATGGAAACTTTTCTTTGATGGGGCTGCAAATATGAAAGGCATGGGAATAGGAGCGGTACTTATTTCGGAAACAGGTCAGCATTACCCTGTTACGGCTCGGCTTCGTTTCTATTGTACAAACAACATGGCAGAATATGAGGCGTGTATATTGGGATTGAGATTAGCTGTAGATATGGGTGTACGGGAAGTCTTGGTCATGGGTGACTCGGACTTACTGGTACACCAGATTCAAGGAGAATGGGAAACACGAGATTTGAAGCTTATACCATATCGGCAGTGTCTGCATGAGCTTTGCCAGCGTTTTCAGGCCATAGAATTCAGGCACATTCCAAGGATTCATAATGAGGTTGCTGACGCTTTGGCTACTTTGGCGTCAATGTTGCACCATCCAGATAAAGCTTATGTTGATCTATTGCAGATTCAGGTCCGTGATCAGCATGCTTACTGTAATGAGATAGAAGAGGAAATTGATGGAGAGTCGTGGTTCCATGATATCAAAGAGTACATTAGAACGGGAATATATCCGATACAGGCCACTGGTGATCAAAAAAGAACTATTCGGCGATTGGCAAGCGGGTTTTTCCTTAGTGGAGGAGTGCTGTACAAAAGAACTCCAGATCTCGGGTTGTTGAGATGTATAGATGCAAGGCAGGCCACAACTATCATGACTGAGGTACATTCCGGAGTTTGTGGACCGCATATGAGTGGGTATGTGCTAGCAAAAAAGATTCTCCGAGCGGGTTATTATTGGCTCACGATGAGCGGGATTGTATCAGTTTTGTGCGTAAATGTCATCAATGCCAAATACATGGAGATTTGATTCATTCTCCACCATCAGAATTACATACGATGTCCGCACCATGGCCTTTTGTTGCGTGGGGCATGGATGTTATTGGGCCAATTGATCCAGCAGCATCAAATGGGCACAGGTTTATTCTGGTAGCTATAAATTATTTTACCAAATGGGTGGAAGCTAAGACGTTCAAGTCTGTGACTAAGAAAGCTGTAGTCGACTTTGTGCATTCAAATATCATCTGTCGGTTTGGGATTCCAAAGGTAATCATCACAGATAATGGGGCTAATCTTAATAGTCATTTGATGAAGGAGACATGTGAGCAGTTTAAGATTACTCACAGGCATTCTACTCCGTACCGTCCCAAGGCAAATGGTGCGGTTGAAGCAGCCAATAAGAATATAAAGAAAATACTCCGGAAGATGGTTGAAGGATCTAGACAATGGCACGAGAAATTTCCTTTTGCTTTGTTAGGATATCGCACCACCGTCCGTACCTCGGTGGGGGCAACTCCTTATTCTTTGGTATATGGTACCGAGGCAGTAATACCCGCAGAAGTGGAAATCCCATCACTGCGAATCATTGCAGAGGCTGAGATCGATGATGATGAATGGGTAAAAAGCCGTCTTGAGCAGTTGAGTTTGATTGACGAGAAGAGATTGGCATCAGTGTGTCATGGCCAACTGTACCAACGAAGAATGGCAAGAGCATACAACAAGAAAGTACGTCCAAGGAAATTCGAAGTCAGGCAATTAGTACTGAGGCGGATTTTGCCTCATTGGGCTGAGGCGAAAGGAAAGTTTGCCCCAAACTGGCAGGGACCATTCGTAATAACCAGCGTGTTGTCTAACGGAGCATTGTATTTGACAGATGTGGAAGGAAAATGTATAGAAATGGCTTCAATTTCGATGCGGTCAAGAGATATTATGTATGATTTCTTTATTTTCTGAATGTATCTGTTTGTATTTGGCATATCTTAAAGATTGAAATGATGAAGGAATTTTGTCCTGCTATCCAAACACTATTATCCCTTGTTATCCCCTTTGAGCCTTACTTATTTTTCATACCCCTCTTTCGGAATCAACGGCACTATCAGGGAACACATGTGCCGAACATAAAAGAAAAAAGAGAAAAACAAAAAGGAAAAGAAAGAAGATAAATACAAAAACAAAAACAAAGGAAAAGAAGAGCAAAGGAAAGGAAAAAGAAAGAAAAGAAAAGCAAAGAAGAAAAGGAAAGAAAGAAGAGCAAAAGAAAGAAAGAAGAGAAAAACAAAGGAAAGGGAAAAGAAAGAAAAGGAAAAGGAAAAAGAAAGAGAAAGAAAAGAGAAGAAAGAAAAACACAACAACAAAAGTTAAATACAGTGAACTACGTTTGACTTGATCCTGAAAGGGTAGGCAGCCTTATTCCGAGGTTCAGTCACACCAAAATAGAAATCCAAAAATCCCCAAGCAAGAAACTGGGGCAGAAGTTGTGATTTTTGTGAAAATTGGATTCCGAAAGTTGTAATTCAAACCCATTCGAATTGTTTTGAGCCTTTTATACCTTTCTTTCTAACCCAATCCAAAAGCCTACGTTACGGTCCAAAGAAAGACCTTTTGATCAATTTTTAAGAAATGTCAGGTCGAGCAGGTGACGGTAATTCGTATCAGTGGCAACACTCTGATCCAAGCAAGAAAGAACGAAAGTAAAAATGAGAGAGTCTTATTGGTGAAAACCTTCATGGGCACCGTAAGGCGACGGGAGCTGAGATAAAATAAATGAGAGAGTCTTATTGGTGAAAACCCTCGCGGACACCTTGAGGCGAAAGTGAGCTGGAAAACGTTTTAATGGCAAAAGGTCTATGGGTAGAAAAATGTTTTAAGGTACCGCAGGAAAGCAAAGTTAAGGTCTGGGTAATTCAAATAAGTGATGAAGTTCTGGGCAACAAAGTGCGGCGATTGAAAGCCAGTTATTTGGACAGATCGGGCCGATCAATTCAAAATGTATGTCATAACCATTGGTGCCAGCTGTCTCGCTCAGATAAGTTTTTTTTCCTTCTCTTTTTGAAATAACCATCTGGTTTTGGATTCTTCTTATCCTTGACTCAAAAATCATCGCATTTCATTTCCTTTTGAGGGTTTTATCTAGTTGAGATGTTTCAGTGCTAGTCTTGGTCAATGCAAGTAGAAAGGACTTCAAAGCTCACTATCGGTTTCTAGAAATATAAAGAACAACGTGGTCAGAGCATGTCAAAAAATAACTTGATGTCATGTGGAACACAGGGAATTAACGGAAGTTTCATCGGTGAAATGATTGGGGAATGTCGTGGAAAAGGCAAAAGCTTAAACAAAAGGTCAGAAAATGAAATAACAGCATGTACGTAAGACATTTAGGTCGCCGGATGTTGGGAAATTTAAAAGTTGGTCAGAAAGTCAAGCGGTTCAGGGACAGTGCGTGGAAGGCAATCAACACAAAGCAAGGCAGTGGAAGGATTTGTCAGCAAGAAGGCCATCAACTAACCACCATTTTAAACTGACAAAATTTTCTTTGATTGTAACAGGGGCAGAAAGTTAGCCGTTGAAAAGGAATTCTCCAAGAAGGAAACAAACAGTAATCAGGTTTGATCGCAAAGTGCGGTTTGATTAAATACGAGATAATCTTGAAGTGCATAAGGGGAATGGAATTTGATTGCAAAGTTGGCATGATTAGAATAAGTGCAAGTTGTCAGGACCTTCCTGGATAATAGGACGTAGTTCATATACCCGAAAGTCAGGAGTCCGCCTGGAAAATAGAGACATATCATTCAGATTTTTAAGCAGTCAGGGGCCCGCCTGAAGAACGGAGGTGATACAATTTAAGTTTTTAGATTCCCTTCAATCTCTTTGTTCATCTAGTAATCAGGAGTCCGCCTGAAGAATAGAGACATACAATTTAATTTTAGCAATCAGGAGCCCGCCTGGATAATAGAGGAGTAGTTTTCAATTTTAGGTTCAAAAGTCAGGAGCCCGCCTGGAAAATGGAGGTATTAAATATTTTTAACAGTCGAAATCAGGAGCCCGCCTGGAGAACAGAGGTGATATAATTCAATTTTAGTTTTCAATCAATCTCTTTGTTTATTTTGAAGACAGGAGCCCGCCTGAAGAATAGAGGCATGCGATTCAAGTTTCGGAGGTCAGGGAATCCGCCTAGAGAATAGAGGTATTATGATTCAAGTTTCAGTTTTTAAAATCTCATCCAGTAACATGTGCTCAGCTTTCAAACTGGGGCAGAAAGTTTTCGTTGTTGTGTTTGTGTTGTGAAGTCAGGAGCCCGCCTGTATAACAGAGGAATACATACAGTTCAAGTTTCAGAAGTCAGGAGCCCGCCTGTATAACAGAGGAATACATACAGTTCAAGTTTCAAAAGTCAGGAGCCCGCCTGTATAACAGAGGAATACATACAGTTCAAGTTTCAGAAGTTGGGAGTCCGCCTAAGGGAATAGCGATATGGATTTTATCGAGAAAGAACAAGACAACAATGCAACAAGGAAGTACAAGAGCAAGTTTGAAGAATTTAGATAGGATTTTTATGATTCATAGAGCATAGTTAGTTTAGCTTCTTTTATCTTTGACATGGTGTAATAAGGGAGGTCAGCAAGCAATAACGGCAGCAGTAACAACAGCAAGCGTAGTACAATCACAATTCCTGGTAGTCCCAGCTACCAGACATTCCCGAACTACACTGACCTGATTCCTGTTCAGCCCAGGATATGTAGGCAACCTTCGAAGCAGGATGCGATCAAACTTTTCAAAAATGCTTCACACGGAATTTTCAAACGGGCAAAAATCACTCGTATTTGCTCACTTATCTTTGCCCGAAAAGCCTTCGTGTTTCCGAGCAAAGAGGGGCAGCTGTGAGCATGTAATTTTTGCCCTAAAATATGATTATTCCCAAAATCCCAAAAAAAATAATTTTCCTTTATTTTTTACAATTTTTGCAATTTTGGCGTCATTTTCTGATAATTGTTGCATGCTATTTGCGCATGTTAATTCTATAAAGTACAAAAATATGCATTTTTTGCGCTTAGGTTTTAGTATCAATTATGGGTTAATTGTTTTAAAAAAAACAAAACATGAAAATCACAAAAATTAGTCACTTTCACATTTTAATGATTTTTACTATGAACTTGTCATGAAATAGCTTTTGAACAATTTTAATAATTAATTAGTCTTTGTTTTGAAATAGCTAGGATTTCATGTTAGTTTTACATTTCCATAAAAATTAGAAAAATTATAAAAATTGTAAAAGTGGGAAAAGAAAACAAAAAGGAAATAAGAATAGAAATTGGGTCTTAATAAAAGACCCAAATTTGGGCCAAATCAGAAGAATTGTTCAGGCCCAAACGTCTCAAGCCATTGTAAATCAGCCCCAGCCCAAGTCCCCAACCCGGTCCGTCCCCCCTTCTAATCGAAACGACGTCGTTTCGTGGCCTCCAAATCAGGACCGCTGGATCTCATCAATCCAACGGTCCGGAACTAACGAGGTTCTTAATATAAAAGGGTCCGAAACTCTCCCCCTACCCCCATTTGCCTCATCGTCCTTACCCTACCCCTCCTCAACAAACCCTAATCCGCGCCGCCATCAAACCCCTCGCCGGCGGTGAACACAAACTACGTCGTTCACTCCGAGATTAACACCACAGATCCCCCTCACTCTCCTCTTTCCATTTCACCCACTGGTTCACCTCGAACAAGGCCGGAACTCTTCGAATCTTAGTTTGAAGTTTTCCGGCCAAGTGACAAGTTCATCCAAATCAGCCCAAAATCACACCACATAATCCCCGTTCTTCCCTCAGCCCTAATCCATGGTTATTTTCTTTCAAATCTCTATGAAACAGCCCGAATCTTAGATCTGGGAATTTCTAGCCAAACCCTAAAACCAAATCCTTTTGATTTCGAACCGTAGTATCCTTAACCATGTGTTCTCTTGTAAGAACACATGGTTAGGATGTTACGCGTCAAAAATCTGAAAGGATTCATACGTTTCTGACGGGCTGGAGTCCCTTGTGCCTCTGTGAGTTTTTACTGTTTCCTTTTACTCGCATGTTGGAAGTTTTATTTACAGTTTTTGTTTCATTAATTTTTCTGTTAATTTTATGATTTATTAGTTTAAGTTCTGTCAATTACTGTTGGTTCTGAGTTTGATATTTGTTTGAATGATTGTAAGTTCATGGTTTAAGAATTAGTTTAAGTTCACTTAATATTGATCATGTTAGCTTAAGCTCAGTTTAATTTCATTTAGCTTGATTGAATTGGTATAATTGAACAAATTGGTTTTGGTCAGTCTGATTAGTTAGTTTCTGAATGCTAATTAATTAATTTCAGTTAGTTTTAGATTAAATTAGGGGATTGGTCATAGTTGTTAAGGATGAGGTTAGGATCAGTAACTTTGAGGGGCTTTCAGGGGTAATCTGGGTATGGAAAAGGGTAGTTCTGAGAAGAATAGTAATATCAGGGTATATGAAAGGGCAGTATAGGTATTGTATGGGTAGAGGAATACCCTAGGGCCTTCTAGAATGGGGTACAAGTGTAGATTTTAATAATTGCAATGCATTTACTTGTTTAGCAAGTTAAGAATAGAGGGACCAAACTAAAAATAGGGAGGGACTGATTGGAAAATCAGAATCTGATCTATTCTCTTTGGGGTTGCCTATAAAAGGGCATGAAATGCCTTGGGAAAGGGGGTTCTTCTTCTTCTGCCTTCAGCTCTAAGCTTAAAAACCTCCACCAAAGACCCTTCTTCCTGTTTTCAATTTCAGCTGGCACTTTAATCCCAAGTTTATTCAGAAAACAAAACAGCAAAAAAAAAAATGAAGAAATCCTAAACAATTTTACAGTTTCATTACTAGTTTAGGATTTCAGTTGGGTTTGGGGTCCAGCAGGATTGCAGGGTTGTTTAGACTCAGCTGTGAGGGCTAGAAGTGTATTTGAAGTATGTGTTGAATTGCTCTGTGGGGTTGCCTGTATTTCTGGTCTTCAAAAGTAGTTCCTGGCCTATTCTGGGGTATATATTGTTGAGTTTGTTGTTGTTGCTGTTCAAAGTAGCTGACTCCTTTCCTTCTTATATTTTCATTTATCCAGGTACACAATTATACCCCTGATGAATGTGAGCTTAAATGGGCAGAAATGAATTATTTGAAGAATTAATGTACATGCAGAACTGAGTTCTGATTTAGCTAACTTTCAGATCTAATTACTTAGTGTTCAATTCATGGATATTATTTAAAGTTTTGCTTGCTCTAGTGCTAAATAGATCATATGAACTGTTATATTTTAGAGTCATGTGAGTACTATAAAGTGAACACCAGTGCTAGTTGACTACATGATAAATTGATAGCAATGTTGACATGAATTGATTCAGAAATAGCTCGTTTGCTTCATGTTATTGAGATTGTGTTTATAGCTTAGTTTACCTTGATGATGTCTAAAAAAATCACCAGAATGTCAGTAGAAGAAGTAGCCTGTATAAGAAGTGGAATTCAATTGACTAATTTCCTTCTAAGTTAAGTAGATGTGCATTACTTCCCCTTGGCTGATTATTGAATACTTGCAATAGTTTAGAGATAATTTCAAAGTGTTGTCTGGGAAAACAAATTAAGGCTTCGATGGGCTCAAAGATAAGCCATCTCAGGCTAGTATGCGAACAACCTTCGTAAATCTGGGCTTCTCACGGGATTCGAGCCCAGGTATTGAAGTCCGTCGCCTGGGCCTCCCTTTCGTTGCCTGATCCAAACTTTGGGCCACTTTTGAGGCCCGTCAATGGTCTAGTCCAGTGTAGAAATTGGGCGACTGAACTTTTTTAGTCTACACACAATTGAGTTCTTTTTTTAGGGACATTTGATCATTAAAAATTGTAAGTTAATCTCAATTGGTTTATTTTAAAATGTTAGAAGTGAATTTCGCCCAACGCAAATCACGTACGCGGCTGTCCTCAATGATGGTGTATAAAATTGATTAGGAGTTGGGATGGCCATTTAGCAAACTCCACGGTTCTCTCCAAAATAACCTTACGTTAGAATCTTTAAGCGCAGTTTTAATTAAATTACTTTCTTAAACCCGGGTGCGCATTGATGCGACCCAAATCCAAATCTCGACAAAGTCAAAATGTGTTGACAAACACGGGTGCATTGATTGTGACGTGGTTCGAAACACGTTTTCGCGACGTCGTAATCCTTATAAAATAAATGATGATAGAAAAGAGGTTCACAAATTGAGACGAGCCTCACCGCACAAAAAATAAATAAATATGGGGCCCTCAATAAATAATTACCGAAATGATTAGAATTTGGAATGGCCATTTAGCAAACTTCATGGTTTTCCCCAAAATAATACTACGTTAGCATCTTTAGGCACAATTTAATTAAATTACTTTCTTAAATTTGGGTGCGCATTGATGCGACCCAAATCCAAATCTCGATGAAGTCGAAATGTGTCAACAACCACGGGCGCATTGATTGCGACGGGGTTCAAAACGCGTTTTCACGACATCGTAATTCTTATAAAATAAATAATGATAAAAAAGTGGTTTACGAATAGAAGGCACATAAGCTAGAATGTATTAAAATCAGATAAAATCAAATACAACAGTTAAGCGACCGTGCTAGAACCACGGAACCCGGGAATGCCTAACACCTTCTCTCGGGTTAACAGAATTCCCTACTCGAATTTCTGGTTCGCAGACTGTAACAGAGTCATATTCTTCCTAGGTTCGGGATTCAACCGGTGACTTGGGACACCATTAATCTCCCAAGTGGCGACTCTGAATAATTAATAATTAAATCCCGTTCCGATTGTCCTTTAAATGGAAAAACTCCTTTACGCCCTTACCGGTGTAGGTGTAGAAAATGAGGTGTGACAATATTAAGAACGAGGCATGTTCGCACCTCCGAACAAGAGCCAATTATTACATACTAAGCCATTCAATATCTTTGCAATCATAAAAGAGCAAAAGGAAACAAACTTAAAAACTGTCAAAGGGAAAAAAAGCCTTATATATATATAGACACACACACACACACACACAAAAAGGCCAAACAGCCTCAACAAAAAGTACAAAGGTGAAAAAATAAAGAAAAATCAACAAGACACCTAAGCAGCCTGGTCTTCATCGGAGCCAACTTCGTCATCGAAACCATCAAGGTCTTCTCCGCCTCCAAATCCAAGGAACCCTCAGAGTCTTCTTCATCCTCGGGGTATGGCAACTTCTTGGCCTCGACCTGGAGCCCTTTAACATTTTTGATCTCGGCCGATAAATCAAAACCCCGGGCATGAACCTCCTCGAGAGTCACCCTTCGGGACTGCCATTTCAGATATTCAACAATGTCTTTCAGGCGGTCCTGAGCTGCCTCAGCATCAGCTTTGTACATGGCCACCATCTCATCGGCATCAACCCTAGTTATCTTAGCCACTAACTTGAATGCCTTAAGCTCCTTGGAGAGGGTATCCTCATCTGCAATAACCGAGACCAGTTGGGACTGAAGGTCCTCGATCTTTTGGGACCGGGCCTGAGCCTTCTACCTCATCGCTCGAAGTTGAGCCTCTGTCAAGGCTAATTGTGCTCGTGCAGTTTCCTTTTTTGAGTCCAAGAGGTCCATCTTGCTTTTCCACTCTTCGGCCTCGACTTTGATTACATCCATCTCATCCCAGAGTTGGTAGATCCGATCAATCTTCTATTAGACCTGCAGGTTCTGACCATTAGTCACCGTGTCTAGCTCATCGTTACTAACTTCAATGATTTTTGCATGTTCCACCAAGTCGGCGTGTTCTTTCCAATTCGCGTCCAACTCAACACGAACGATCTTAGCCTCTCCTTCACGTTGCTTGCTGAGAAGTTTGTACGTGTCTCTCTTCTCAGCAAGATCTTTGACTTTGGCCTGGAGTTGGCTCAACTCATCCTGATATCGGAGGTAAGGTTTCATGGTGAAGCACCAAGGCCAGCAAATATGAGAAGAAATGTAAGGATCCTCAAGAAACTGAAGGTGGAAAATGGAAAAATTTGGTAACACCTTACCCGGTTCAGCGCCTATTATGCTTCGTTGAACAGGCATGGGGTATCCACATCGTTTATTTTTTCCTTGTATTCTTCGGTTACTAGGCACCGGAGGTAACTAGCTACCCCCAAAAGGGCGGAAAGAACCTGGGCATCCTCCGGGACAGTGGTGATAATTAACCTCTTCCGACTAGGATCTGCACTCGAGGCAGGGAATCGGTTGACCAGTCTCGGGATATAATTAGGCCCACCTACCCCCGAGGAAAAACTTTTCCTCGGTACCTCTAAGTCACCTAATCCGGTGGCATCCTCCATGGTAGTGGAGTCTATGCCGTCAAAAAAACTTTGTAGGGGATCGTCCGCTCCATGGACCCTTATATTCGATCGCTTCTTTGGCATTTGATCTTCATCGAACATCCATTATGTGGTGATCTCATTATGTCTATGACTCCGGGCGGGGCAGAACCGACGTCCTAAGGGTTCTCGACCCTCACTGCTGCATTAGCCTCACAAACTTGAGAGGGATTAGCCTCCGTCGTTCCCCCCTCGGCTGTCGCCCGTTCCTCTAGCGCAGATGGCCCATGGTCTAGAAAAAGATCATCCTCCTCGGGTTTGTCCCTGAGCTGGAGGAGTCCGAATCGAGCACTCGGGGGCTGGTGCTCTTTTTGGCTTACGCACCAGCCTTTTTCGCGTTTTCTTTTTCTCCGAGCTCGAGGAACTCGGAGCCCTCTTTCTTTTCTTCTCTCTGGTCTGCCCCGGAGTAGGAGACTGAACAGGAAAGTACTTTCCACCGACTAGAGGCCTAAGCTCGACGTCCTTAGGCAAACCTGCAAAAGAGAGTAAAAGAAATAAGGACTTGATGATTAAAGGAGAAGCCTAACACAACCTACTCAGGAAACGAATCTTACCATGGGAATGAGCTTCCCAACTGCCCTTCAAAAGTTTGCGACATGAGAGCTTGGAGTAGGGCATCTATGAAATGATACCTTTGACCCACTCTTTGAGTCGAGGATAACATTTGGGACCCAAGCGACGGCTGCACCACCACGAGTACCAATAAGGAAAAGAGAAGTAAACATAAACTTAACATTTGAAGGAAGGTTCTACTTACATGACGTATTCCACTTCTCATGGAATGGCCTGCATTCGGCTGGAATCAAGTCTGAACTCACTCAGACAAAATGGCCTTGCCAACCTCGATCTCGGTACTCATCGATAATTAAGAATGGGGCTTTACTAGTCTAACGCACGAGCTTTATCAGCCCTTCTCGAAATATTCGGGGACTATACAAATGGAATAAGTGATCCATAATAAACCAGCAAGAGTCGATTTTGCTCACAAAAAAATGAAGGAGGATCACAATCCTCAATAATAAAGGATGAATCTGACCGAGTCATAGCTCGTATCTCTTGCAGAAATCTATAATGACTAGGTCCACATGTCCCAATGTAAAGGGATAAGTGTACACACTCAGATACCCTTCGACATGGGTGGTAATGGCCTCCTCGGGGTCGGGGACCACTATGTTTTTATCGGCCCAGTTGCAGTCTTTCCGGACCATAGGGAGGATCTCTTCGGTAATCGAGAAAATGTATCTCGAGGATTCCTCACACCGACCCTATATGGAGGAAGGCTTTTCAACCTTAATATCATCACTGAACAAGCATCCCTCAGGGATGAACATTTTCAAGGGGGGTTCGGGTACTGGTTCATCAACGGCTATGCCCGGAGCGGTCTCCTCGACCTTAGTGGCCAGCCGCGAAGTAGAAGGAGCTTCTTTCTGGGGGAACGGTTTTGGAAGTCTTTGCCATTCCTTTAGAAAGTAAAAATGGACGAAAATCTGGAAAAGATGAAGAAAGAAAGTTGACAAATTAGACTTGTTGGCTTGAGAAGAGAATGGGTAATTTTTTTTTGCAAAGGACCTTGAGTAACGGGGGTAAAAGTGCTAAAGAGTATTGAAATTAAAGGTGTTTAACGGGCCGGGTTGACCCGTAACCGGACCGGCCCAGACCGGTTAAAATCGGAACCGGACCGACATGGTACATATGGGGCCGGGTGGGGCTGGGTAGGAGGGGTAGAGGGGGTTGGTCCGTTTAAATTTTGGTAACGGTTAACCGGACCGGTCAAACCCGGTCCACGTGAACAGTACCATGTACCGGTTAAACCGGCCCGGCCCGGCCCGGTACAGTCTTTTTTTTAAAAAAATTTTTGAATTAAGTGGGGCCCACTAACTGTTGGCAACGGTAAGATCTGGAAGGGATCCGTTGCCCAACGGGTTAATTGCATTAATAGCCTCTTTTTTCTTTAAAATTTAACCTTTTTTCAATTTACAAAATTAATCTTCTCTAAAACTATAAATACACCCCCTCTTCTTCATTTCTTCACTCAACTCTCATTTCTCAATCTCAATTTCTCTCATTCTCCAATTTTCAAGATTTCAAGTCTCAATCTCAAATTCTCAATTCTCAATTCAATTTAAATCATGCCTCGTACTTCTAGAGTGCGCTCATATGTTTGGCAACACTTTGAGGTGGTAGAAGAAAATGAAGAAGGTCAGAAAGTAAAGTGCAAGAACTGTGGTCAAGTCTTAAATTTTCGTTCAGAGTCTGGCACAGGCAGTTTAAGGAGGCATATCAAGTATTGTCTTGAGCGTCCTCCGGAAATTCGTATTTAAGATTTTAAGACAATTTGTGTTATTTTAAAATTATTAGACGTATTTATGCTTAATGTTTTAGTTTTTTAGATTAATTTGAAGTATTGTTAATTTATTATGCATGAAAATTTAGTTTTACTATTTTTTGTTAATTTACTTTTTAAATGCAAACTTTAATTTTGAATTTTGAAATAAATGTAGCACTTGCAATTTATATTAATACTTTTGTATTAATATAACTTGTAATCTTTAAATTAATACAAAGTATTAATATAACTTACAATAGTTATACAAAATACAAAAAAAAATAAAAAATACACTAAACCCGGCCCGACCCGACCCCCTCAACCCGTAACCCGTACGGTTCAATTTTTACCCGGATGAACCCGAACCCGTTAAGATCCAACCCATAACCGGCCTGGACCGTAACCCGTACGGGTCCAAAAAATAGCAACCCGGCCCGGCCCACCCATTTAACAGCCTTAATTGAAATACTAAGGGTACGAGAGTAGAAGGTTTGATGTAAAGTGAAAATGAACAAAAGAGGTGGTATTTATAAGAGTTCAATTATGTTTCGCATCCAGGGACAACTGACCAGTATCTGACATGAATTTAATGCCATTATGACATGAATAACGAGACGTTTCGGATGTTTTGTCGTTTCTGTCACGACGTATTAAAGTAGTAATCGGAAGCTCATGTCGTTTATCGTCATTTACTCTCCGAGAAATGAGAGGATTATCTATATACGGGTAAAACTGGGGTCATGGTATACTCCGATCCCCGACATGATAAGCCAAGCTCGAGACATGATAACAAGGGGCCGAAATTAAGGCAAAGGTCTCATCGATCCGGAGTCCGGGGGCATGACGCACACTCTCGAGAATATCGGGCTCATGGTTCGGTCCTAGCCTTGAATGACTTCAAAGAACATTGTCAATTAATCAAGTACGACCAACAGAAGTCCGTGATGTCCGTCTGACCGACCGTATATCACGGCAGGGATCTCAAAATGTATCGATAGAAAACCGTCAATCAGTTAATCAAAGGATTTTTTACCTTTTATAGAGTTGTACCTAGTGTGGGACTCCCCTACTATATAAAAGGGGTCTGATGATTCAGAACGCACATTGTGACACACATTCCAAAGCAATATATCATTATTTTCTCTATTATTAGCTCTTTCTCTTGTTCATCAGTGCTACCCATAGTGAGCCCGGATCGAGGATAAGTATTTTATTAAGGCTGAAACTATCCTACTCGTGTGGTTTGAATCTATTTTTATCTTTGTCTGTTCAATATTGACTTTGTAAGCACGTGATTTTTGCCCTATATGAGAATTACTCCCAAAAAAAAATGATTTTTTCTTTGGTGTGCAATTTTGTGATATTTTGAATAATTATTTGTATTTGTCTGTGCGTGTTTATTTGCTAAATTAATAAAATACAAAATATGTCGCATTTTGCATATAGGATTTAATTCCACAATTGTTAATAATTAGATGTGTTTTACAAAAATTTAAAAATTACGAAAATAGGCATCGTTTGCATTTTTAGCATTTAATGTTCAAATATACAATTTTATGCTTAATTATTATTTAATTCTGCGTTAATTGATATTGGGAGTTAATTTGCGCTTTTATGACTTAATTTAGTCCTTAATAATAGTTTAAGTATTTTTATAATTTAGTTTTAGAAAATAAAAGAAGAAAAGAGAGCGAAAATATAAAGAAAGTCGGAATTGGGCCTCTTCTTCAATTTCAAGCTATAGGCCCAAAAAATGGCCCAATCTTCCCTACGACCCAGTCCATTTCGAACTGGGTCGACCCAGTCCATAACCCAAAAGACCCAAACCCCTTTTGTCTTACATTTTACAACACAAAACAAAAGAAAAAAAGAAGAAAAAACCCTAAAAACTAAGGAAAAGCCATCCGCCCCCTCCCCTTGTCTTCTTCTTCTCCATCTCCAAAATAGTGAGCTGCCATGGCTACCCAGCAGCCACCCCCCTTCGTCGAACACCACCCAAGCACCGTCCAAACACCACCAAACGACACAACCTCTTTCGCGACCCCAACCCCAATCATGCCGGAAAAACCCTCGACCAACGAAGGAGAAACCCCATCGTTGCGGCTTCCTTTCCTCCGACCAGCTGTTCCTGTTCCGAGCACGTCGAGCTGCTGCCATGGTCGACCAGCTGCTCCTGTTCCGAACACGTCAACTGCTACCCGCGACGAGCTGCGACGAGCAGCCATGAGTGTTCAGCTGCGAAGAGCTGCGACGGGCAGCCATGAACGTTCAGTTGCGACGAGCTGCGACGAGTAGCCATGAGCGTTCAGCTGCGACGAGCTGCGACGGGCAGCCATGAGCGTTCAGCTGCGACGAGCTGCGACGAGCAGCCATAAGCGTTCAGCTGCGACGAGACTGCTCCAAACGGATGATGATTGCTCCAGCTTCGGCGTAGACTTGGATACCATTGCACCACCTCAATATCGAGCAGCTGTCCGTCGACCTCCCCGTCGACTTGGTTGCCGCTGCTTCTCCTTTTCCTCCAGTGATGCTGCGTCGAACCCCCATTGTTACTGTTGCGACGTTGCTTCAGTCAAGTTCTTAAAGTCGTTTGTTCGTCGTTAAGTTCGTTGTTGAGTCCGGGCAGATTTATTCCCATTATTGAGGGTTATCGAAACAGTCCATACAATTGAATTCGTCGTTGTTCATCTCCGGTTAGTAGATTTTTGAGTTTTATTTTGTCCGTATTTTGTTTTGATATTTTCGAATCTAAAATCGGCAAATGTTTGTTTTGTTCATGTTTATGTTTAGATATTTGATTTTTGGTCTTGTTCATGTTCATGTATTTTTGTTGAATTAATTTTCAGATTTCAAATGGAAGTTAATTAGTTATTTTTCATGTTTATTTTATGTTTGTATTGTTGTTTAAGTGAACGTTTATTATTGTTTAAGTGAATATTTGTTAGTTTGATGTTTGTTAGATTCAAATTGAAATTTAATTAACTATTTCTTCAATTTGTTTCATGTGTTTATGTATTGTTAGAAATTGTTAATATTGTTAAGTTCAAGTTTAAGTTCATAATTGTTTCTTCGTCGATCTTGTTATTTGTCTAAAGAATTTAGTTGTGTTAGAGAAATATGTTGGTTTAATCGTTTAATCCGTCATGTTTGTTGTCTTAAAATAGATTCATTCATGTTCATACTTTGTTTGGATGATCTTGAATCCGAATTTTGTATAGTTTGATTTCTTGTTTACCATTTATGATTATTGCTTGAATTGTTCTCATAATCTTGTTTAAAGTTTAATATAAGAATTGTTTGTTGTAATGTTGTTAGAGTTGATTTTAAGTTCAATATGATTGAATTTAGAAATCTTCATACTTTGTTTGTTGTTGTTGTTGAATCCGAAAATAGGATTGTTTGTTGCTAAAATATTGTTCAATCAAATTTTAGTTGTTCTTTGTTGTTCAATTCGTGTTCATGTGATTTATTGTTGAAATGTTGTTAAAATCGTGTTCATGTGATATTGTTGTTATGATGTTCATCCATGTTCATATTGTTGTTTGAACATTGTTAGAAATTGATCATATTGTCTATATTTTGGTTAAGTTTGATTAATTGATGTGTTATAGCTGATGGGTAGTTTGGTAAATTTGTAGTACGTTCAGGGGTAGTTTGGTAATTTCAGTAAGGTCGGAGGGGGTAGTTTAGGAATTGTACATTTTGAAATTGTTTATTTGAAGCATGGGGGACAAAATGAAATGGGGTGGGTTGTGATATGATTATTTAATATAAAGGGGGGACAAGATTTGAATTAAAGGGGAATCTTGCATTATTTTAAATAAAGCATGGGGGACAAAATATAATGGGGTGGTGTGATATGTTTATTTAATGTAATGAGGATGAGTGGGAAGATAATGGGTTTGGTAGAGAAAATGGGTTGATTTTAATTGATTAAAAGATTTATGGGTTGGGGGATATATAGAGAGGTCTTGAATCAGATTTAAAAAAAGAGGAGATTGAAGAGAAAAAAATTCCGAAAAAAAAAATACTAAGATTTTAGAAAAACAAAAGAAAAACATTCTGGAAATTCAAAAGAAGAAGAATATACACCTGATATATAGTCCAAATATTCTGAGATACGGATTGAGAAATTAAGGGTTAAACACTAACTAGTCTTTCAAAAAATCTGAAAAAGTTTCCCTTTGCTTCTGTCCGTTGGTTGTTGTTGTTTCCGGATTTTGTCTTGATTTTAAAATCTGTCACTAAGTTTCTCGTCGCTGGTTGTTACTAGTTGCTGGGATTGCTGTTGTTGTATGCTACTGAATTTCTGCTGATCTCTCACTTTTCTTTTGCTTCCAATATCAGGTACACAACTGACACGCTGATTATTGTAAACTGAAACAGGAAGCATGAATACAAAAAAATGAAGAATTGAAGTTCTAAATTTATTTTGAATTATATTCTTAATTTTATTTGTATATATAAATTATTTAGCTTGCAAAAAATCGGAATCATGTAGCTATTTAATGTATATATAGTGGAACATCCAACGATAGCTTAACGGATGAACTATCTATATATTGCTTAAAAATAAATAAATGGTGTAGTAACTCCGTCTAAGTTAAAAATCAAACGAATAGACCATTTCGGAACTTGTAAGAAAATTGTTTAGTTAAATAATATTGGTTAATTCCAGCATGTAATTGTTTTAGGATTAAAATTAGATTGCCAAGTAAATAAATAAATGGTGTAGTAACTCTGTCTAAGTTAAAAATCAAACGAATAGACCATTTCGGAACTTGTAAGAAAATTGTTTAGTTAAATAATATTGGTTAATTCCAGCATGTAATTATTTTAGGATTAAAATTAGATTGCCAAGTTTTTTTTCTTAATTTGACAAACTGAGAACATGCCTAGAATAATATAATTAGGTAGTACTACGTGAGCCTGTGCCCGTATTGGAAACAGATTGCTTTGCTTGTATCATTTTTTTTAGAATTTACGAATCATATTCGAAACTCAACTATAACAACTCAAGCATGTAAATAAATTAAGACCTTTTCTCTTTCATTTTCATAGAGACAATTTTAATAGAAAATGTAGGCACTTTAGGATTATCCTGATAAAAATAAATGAGATGAGCCTCGCCAAATAAAACGCACAAATTGAGGGGCCCTCGATAAATGTTTAATTAAAATTACTTAGACTTCGAGATGAGCCGTTTAGCAAAATTCCACGGCCTTACCCAGAAATAATAATACGATAATTGCTTCAGGCGTGCATTTTAATAATCTTACCTTCTTAAATTCGGGTGTGCATTTATGTGACCCAAATCCAAATCTCAACGGAGTCGGAATGTATTAACAACCATGGGCGCATTGATTGTGACATGGTTCGAAATGCATTTTTACAATGTTGCAATTCCATAAAAAATAAATAATAATAAAAGCGGTTTTAAACTTAATGAAAGCACATAAGTAATAACATGTAATAAATCAGATATCTAGCCATTATAACAATTTAAGCGACCCTGCTAGAACCACGGGATTCGAGGGTGCCTAACACCTTCCCTCGGGTCAACAGAATTCCTTACTTAGAATTTCTGGTTCGCAGACTTCATTTGGAAAGTCGAATATTTTCCTCGATTTGGGATTCAAGATAAACCGGTGACTTGGGACACCAAAAGCCAAACCTTTCCCAAGTGGCGACTCTGAATTAAATAAATAATCCCATTTCGAATATTGTCACTTAAATTGGAAAAACTCCCTCGCGCATTCAACCCTTCGGGGCGGGCGCGTTAAAAGGAGGTGTGACAGCTCTGGCGACTCTGTTGGGGAGAAACCCAGAACCACTGGTTCAGGGTTCAAGAATTCGAGCTTAGAATAATTGTTATATTTGGCTTTATCATCTGATCTTTATTACATGTTTTGGCATAACGTGCTAAATGTTGTCTTTTACCGCTTTGATATTATCTGAACTGTATATAAACTGTGCCGAAACCCCTCTCTTCTTACCTCCGGGGAGAAGCTCGCTGGTCGAGACTCCCCATTCTGTTAGTGTCAATACCTGAAATATGAAAGAGGCCGGACAAGTTACAAAGCCGGACGATCTCGCGGGTCCCCGGTACGTAGCCCCCTCCTCGGCTCGAGTTGTCCGCTCGAGTACACAGTCTAGAACATATACCCAGGTTATAAACCTAGTATAACGAAACCTCATGCCGGATCCCTAGTAGGAACGCTTATTTGCATCATGTCGCATTTGACGTAGGGGACTCAACACAGGGGTTGGGTCCGTCTAGGACAGGCAACCTGAAATGAAAATACCATCCTGCTACATCCCGTTTGTTGGCACATTTATCTGCTTCAGATCTGCGTGCTGACCGGTTTCTAAAAAAAAAATCAAAAAAAAAAAAGGGAAAGAGAAAATAGCAGCGTAGGGAGATAATTACTTATTTTGGAAAAGATAAAACCAATGTCCTAGTAGTGTCAAAACCTCACCGGAATTTTCTAAAAGAAAACAAAGTGAAAACAAAATTTGTCTTTTAGTTTGATTTATATATAAAAAAAAAAATCGAATTTTTCTTTTTTTTAAAAAAAAGGGTGAAAAGAAGTTTAAAATTCATAAATATTTCTTTTTTTAAAAAAAAACGATTAATAAATAAAAAAAAATTCAGAATTTTTTTTTCCTTTAAAAGATTGTAGTCAGAAGGAGTTTAGTTTATTTGTACTCTACGCCTGATTGACCGAACTACGCCGATTTGATTCTCACAGGGTGTGAGATACGTAGGCAACCCTCATCGGGTCCAACCTTCCCTTTTTCAGAAATAGCCAAAATGTCAAAATTTTTTGGTGATGCTGTTTTGTCAAGAATAGCCGAATATTCCCGAAAGGGACGCCAGAAGGCTGACTTTGCACAAACAACAATTTTTTTTGTCATTTTGAACTTTGACCAATTTGCTCGACAGCCTTGGAATCCTCGTCCCCGAGGCTTTGTGAGGCCATGTTCCCAATGTCGTGTCACCATTCTAAAAAAAAATCAAGTGATGTTTTTGTTGTCAAAAACAGCCGAATGTTCCCGAAAGGGACGGCGGAAGGCTGACATTGCATAAAAGGTCATCTTTGGTCATCGTATTTATTTTTGACCGGTTGATCCTCGCAGCCTTAAAATCTTCGTTCCCGAAGTACTAAAAGGCCGCATTTGAAAACCGAGTCCATTATTTTGAAAACAAAATCTTTTTTTTTTAAAAAAAAAAAAAAAATAGATAGTTTTTTTTTTGAGTCGAATAAAAGTTTTTCGTTGGAGTTTTTCGTTGGCATAATCACCTTAATAAAATGTGCAGGATGAGCACAATGCAAAATGAATACTTTTTGATAATGACTAAAATCCCTGTCAAGTTACGGCTATGGTGGAATGATCTAGGTCTTGAAGGACAAGATGAAGTCAAGAAATATCTGAAAGGTCTCACGGGTTTACTGGAAATCCAGCCTCGGGGAGATATCATAAGAGCTTTGGTCACTTACTGGGACCCAGCGCACAATGTTTTCCACTTCTCCGATTTTGAACTCACCCCAACTATGGAGGAAATGGCTGGGTACATCGGAAATGCTGAACTTCCATTAAGGCAAAAATACCTGGTCGCCCCAAGAGCTGTCACGGTGCATCGATTTCTAGACTCACTAAAAATACCCAGGACGGTCCATAACCCAGATTTGACTGCCGGTTTCTGTAATCCATGCTTCATATACGACAGGTATGGTCATGTAAGAGGATTCAACAATCCGATTAACAAGCTATGCAGCAAAGGAAGTCGTCAGAAGTGGGATAAGCACAGACGGGTGGCTTTCATGATAACATTTTTGGGCCTTCTGGTATTTCCGAGGAAAGATGGGAATATTGATCTGAAAATATCCGGGGTCGTCAGTACTTTGCTCACTCAAAATGACAGTACTCTCGCGCCTATGGTGGTATCCGATATCTTTCGAGCTCTCACAGCCTGCAAAGCCGGAGGGAATTTCTTCGAAGGTTGTAACTTGCTGCTACAAATATGGATGACTGAACATCTCTGCCATCGTTCCGAATTTTTGAGCCATGTTTCTTCGGAGAAGACTTGCATAGAAGAGTTTTACACGAGAACCAAAGAGATCAGTCTACCCAAAGGAGTTATGGCATGGACTTCATTCTTTCAAGCTCTTACTGCCAGCCAAATACAGTGGACACTGGGATGGTTGCCTGTTGATGAGATCATGTATATGCCAGCAACTAGAACTCATTTCCTACTGATGGGACTTAAGAGCATTCAACCTAACGCGCCCTGCCGAGTCTTGAGACAACTCGGAAGATATCAGATAGTGCCACACGAGGAAGATCTTAGTGCTCAAACAATTGAGATAAGCCTTGACGGACAATTTCCTGAAGCAAAAATCCGCCAGATATGGAATGAATGTCAATATTTGAAAGCAGATACTTGTGTGCAGGATCGGGCCAAAAGTGAGATGGCGCCAGGTTACCTTGCATGGTACAGAAGAGAACTCGAACACGAAAGGCCAGCTAAAAGACCCCACATCTTAAATTTCGCCGAGTCATCGGAAAAGCAGTGGGATTGGTTGGCAAAAGAAAGAGGTTATCGTACCGAAATCAGCAAGTTGAAGCAACAAGTGGAAGGTCTAAAATATGAGCACAACGTGCAAGTTGCTACCGATCTGGGAGAAAAGAACAGGTTGGCTCAGGAAAACGAGATGCTCAAGGCCCGGATAAAAAAATGAGGTTAGATGCTGATAACCAACAAAGGAGCCGGTCGGATGAACGATTAATAAAAGCTTTAAGGACGGAAATTGGGGAGCGCCGGACTGAGTCAGAAAATACCATAGCGGGGCTCGAGGCACGCTGGGCAAGAAGGACAGAAAAACGTAATCGGCACTTACAGCAGTTGGAAAGGGATCACGAGCGAACCATTGCCAATTTGAAGGAAAAGGTGGACAGAGCGTTTGAGCAAACCCGAACCCTAGGAGTTGAAAATAGACATTGCCGCAAGCTTTTAGCCCAGATGGAAGTAGAAATTCGGCAGTGGAAAAATCAATGCCTCCAGGATTCTCGGGTTATGACAGCCCGTAATGATCAAATAGAGCACTTACTCAAAGAGAAGAGGCGAACCAGGGATAAGATCAGGACCATTGCCCATGCCATCATCAGAAGATGTCTACGGTGTGAAAACATGACCACCATTACCGTTCTCTCCGCAGTGATGGTGTATGTCAAGCAAACCATGCATGAGCTGGAACAACTTGAAAGGGATCTCACACCTAAGACCGCGGCGAGGCCGAACGATGCCCCGCGGGCACCAATTCTCGAAATCTTGATGTATTCATAGGTCGAGTCTGTATCTTAGCCTCTTCTGTCCGTCTTTTCGCATCAGGGTGCATTAGTTTGTTTGAGTCTGCATTTGTTTTCAAGGTTTGTTTATTTTCCCCTTTTTCAAATGTTGGTTGTAATAGATTGCTTCAAGTAATAAAATGTATGCTTCTTTTACACTCCTCTATTCCGAACTACGCAAGATCTGATTCACGCGGCATCGTGATACGTAGGCAATCCTCATCGGATCCGGTCACTTTTTTAACTACAAATAATAAAATAAAATAAAAAAAAAGCAAAGAAAGAAAAATGGTGATAAATAAAAGAAAAGCCTAAGGAGAAGCCGGAATGACACATGTCTTTGTTGCAAGCATGTAGAAACTCCCCTGACTGTATAGGTGCATCACACCCCAATGTGAGATTACCTGTCTGTTATTTGTTTTACACTAACCGTCATGTTTGCTGATAAGTTCAGGTTCCTAGAAAAGTGGTTTGGTTTTGTGGTAATCTGGCCTCTCATACATACTTCACGAGATCAAAAGGAAACGTTCAACCACCCTTCGCTAAATCAAGAGGAATTACTCATACATATTTCACAAGGTCGAAGGGAAGTGTCGAAATGTCTTCAGAAATTCCTCTGCCAACGATTCCTATTTCGGAGGAAAGTTCAATCTCAGTCATCCCAACTTCTGAGTCATCAACTGTCGAGGAAAATAGGATTCTGCGGCTCCGCATGATGGAAATGTGGGACGCCTGGTCCAATGGAAAAGAGCCACCAAGTGCGATCCCTGGATTCCCTGAGCTTTTTCCTAGGGCAAGTGGGACCTCCAACATCCCCACCAATTATCCAAATACCCCATTGGGATTTCCTACCATCTCAACCTACTTTACTGGAACACCTTCTGAGTCTCGCCCCCAGGTGTTAGCTTCCGGAGCGGTTTCAAACATATTCACTGCTCCACCTTGTTCATCCACGGCACAACCTGTCTTACCCAGGCCTAACTTCGATTCATCATCCTTCACATTTCAAGCACCACCTCTTCCATTGGAACCTAGTCAGTTCACTACCAATGCTTACCCTCAGCCGTCTCGGTACGAGTTTATCGCAGGACAGGAGAAAGCCGAGAAAATGCCTGAACAAGAGGAAATGACCAGAAAAATGAGAAGCATGGAGCAAACTCTCAAAAATATACAGAGTCTGAGCGGGCAAAAAAGCGTATCTTACGCTGACTTGTGCATGTTCCCACACGTACATCTGCCCTCGGGTTTCAAAACCCCAAAGTTTGAGAAATATGATGGGCATGGGGACCCCATAGCCCACCTCAAAAGGTACTGCAACCAGTTGCGGGGAGCGGGCGGAAAAGAAGAACTTCTTATGGCTTACTTTGGAGAAACTTTGACTGGTATTGCTTCTGAATGGTATACGGATCAGGAAGTATCTCGTTGGCACATTTGGGACGACTTGGCTAGGGATTTTGTCAGGCAGTTTCAATATAACATCGACATTGCCCCCGACAGGAATTCATTGTCAAATCTAAAGAAGAAGCCTTCGGAGAGCTTCCGAGAATATGCTGTCAAATGGCGCGAACAAGCATCCAGAGTCAAACCTCTCATAGATGAAACAGAAATGGTCAGCGTTTTCCTTCAAGCTCAAGAGGCTGATTATTATCAAAACATGATGTCTGCAATGGGAAAGCCGTTTGCTGAAGCCATCAAAATCGGTGAAATGGTGGAAAATGGTTTAAAAACAGGGCGAATCTTGAGTCAGTCTGCTATAAGGGCCACCTCCCAAGCAATCCAAGGCGGGTCTGGAGGAGGAGCAAACCGAAAGAAGAAAGGAAGAAGCAACAATGGCAACTTCGAGTGTAAGAAAACCCCATCCGTCCAGATTTCATTTCTCTGAAAGACCCCCGCAACACTACTACCCCCATCAAGATGCGGCCTATGCTATGAACCTTCAGCCCTACACAGTAATGAATGCACAACCATATATTAGGCCACAACAACAATTTTACCAAAAACGAGCTCAATTTCCAAGAAATCAACCTCCTCACCGAGCAGCCATGAGTGTTCAGCTGCGACGAGCTGCGACGGGCAGCCATGAGCGTTCAGCTGCGACGAGCTGCGACGGGCAGCCATGAGCGTTCAGCTGCGACGAGCTGCGACGAGCAGCCATAAGCGTTCAGCTGCGACGAGACTGCTCCAAACGGATGATGATTGCTCCAGCTTCGGCGTAGACTTGGATACCATTGCACCACCTCAATATCGAGCAGCTGTCCGTCGACCTCCCCGTCGACTTGGTCGCCGCTGCTTCTCCTTTTCCTCCAGTGATGCTGCGTCGAACCCCCATTGTTACTGTTGCGACGTTGCTTCAGTCAAGTTCTTAAAGTCGTTTGTTCGTCGTTAAGTTCGTTGTTGAGTCCGGGCAGATTTATTCCCATTATTGAGGGTTATCGAAACAGTCCATACAATCGAATTCGTCGCTGTTCATCTCCGGTTAGTAGATTTTTGAGTTTTATTTTGTCCGTATTTTGTTTTGATTTTTTCGAATCTAAAATCGGCAAATGTTTGTTTTGTTCATGTTTATGTTTAGATATTTGATTTTTGGTCTTGTTCATGTTCATGTATTTTTGTTGAATTAATTTTCAGATTTCAAATGGAAGTTAATTAGTTATTTTTCATGTTTATTTCATGTTTGTATTGTTGTTTAAGTGAACGTTTATTATTGTTTAAGTGAATATTTGTTAGTTTGATGTTTGTTAGATTCAAATTGAAATTTAATTAACTATTTCTTCAATTTGTTTCATGTGTTTATGTATTGTTAGAAATTGTTAATATTGTTAAGTTCAAGTTTAAGTTCATAATTGTTTCTTCGTCGATCTTGTTATTTGTCTAAAGAATTTAGTTGTGTTAGAGAAATATGTTGGTTTAATCGTTTAATCCGTCATGTTTGTTGTCTTAAAATAGATTCATTCATGTTCATACTTTGTTTGGATGATCTTGAATCCGAATTTTGTATAGTTTGATTTCTTGTTTACCATTTATGATTATTGCTTGAATTGTTCTCATAATCTTGTTTAAAGTTTAATATAAGAATTGTTTGTTGTAATGTTGTTAGAGTTGATTTTAAGTTCAATATGATTGAATTTAGAAATCTTCATACTTTGTTTGTTGTTGTTGTTGAATCCGAAAATAGGATTGTTTGTTGCTAAAATATTGTTCAATCAAATTTTAGTTGTTCTTTGTTGTTCAATTCGTGTTCATGTGATTTATTGTTGAAATGTTGTTAAAATCGTGTTCATGTGATATTGTTGTTATGATGTTCATCCATGTTCATATTGTTGTTTGAACATTGTTAGAAATTGATCATATTGTCTATATTTTGGTTAAGTTTGATTAATTGATGTGTTATAGCTGATGGGTAGTTTGGTAAATTTGTAGTACGTTCAGGGGTAGTTTGGTAATTTCAGTAAGGTCGGAGGGGGTAGTTTAGGAATTGTACATTTTGAAATTGTTTATTTGAAGCATGGGGGACAAAATGAAATGGGGTGGGTTGTGATATGATTATTTAATATAAAGGGGGGACAAGATTTGAATTAAAGGGGAATCTTGCATTATTTTAAATAAAGCATGGGGGACAAAATATAATGGGGTGGTGTGATATGTTTATTTAATGTAATGGGGATGAGTGGGAAGATAATGGGTTTGGTAGAGAAAATGGGTTGATTTTAATTGATTAAAAGATTTATGGGTTGGGGGATATATAGAGAGGTCTTGAATCAGATTTAAAAAAAGAGGAGATTGAAGAGAAAAAAATTCCGAAAAAAAAAATACTAAGATTTTAGAAAAACAAAAGAAAAACATTCTGGAAATTCAAAAGAAGAAGAATATACACCTGATATATAGTCCAAATATTCTGAGATACGGATTGAGAAATTAAGGGTTAAACACTAACTAGTCTTTCAAAAAATCTGAAAAAGTTTCCCTTTGCTTCTGTCCGTTGGTTGTTGTTGTTTCCGGATTTTGTCTTGATTTTAAAATCTGTCACTAAGTTTCTCATCGCTGGTTGTTACTAGTTGCTGGGATTGCTGTTGTTGTATGCTACTGAATTTCTGCTGATCTCTCACTTTTCTTTTGCTTCCAATATCAGGTACACAACTGACACTCTGATTATTGTAAACTGAAACAGGAAGCATGAATACAAAAAAATGAAGAATTGAAGTTCTAAATTTATTTTGAATTATATTCTTAATTTTATTTGTATATATATATATATATTATTTAGCTTGCAAACAATCGGAATCATGTAGCTATTTAATGTATATATAGTGGAACATCCAACGATAGCTTAACAGATGAACTATCTATATATTGCTTAAAAATAAATAAATGGTGTAGTAACTCCGTCTAAGTTAAAAATCAAACGAATAGACCATTTCGGAACTTGTAAGAAAATTGTTTAGTTAAATAATATTGGTTAATTCCAGCATGTAATTGTTTTAGGATTAAAATTAGATTGCCAAGTAAATAAATAAATGGTGTAGTAACTCTGTCTAAGTTAAAAATCAAACGAATAGACCATTTCGGAACTTGTAAGAAAATTGTTTAGTTAAATAATATTGGTTAATTCCAGCATGTAATTATTTTAGGATTAAAATTAGATTGCCAAGTTTTTTTTCTTAATTTGACAAACTGAGAACATGCCTAGTATAATATAATTAGGTAGTACTACGTGAGCCTGTGCCCGTATTGGCAACAGACTGCTTTGCTTGTATCATTTTTTTTAGAATTTACGAATCATATTCGAAACTCAACTATAACAACTCAAGCATGTAAATAAATTAAGACCTTTTCTCTTTCATTTTCGTAGAGACAATTTTAATAGAAAATGTAGGCACTTTAGGATTATCCTGATAAAAATAAATGAGATGAGCCTCGCCAAATAAAACACACAAATTGAGGGGCCCTCGATAAATGTTTAATTAAAATTACTTAGACTTCGGGATGAGCCGTTTAGCAAAATTCCACGGCCTTACCCAGAAATAATAATACGATAATTGCTTCAGGCGTGCATTTTAATAATCTTACCTTCTTAAATTCGGGTGCGCATTTATGTGACCCAAATCCAAATCTCAACGGAGTCGGAATGTATTAACAACCATGGGCGCATTGATTGTGACATGGTTCGAAATGCATTTTTACAATGTTGCAATTCCATAAAAAATAAATAATAATAAAAGCGGTTTTAAACTTAATGAAAGCACATAAGTAATAACATGTAATAAATCAGATATCTAGCCATTATAACAATTTAAGCGACCCTGCTAGAACCACGGGATTCGAGGGTGCCTAACACCTTCCCTCGGGTCAACAGAATTCCTTACTTAGAATTTCTGGTTCGCAGACTTCATTTGGAAAGTCGAATATTTTCCTCGATTTGGGATTCAAGATAAACCGGTGACTTGGGACACCAAAAGCCAAACCTTTCCCAAGTGGCGACTCTGAATTAAATAAATAATCCCATTTCGAATATTGTCACTTAAATTGGAAAAACTCCCTCGCGCATTCAACCCTTCGGGGCGGGCGCGTTAAAAGGAGGTGTGACAGACTTAATTATCGCCTTATATCAAATTAATCTGTGTATCTTTAAAACTACTTACAAATTTAATTATTATCCAATTTTGAGGGTAAACATGGGTCATCAAAACAAACTTCACAAAAGTTAGTAGACGATTTAGATGTGGTCCACATGAACTAAACATGCCATTTTCTCTCTACTTTAAACTAGATGACGATTGTTCTGTGCCAGCACAGGCCCAACATGAGGAATGCAATGGTATAAATTATGTCGTTGAATTTAACAAAAATTGTCAAGCAAGTAATGAAGTTGAATATGATAAATTCATATGCAACAATTGAATAAAAAATAGAATATTAGAGATACATGTATGAAACTATATAGCATAATGCATTTGATAAATATTACAAAATGAATATTTGGCAACTTAGCTCACTCTAACTTAATATTACAACGGAAAATGTTGATGCTATTCTTCATCATTGCCGTTCCCCTCGGAGGTTTAATTTGGTTAATCGCCTATAGTGGAAAGTTACATGTTATAAGCAATACTTATAAGCAGGCAAATATTTAGCTCAACAATCAGGAGCTATAAAGAGAAGTGGTAACATATGCCAAAATCACGCTGCCTTATATTCTAATTTGTAATAAGTTTGATGTTAAGAGCGAAATATTACAATCCATCTTTCGGAAGAGAGATTAAAAAAGAAGAAAACATTTCTCCTTTCTGACAAATTTAGGAAAACAACATAAAACTACCATCCTTCAAAGGAGCCAGAAGTTTAGCTTCTATAGGTCGTTACAATACTACTTTATGTCATTACGTCTACGTTATATTTTCTTATTGAAAATTTATTTAAAAAATAAATACAACATTTGAAATTTTAATCAAGGTAGACAGGATGGTGGTAGGAAGAGCAATAACCATGGAAAATATCTGAAATTTAAGCTTATTGAGAGTTAACATTTTAAAAAATTCGGAAATTTTAAGCTTTTAACCTTTAGTACTTCGGCATGAACTTCATCACCTATCTTTTATTTTTTGTCCAGTCAAAATTATGCTAATTTGCAACATAGTCATTCTTCCTTTTCAAATCTGAAACATGAATAGAGGGTCAAACAACTTTGGCTAATACTAAGCAAGGAATAACTATTGTCATGCTCCAGTCAAATGGCTAGGAAAAAGACGCTAAATTAACTTTAAAAACATATTTTCTATAGTAATGTTAGCATATATTGTCATGTCCTTAGGATATTCAGGAATAGCTTTGGCAACCTGGAAATAATAACAGACAACAACCTATATTAGACTCAATCTTCCACTCACAATAAATTATCAATATTTGGAATGTCGAGGTAATATAAGTGGCACCGACAACCTATCTATATGCTCTTACTTTACCAAGTTGGTACCTAAAATCCTTATTTATGAAAAGACCAACATATATGAGCTATTAAAGATAAAGCTTTATAGTGAAAGTATGAAGAACTCAATACCTATCATGAAAGGACCAACAAGTATGAGAGCTATCGAAGATATAGCTTTAAAGCAAAAATATGAAGAACCTAATGCCAACTGAAATAAGCAATGTAAAAGTTTTTTTGTATCTAAATCTTAAATGTGAAAATAAACAGAACCATAACAATTGAGGTGAGATGTCAGGCAAGATAAAGTACCAACGATCAATTTCAAACTGAGATTAAGAAATGTTGGAGTTCTCCTGTATCTAAATCTTATATGGAAGCAGAAAAATCATATTTCATAGAGAGAAAAAATTTGACATGGTATCTACTCACATAATCACGTCAAAAAAATTAATTGTTTCGAACCCCTTATTATGTTCTCCCCTATTCTTGAAAAGGCCATATACACCTTGCCCTTTTTGGCTTTTCGTTCTTTCTGCTGCAATTGTTTAGCTACATTCTCAGTTTTTTTGCAAATTCCATATATATGAGGCTTAACAAAAAAAATGGTTGATACTTATCCGAGTAGAAGATGACAACACCAACAAAAAAGAAAATTGTTGTTCTCCGAAGGCCGACTAAGACTTATTAAACACGTTCTAGTCTTCCAGTCACATGTGAAAGGATTTTTCTGAATTAGCACTTTGGCTATTAATAATGTCTAAAACCTAGGAAAGATTTGACATGGTATCTACTCACACAAACCCGTAAAAAAATTAATTGTTTCGAAACCCCTTATTATATACTCCACTATTCTTGAAAAGGCCATATGCACCTTATCCTTTGGCTTTCGTTCTTTCTGCTGCAGTTATTTAGCTATATTCTCAGTTTTTTGCAAGTTCCGTAGATGTGAGGCTTAACACAAAAAGAAAATGGTTGATACTTTTCCGAGTAGAAGGTGACAACACCAACAAAAAAGAAAATTGTTGTTCTCCGAAGGTCGACTAAGACTTATTAAATACGTTCTAGTCTTCCTGTCACATGTGAAAGGATTTTTCTGAATTAGCACTTCGGCTACTAATAATGTCTAAGACCTTACTACTATATAGGCTTAATATCAAATTTTAGTTCAATACAATGAAACATAAGTGGAGCTCTGCAATTCAGTTAAGTCTTTCGTCTTATTCCTAAGTTTGGTACTTCAATTTATGATGCATTTCTTGGGGACTTTCATAGAATAGGTAATGCACATCGTTCTTTTTCTTCAGATTGATGAGCAAACTAATTCACCATCCTTACTTCATCTTAAATATCTTATCAACTTATATGAAGTAGATGCAAATAAAGAGACATAATATTTTGAGAGGTAAGAAGAAGTGACAGAATCAAAAGATAACATATTTTGAGAGGTAAGAAAAAGTAACAGATTCAAAGTCCAAAGGGGTAGAAATTGAGCAAATAGATTTTCTACCACACCTAGATTACATAGTAAACTTCAGAAAGACGAAGAAAATTTAGTCAAAAACCAAAACCATGGGAAAAAGTCCACCGTTATTTTTGGTTAAAAGCAATTCATACCAGAGTAAACAAAACTGAAAGTTAGATCGATGAGAACCATACATACAAATCAAGAAAAATAGAAACATTTATGTCCAAAATTTGAAAGAATAACTAACCTGAAAATTTGTAAAACCAAGCCGAGAAACTGGAAGATGAAAAGCGTATTGAAAGAAAGAAAAAATGGAGAAGTTTATGCAAATACAATATGTTGTCTTTATGAGTAAAATCCATGTATACTTCTCT
The DNA here is from genome assembly GCF_000715075.1 of Nicotiana tabacum. Taxonomy (NCBI): domain Eukaryota; kingdom Viridiplantae; phylum Streptophyta; class Magnoliopsida; order Solanales; family Solanaceae; genus Nicotiana; species Nicotiana tabacum. Next base: position 117,252,874 of record NC_134101.1, read on the forward strand.
TTTTTTCTTAAAGAGACACGTCTAAACTGATGTATTTTAAAATGTCCAAACGTAAGCTCAGATTTAAGGCTGAAATGTCAAAATTGTCCTCGAATTTGAATTGAATTCCAAGAAGCAGCCAAGTCGAAACCTTTGCTCTTCTAAGTTGATGCACCACCGAGTTTCTCTCACATTAGACCTATTAATTTATGTAATGTCTCTAGCAAAATTTTTGCCAAGGTGATTAATTCTAGGTTAAGTAGAATTCTTTCTAGAATTGTCACTCAAAATCAAAGTGGTTTTGTTAAAGGCAGAGTCATTACTGAAAACATCCTACTAGCTCAAGAAATCATCAATGACATTGGAAAGCCAAAGAAAGGAGCCAATGTGGTTATCAAACTAGACATGACCAAGGCTTATGACAGAGTTTCATGGCCTTTTTTGTGTTTTATACTTAGACAACTTGGATTCGCAGAAAAATGGATTGATCTTATATACAGATTTATCTCTAATAATTGGTACTCTTCTTGTTAATAGTAGCAGACAAAGTTTCTTTAAATCTGGAAGAGGTCTCAGACAAGGAGATCCTCTTTCCCCCTCTCTTTTTATTTTAACTGCTGAACTTCTCTCGCAAATGCTTAATAATCTTCATTCTAACAGTAGATATAGAGGTTTGTATATGAATGGACGGGGGCCTAATATCAACCACCTATCTTTTGCTGACGACACTATTATTTTTTGCATCAGTATGAATTACTCTCTTTAACTTACTATGAAGACCTTAGCTCAATATGAGAAGGTCTCTGGTCAGTTGATAAATAAAAGTAAATGCTGCTTCACTATGTCCCCTAGCACAGCCCAAAGAACCACTACAAGGGTATGCAGAATCTTGGGAATGAGATATGATCACTTTCCTATAAAGTATCTAGGGTGTCCCCTCCATACATGAATGAAGAAATTATCTTTTTATTCTGATATGGTGAACAAGGTGATCAACAAAATCAGAGGGTGACATTTGAAATTCTTATCTTTTGGAGGAAGAGCTACTCTTATTAGACATGTCCTTCTTGCTCTTAACACTCACACATTGGCTGCTGTCCATCCTCCCAAAGGTACTATATCCATGATTGAGAAGTATATTAACAGATTCTTCTGGTCTGGAAAAGAGGAGGGGGGAAAACACCAATGAGTTTCTTGGCACAATCTCTGCTTCCTATATGAAGAAGGGGGAATAAACTTCAGAAGGCTAGATGATATTTGCTTGGCTTTTACTACCAAACAATGATGGAAATTAAAAACCACTAATTCTGTATGGTCCTTATTTATGAAAGCAAAATACTATCATAACTCTCATCCTATTACACTCTCCTGGTCTACTGGTCAATCTCACAATTGGAAATCTATGTGTAACTTAAAAGACAAAGTGGATCAGAATATTTTGTGGAATGTTGGTAAAGGGAATATCAATTTTTGGTATGATAACTGGTCACCCATTGTCCCCCTTTACAAGATGATTGAGGATGACTTAATTCAACAAAACATCATGATCAAAGAGATATATAATGATGGTCAGTGGAACTGGTCTTATTTCCAAGTTCAACCTCCTGATAAGATAAAGCTTCTGGTATCCCAATTACATTTAATTCTAGATGATGACACTGATGACACCTCTCACTGGATATGCTCCAATTCAGGTAGATGCTCTATCTCTACAGCTTGGAACCTACTCAGACGTAAAAGACAGTTTAGTCAATTTGACTCAAGAATTTGGCATATGGACATTCCTTTCAAAAAGTCATTCTTAACACGGAGAGCAGTGCATGATAAACTCTCGACTGATGATAAAATCTCCATGTTTGGTATCAATCTTCCTTCTATTTGCTCAAGTTGCATAGGCCCTACCCTAAGCAACAGAAGTGAAACAGTCGAACATCTCTTCTGTGATGACCAATATGCCTAGAAAATATGGAAATATTTTGTTGGCCCTATTGGGATTAAGTATAACAATGTGACCATGAGAATTCTTCTTCTTAATTGTTGGAACCAGAAAACTAGGAACTCGGCTACTAATTATATGCTGAAAATCCTTCCTTTTTTTATTTTGTGGGAATTATGGAAATCTAGGTATAGCTCAAAGTATGGGATGAAGATGCCTTCTTTTGCAAGATCTATCAAACTCATTTCCTTCAACATTATACAAAAGGTTAAATCTAACTTCAAGAACATCAAAGTTGGGGAACATTGGACAGATATGTGTAACCTTTGCAACATATCACTTAATGAAACCTTTTTCATCATCGTTAAATGGATCAGGCCACCAGTCCTCTTTGTTAAGCTCAATAGTGATGGCTCTTATATTAGAAGAAAATGTGGAGCGGGAGGAGTGGTTAGAGACAACAATGGAAAATTTATTATGGCCTGTGCAATTCCACTGGGGCAGGGTACTAGCAACTGGGCAGAAGCATATGCCATATTGTTTGGCATCAATTGGTGCATACAGAAGGGAATACCCCTTATCATTGGCGAGACAGACTCCCTCCTTATTCATAATTGCATCGTCGGAATTTGGGATACACCGTGGAGAATTGCAAAAAGGATTAATAAACTCAAAATACTGGTGTATATCTATCATATTGTCACTCGTGCTTTAGAGAAGCAAATAAAGTTGCGGATAAAATGGCTGCTCTATGCCACATAAATGAAGAGGCGTGTATATACACTAACTTTGACTCCCTACCACGTCAAGTTAGAGGTCTTCTCAATGCTGACAGATGGAAGATGCCTACCTTTCGAGTCAAGAGGAATAAACCGAGCGAGCTAATATATGAGCCTCCTTGAAGTATCTTCTTTAATGCATGCCTTTGTTGTTTTGATTTAAAGAAGTAGTGTTTACTGAATTAGCCGCAAACTTAAGACATATTTCTCAATCCTTGTAATGAAGGAATGGATATACCCTCCTGTGGCAATAAATTTTTGATTTCCGGAAAAAAAAAAACCAACAAATAAATGCACTCTATACAAAAGACAAAAAAGAAAAAGAAAAAGAAAAGAAAGAGAAAACCAGTGCAGAAAAGTGCTTAGCTTAGATGATAATGGTGAGATAGCGGAGAATGACATTGGGAGTCAGCCGGAATGGACCGAGCTGCTCTAAAAACCCTTAACGCCGTAGCTTCACCTCTCCATTTCAGGGCAAAAGCTTCACTATGCCGTCCATTTTTATTGCACAATCTCCATTTCCCTCTCTTATCTTCATCTTCACGTTTATCTCCACTTCGTTCTCTATGTACGTCTATTAATCAAACGTCTTCTAAATTTTTGCTTCGTGTTTATCTTCAATATTGGTATATTGAAACCCCAAATAGTTTTCTTGAAGCTGGGTTTATCTGTTGCAGGTGTAAGAAGTGACGCTATAGCTATGCCTAATGGAGCCGGCGAGACAGCAGTTGAAAAAGCTCAGAATAAACTTCTGCAAGTTGTGTTAGTCTCTCCCCAGGTACTGAACAAATATTATCCACTTTTTTGTCTTCCTACGCTAGCGTAGCTTTGGACATACAATTAGTTAGTTTTAGGAATATCTTGTGAAAAATAACGAGAAAAGCACCCAGGGCTTAGTTCAAGTGGCAAAGGTTGAGGGGTTTCGGACTTAGGTCATAGGTTCGAGCCCTGCGCCCCTGCACTATACGAACTGAGCCTGGTAGTTAAGTGGAGAAGATAGAGGGGTTCCATTATCCCGAGTTTTGAAGGCTGCGGTTGGTCCTAAGGGTCGGTCTCAGATGGATTTCTCGGTCATAATAAAAACAAGAAAAATCAGAGGAATGTGTTATAAACAAGGAGGCTAGTAGTAGTAGGTATTAAGTGGGATCTTACACTTTCTTTTCATAACCTATAAAACGGTTAAGGTTCCTGACAAGCTACTCTTAAGTAGTTGGATATGCTATTGATAGAGTGCTATCTGAACATGAATGAATTGGAATTTGTGAGCTGGAATATTTTCCTGTCTATAAAGGAAGTTCAATATAATTTTTCAATCAAATTACTTAGTTTTGCAATGTGAATTAGGCATTTCTTGATTTCTGGATGGGTTGGAATTCCGCTAAATGCAATCAATTAAGTATCTTGTTTGTACTGGAAGTAACTGTTTTGTGTAATCATAAATCTCAAACACAGTGTTAGTGAGTGTCTCACTATTTGAGCTACAGACACACACTGAGGCCAAAATATTCAGGTGCTGCAACCTTGAGTAACCTAGTTCAGTTTTCTTGAGCTTATTAGTTGGTTGGATGATTTTGCAACACTTAACATGTTAAAGATATAAGGGACTGTAACAGTGTTAATGGTTCTTTTATTTCTTAAGATCTTAACATATGTCAAGATTTTGGAACGATTTGGGTTTGTGCCAACTAAGTTTACAGATCCAATTTTGGTAGGACATGGCATGACCTAATTAAATAAGCTGGTTTGTCTTCCCCAAGTTATTATGCTGTTTTATTGCGAGCTTCTTGACAATGTTTTCCTGTGTGGTAGTTGAACTGGAGAAGGTGACAAAAACAGTTAGGAGTCTGGCAGAAGCGTATGACTGTCCGGTGTCCAAGCATGTTATCCTGACTGAACAACTTTTCAGTTCGTTTAGTCCCTCTTGAGAAACTTTCCTTTTCTTTCCTCTATCTTAACAAATTAAGGAGATTTCTCTTTCTCTTCCCTCTCCCCTGCCCCGCCTCCCATAGCTAATTAAAGTTTTTTTTTTTCTAGCTTAAAGAATTTGTAAAAAAAAATTCTTTTGATTAAAAGGTATTGATAGCCGATGCTTTAATACAGTTTGAGATTTGACAGTGTCCATAAGCTTGGTTCAGCAGGAGATGATTTTTATCTGCAATATGTTAGTTTAAAGAAGTTAAATAGGTGAATCATACAACGTTATCAGTCTATGCCATAGGATGTTTATATTTTCTCTTTGATGGTGTACTTATTACTTCATCTTCATAAGCAGGGAAACTAACTATCACATAAACACTAAAACACATATATTTGGATTGCAAAACGACTTAAATGGTTCCATCTCTTCTATTTTTCTGTATGGACAGATACCTGGAAACACTGGAAGCATAGCAAGAACTTGTGCAGCATCAGCTGTTGGACTGCACCTAGTTGAGGTGTCTATGCATATCTCTTAGTTTAAATATCTCTGTACTCTGTAGTATTCTTGCATGGTGACTAGAATAGCTGTTACATTTGACCAGTAAAATCTGCTTGGCTCCTATTACTAGTGACATCAAGACCTGAATTTTTAATTTTCTTTGCTTCTGCAGCCATTAGGATTTCCAATTGATAATTCAAAGTTGAAGCGCGCTGGACTTGATTATTGGCCGTATCCTTTCAGCAGTTCACGAGTTGTGAATTTTTGTAATGTTTTTAATCTAGGAGCGTGTTCCGATGTGATGTACTGATATCTGAAACTCTTCATTATCTTTTTGTGCTTGTTTTCTTAATAACTGTTGTGAAACTGCAGATTATCATCTATAGTCTTTATTTTATTTTATTTTTTGGGATTTTTTTGCCAGCTTCTTGACTTGCCAGATCTTATTACATCTTTACTTGATATAGTTGGAGAGTTATGAATAGCTGCTCAATACCAATAGCTTTTACTCATTGGTTGTCCTGTTTTGCTGCATTCAATCGTTTCTTCATTTAGGCATGTTTTCAAATGTTAGTATTTTAAATGTAAGAGTTGTCTTATCGTGCTTGTATGTGTAGATCTCTATGTTGTATGGTTGGCGATTTTCATAAAGTTTTCAACTGTTAACTCTTTGCAACAGATATGTTGTTGTCAAAGTGCATCGGTCTTGGGATGAATTCCGCGAGTATTTCAGGGGACAGGTCTCTTTTTACCTCATTCATCTAGCTTCAAAACACTCAGATTTTGGACTAAAATCATTCTTTTTCCTTCTCTTCAGGCTGGGGAAAAGAGACTGTTGGCATTTACAAAGAGAGGAACAACTACACATTCAGTAAGTTAAATGCTTTTTATACTCTTATATTTCTGTCAGCTTTTACCCCCGGGAAATTTATTAGCAAAATGAAAATAATCTATTCTGTCTTGACTTGGAAGGAAACATAGAAATGAAATATTTTAGCTGTCACTGTAATTCTATAATGTTACGCTAAATGCTGGTGCTGCAGATTTTCATCTAGTTTATCTGACATAGACCATAAAGTATTTGGGTGCAGGACTTATTTAATTTAGGCCTAGTCGAAATTCTTTTAGATGAGGCCTACAGTTTTTTGATCAACCACTTCTTCCTGTCTTCAATACTTTCCGTCTCTTTCATGTTCGAAGAATTTCAAATGATTTTGAGCATCTCAGCTCAGTTGCTTTCAGCTTTTGTTTTTCCTTACAGTTTTATCTTGTATGCTTCTAATCTTCCTTGGTGACTCCAACAAGTTTGAAACTGAGTCATAGTTGATTGATTGGTGAGCATTTTATCAAGAAGCCAAATGTTGCTTCTGTGTCTGTCTAAAGAAAAAGGAACTATGTTAGCTATTGTGAATCTTTCCATACAAAAAATTGGTAGTCTTTTCTTGTTTTTTCATTTTCGTTGGCTTCTGAGGTTGGAGAAGTAGGAGGTGGGAAGGCACAAAGGAAAATAATTTCTAATAGAACAAACAAGGAATAGTTAGACACCAAAACTTATTTGTTTTCAAATAGATGGACAAAAGGAGCAAACATTATCCTTTCCATTTTGCTTACTGTACTGCAATTGAAAACTGTAATGAACATGGCTAAATTGGAACTCTTCTTGGCCCACAAGTATTTTTATTGACAAGCCTGAGATTTTCCTCTTACATTTCTTACCAAGCCAAGCATTGTTGCTTTTCTCATCTAAGGTTCTCTGTCTAATGAAACACACTATGTTAATTAAGGGTATTCGTGCCGATCCACTCCCTTTCACGATGAAAGCCGGATTAATACAAGCAAATCCTTCCTTATAATGCGAATTTGGTGTAACTCTAGTATCATTGATGCAGGACTTCTCCTACAAAAAGGGTGATTGGCTTGTATTTGGCTCAGAAACTAAAGGATTACCACCTGAAGCCCTGCTTGATTGCAAGAGTGAATCTCTTGGAGGAGGAACTCTACGTATTCCCATGGTTGAAACATATGTTAGGTGCTTGAATTTATCGGTAAGTGTTGGTATTGCTGTATATGAAGCTTCTCGACAAATAAACTATGAACAACTTCAGTGTCCACCTGACACTTGTATGGATATCGAAACATCATTTGTTACTGAAGATATTTATGCTTAACTTCTTTGTTTGCACTTCTACTAATCCTGTTATGTGTCTTACCCAATGAAGCAACAAACGAGAAAGATAAACATATCTAGATCTAGATCCATTGTTGCTAGTTGGGACTCTTTTTTTCAATTTCTCTAATGCAGAACAGTATACTGTATTTAGTTTAACACATTGCTTTGAGTAATCATAAACGAGTTGAGCTGAGCCTAACAAAGAGTAGACTTTCTGTGCTTGTTTTGATTTGTAAAGAGTTAAGAACTATATTTCAGTATTACAAACTATTTTTTTGGGTAATTAATTAACTTTATTACCAATGGAAACATATGTACAGTACACAAAAAAACTGCTTGTTGGACATCATGTCCCAACGGTCAGTCATGGCTCAAAAGAAGCAACAAGTGAAACAAACCAAAGCTACTCAAAAACCAATCTACTGTGTGTAACTATTGAACCCCTCAAGCCACTTTGCAATTTGTATTTTCATGGCACCTCTATAATGGATCTCCTGGATAATGTGCCTAATTAGAATCTCAGTACTTTGGTTTGTGCCCTGAAAAACTCGATAGTTCCTTTCCCTCCAGACATGGTATACTGCAGCAGCTAGCATCATTCTGAAAACTTCAGCTTTAAGACTCCTACCCCTAGCATATAGTGTAGCCCATTGTAGCTCATCCTCCCAGTTCATTGGAGGTCTTCTGATTCCTAACCACATGAGCAGCTTCTTCCATATTGTTGCAGACACCTCACATATGAAAAACAAATGTGATATGCACCCATCACTTGATCACACATAGCACATACTTGGTTTGTAGTCACCCCCCACTTGAACAACGTATCTCTAGTATGGAGCCTCCCGTGTGCAGCCATTCTTAGAGTAATGATCCATCTAGGTAGACCTATGTTGTTACACACTAGTTTCCTCCATGTCACTTTTTGGAACTCACCTCTTAGCTTAGTAGAGAAATGCTCCATATTCTGCACCTATGTCATCGTGTAAGTTCCAGAGGCGGATCCAGAATTTTAAGTTTATGGGTTCTTATAACAATCTCAAGTTAATGAACATGATAACTTGACCAACGAATTGGGTTCCAAGCTAAATATTTTTATACTTTTAATGAATTTTTTAGTACAAATATAGAGTTTATGCAAAATTTAGTGGGTTCACAGGAACCTGTAAACCTTGCTCTAGATCCGCCCCTGCATGTAACCTGCCTCATCAAAGTATTTGGTGGTCTTCAGTATCTTCTGAACAACCGAAGAAGCCTGCTTAGGCACATCTTCAAAGATGTTCCTGTTCTTCCCATAATAATAGTGAATCCACCTCACCCATAATTTATGGGCCTTCTTACAAAGATTCCATAATAGCTTGCTTATTGCTGCTTTGTTCCAAGTTGTAATATCCAAAATATTAATTCCTCCAGCAACTCTAGGGTAGCATATCCTGTCCCATGCTAGCAATGTAAGATTTTCTTACATTAATTTATTGGTGGCCCAATAGGTTTAAGACCCATAATTAATATTTAATTAATGATCAAATCTCATCCGTCCGATCGGTTACTTGATGGACGTACCAGATTAAATGTGAACCTCTATAAATTGGTCCTCTCCCCATCCGTTAGGGTTACCGTATTTTATTCTCTCTTCCATCACTAAAGTCGGCAGTAACGAAAGCTAGGGCAAGGGGCGAGAAACCAATTTCAATTAACGCTTCCGCTTCACGATGATGGCTTACGATTCAGGAATGTTTTTTGTAATGACTTTGTGTAAGATTATCATGTTCAAAATCCTGGTATGCAATTAAAGTTTATGTCTACATATGGTATCATGAGCATGAATATTTGAACTGGTAATCTTCGTTTACTAGTACAATTGAAATTACCGTGGCTTTAGTTAAGAATAGTTTTCAGCGAAACTGTAAGAACATATTTATTTTCTCATGATGTTTAAATCAGTACAATTGGGAATTCAATCTCTAAGCCAACGAGATTAGAAAATCTTTGACCAATGATTTGCATTCGTTCAACACCCATTAGCCCATCATGAAGTTAAAATCAGAGTGCTTTGAATACTGAGATATATTAATCTACTTGTTTCTTAGTTTATCAATTTCAAAGAAAATATGAGTACTGGAATTTAAGTTTTGTGTGGTGGTGACTTATTGTTTGTTTACATGATGATCGTATTGTCTCTTAATTATTACCCATATCAGTTTCGGCCTAGATTGTTTGTAATACATTACTATTTATATTTTGTTAAGATTTCGACTACAAAATTATTGTTACTTTCTAGGCTATAAAAGTAAAGTTACTGGTATCTTAGGGACATTAAGGAAATAAAGTTTTACTCCTAAAAGATTTTCTTGAATGCTAAGCTTCACGGAGATCTCACATTATGCATTAATTATTATTTGGTTCTTAATACTGTGTAATGACTAATGTATGTGTTTTAAAGTTATATAGAATGTTTAAAATATATACATACATAATATTTAATTTTTATGCATGTACTGATGTTCATATAGTTTGTTAGTCACCAAAGTGATCAAACTAGATTGTTTAAAATATCACATGCATAAAATATTATGATATTTATTTTATGTGTGCATTTATGTTTATATAGTTTGTTAGTTGCCAAAGTGACCAAACTAGTATGTTTGAGAAATATGCATACATAAAATTATAGTTTATCCATGAAATTAATGAAATGCCCATAATTAAAAATTAGTGGATAAATTATTTTTTACTATTGCTAGAACTTAAAGATTTACCCAAAGGTGAATCAATTATTCTATGAATAGTGAATATGATGAGTTAAATTAATATTCTTAGTCAAATATATATTGTCTATCCAAAGATGACATATATATAATTGGTTAAAAATATTTAATTACCTATTAAAGACTAAATGACATTTAAATTATGATAGTGTGTCGTAGTATTTACCCAAAGGAGAATTGTGATATGCTTTAACTTTTTTGTTGAATCTATATTGATTTGTGAGCATGTATTATCTATTTTGCAGTTATTCCTTTTCATTCGCTTGCTTCGTCTGTTACTGTATTCAAAGGATTGAACTTTCTCTGAATGGCGTGAACAAGTCCAGTTCCACTTAGGTGTGATGGATCTTGACTTGGCTATGCTGAATGATAAGCCCGCTGCCATTACTGATTCGAGCAGTGCAGATGAGAAGTCTTTCCATAAAACATGAGAACGCTCTAACATGCTAAGCCTTATGTTTATGCGAATGAATATTGCCAACAACATTAAGAGTACTATTCCACAAACAAAAAGTGCCAGGGAATACCTGAAGTTCTGCAGATAAGTCTCTCGCTGTTACACTAATGGCTGAACTCACGACCATGAAGTTTGATGGGTCGCGTAGTATGCAAAATCATATCATTGAGATGACTAACATTGCAGCAAGACTTCAGACCTTGGGGATGAAAGTGGATGACTCCTTCTTGGTTCAGTTTATTCTGAATTCGTTACCTCCTGAGTATGGACCTTTTCAAATTAACTATAACACTATCAAGGATAAGTGGAATGTTAGTGAATTATCCAGTATGCTTACTCAGGAGGAGTCAAAGACTTAAGAAACAAGGGAGTCATTCAATTAACCTCATGGGTCAAGGAGCTGGTAAAGAACTTAAAGTGAAGGCCAACAAGTTCAAGAAGAAGAAAGCACCTGCTAAGGCTCAACAAGATGCTAACAAGGAACATAAGGCAGATACGTGTCGTTTCTGTAACAAGGAAGGACACTATCAGAAAGATTGCCTCAAACGTAAAGCTTGGTTCGAAAAGAAAGGTACAATTAGTGCTTTTGTATGTTTCGAATCAAATTTAGTAGAAGTTCCTAATAATACTTGGTGGCTTGATTCTGGTGCAACTGCTCATGTGTCTACTACGTTGCAAGGATTCCTTACGATCCAAACTACAAATCCAAATAAGGATTTCTTGTTCATGGGAAATCGTATGAAGGCTCCAACTGAAGGCATAGGGACTTATCGTTTGATCATGGAGACTGGACGTCACCTTGATCTATTACAGACTCTTTATGTACCTTCAGTTTCTAGGAATTTGATTTCTCTTTCAAGACTTGATATTTCTGGATTTGATTTAAAGTTTGAAAATGGATGTTTTAGTTTATATAAGAATGCTATTTTTTATGGTTCTGATTTTCTTAGTGATGGTTTATATAAGTTGAAACTTGATATTGGTTTTTCTGAATCCCTTCTTACTGTTCAACATAATGTTGGAATTAAACGTAACTCACTAGATGAAAGTTCTGCTTACTTGTGGCATAGACGTTTGGGTCATATATCCAAAGAAAGGTTAGAAAGATTAGTAAGGAATGACATTCTTCCGAATCTAAATTTTACTGATCTTACTATATATTTCGATTGCATTAAGGGAAAGCAAACCAAGTATAGTAAGAAAGGTGCCACAAGAAGCACCCAACTTCTTGAAATTATACACACCGATATTTGTGGATCTTTTGATGTTCCATCTTTTGGTGGAGAAAAATATTTTATCACTTTTATCGATGATTTTTCACGTTATGGATACATCTATTTGCTGAAAGAAAAATCTCAAGCAACGGATACTCTCAAGGTATTTGTTAATGAGGTTGAAAGGCAATTAGATAGAAAGGTGAAAATCATTACGTCAAATAGAGGTGGTGAATATTATAAAAAGTATAATGAATCGGGACAATGTCCAGGTCCATTTGCAAAGTTCCTCGAGGAACATGGCATATGTGCACAATATACTATGCCAGGAACACCTCAACAAAATGGTGTTGCAGAAAGGCGTAATCAAACATTTATGGATATGGTTAGGAGCATGATGAGTAATTCCTCATTACCCAAATCATTGTGGATGTATGCTCTTAAAACCGTTGTATATTTATTAAACAGGGTTCCTAGTAGTAAGGCTGTTCCAAAGACCCCTTTTGAACTGTGGACAGGAAGGAAACCTAGTTTAAGACACTTGCATGTTTGAGGTTGCCTGGCGGAAGCTAGAGTTTATAATCCACAAGAAAAGAAATTAAATTCTCGAACAGTAAGTGGTTACTTTATTGGTTACTTAGAGAAATCTAAAGGGTATATGTTTTACTGTCCAAACCATAGTTCGAGAATTGTTGAAATCGGTAATGCAAGATTCATTGAGAATGGTGAAATTAGTGGGAGTGTTGAAAATCAAAGTGTGGAAATAAAAGAGGTGAGAATCAATATTCTATTACCCACGAATGTGCCTACTTTCACACAAATACCAAATATTGTTCCAGTTGTTGAAGAACACTTTGACAACACCGAGCAACATTTGGATGAAAAACTTCATGAAGAAACTAACTCACAAATATCTGACACAAATGAACCACAAAAAATGCCACTAAGAAAATCTCAAAGAGTTAGAAAATCGGCTATTTCGGATGATTACATGGTTTATTTGCAAGAGTTAGATTTTGACATTGGTCTTAATAAGGATCCGGTTTCATTTTCACAAGCTATAGAAAGTAATGAGTCTGACAAATGGATTGATTCCATGAAGGAAGATTTAAAATCCATGGAATACAATAAAGTCCGGGATCTTGTTGAATTGCCAGAAAGTTCTAAAAGAATCGGGCGTAGATGGGTCTTTAAGACCAAACGCGATTCAAATGGCAATATTGAACGATACAAAGCCAGACTTGTTGCCAAGGATTATGCTCAGAAAAGAGGCATTAATTATAAAGAGACCTTTTCACTAGTCTCAAAGAAAGACTCGTTAAGAATTATAATGGCTTTGGTGGCTCATTATGATTTAGAGTTACACCAAATGGATGTAAAAAATGCCTTTCTTAATGGAGATCCCGAGGAGAAAGTTTATATGGACCAACTAGAGGGTTTCAAAACTGAAGGAAAATGCCAAATGGTGTGTAAACTGAAGAAGTCAATATATGGACTTAAACAAGCCTCACGACAATGATATATAAAGTTTAATGATACCATAACATCTTTTGGATTTGTGGAAAATACCGTTGATCGGTGTATATACCAAAAGATCAGTGGGAGCAAGTTTATATTTTTAGTCCTATATGTTGATGATATTCTACTTGCTGCTAATGATTTAGGCATATTGTGTGAGACTAAAGATTTTCTCTCTAAGAATTTTGAAATGAAAGATATGGGTGAGGTATCCTATGTGATAGGAATAGAAATATTACGTGATAGATCACAAGGATTATTGAGATTGTTTCAGAAAGGCCATATCGAAAGAATTCTAGAGAGATTTAATATGAACAATTGTTCACCAGGAATTGTTCCAATTCAAAAAGGGGACAAATTTAGTCTCATGCAATGCCCTAAGAATGATGTAGAATGAAAAGAAATGGAATCAATTCCTTACTCTTCAAATGTTGGTAGTCTGATGTATGCTTAGACCTGCACAAGACCGGATATTAGTTTTGCGATCGGAATGCTAAGAAGATATCAGAGTAACCCAGGAATTGATCACTGGAAAGCTGCAAAGAAAGTTTTGAGGTACCTGAAAGGAACGAAGGATTACGTATAGGATATCCAAGCATTTGGAAGTTGTTGGATACTCGGATTCAGATTTCGCTGTATTGACACTATAAAATCCACGTTTGGTTATTTGTTCCAATTAGCTGAAGGAGCAATATCGTGGAAGATTGCCAAACAGTCTGTCATTGCTATATCCACGATGAAAGCAGAATTTGTGGCATGTTTTGAAGCCACAATTCATTTATTATGGTTGCGAAACTTTATTTCAGGACTTGGGTTGTCAACACCATTACCAAGCCGCTGAAAATTTACTGTGATAATTCTGCAGCAATATTCTTATCCAAGAACGATAAGTACTCCAAAGGTGCCAAACATATGGAATTAAAGTACTTTACCGTTAAGGAGGAAGTTCAGAAACAAAGAGTGTCACTTGAGCATATTAGAACTGATCTCATGATTGCAGATCCGTTAACGAAAGGTTTACAACCAAAGATATTTAAAGAACATGTACATAGAATGGGTCTTGGCTGTATTTATGATTGATGTATTTATGATGTTTTGACACTCTGAGCTCATTTATGTGTTTCTGATATACATTAGTGATTTTCTGTTTCTCATAATGGTGTACACATTATTGTTTTGAGATATTACATGATAAGTCTCAATTTGACATTATTGTGGACCATAATATTTTATAGCTTATGGACCTGATACGATGAGTTGCTAATGTTGTAATATATGGAAGAGAGTATGTAGACAAATTATATAATCGCCATAACTCACATTTAGTATTTTATCATATTATGGTATTTATGATGGACATTATAGAAGAGATTTGTTTATGCGCAACTAATCCTATATTAAATATTAATATTATGTGATTATTGGGTCAAGTGAGAGAATGTAAGATTTTCTTACGTTAATTTATTGGTGGCCCAATAGGTTTAAGACCCATAATTAATATTTAATTAATGATCAAATCTCATCCGTCCGATCGGTTACTTGATGAACGTACCGGATTAAATGAGAACCTCTATAAATTGGTCCTCTCCCCACCCATTAGGGTTACCGTATTTTATTCTCTCTTCCATCACTAAAGTCGGCGGTAACGAAAGCTAGGGCAAGGGGCGAGAAACCAATTTCAATTAACACTTCCGCTTCACGATGATGGCTTATGATTCAGGTATGTTTTCTATAATGACTTTGTGTAAGATTATCATGTTCAAGATCCTGGTATGCAATTAAAGTTTATGTCTACAAGCAAGGCCTACTGATAATTCTACACCTCCAGACCAAAGAAAGTTTCTGCAAGTAGCTTGAATGATTTTAATAAATTTCTTAGGTAGGATAAAAATCTGAGCCCAGAATACTTGTATAGAGAAAAGTACTGACTTTATCCATTGAGTTCTCCCTGCGTAAGATAAATATTTTGTAGTCCATGACTTGATACCGCCCAACATTTTGTCTAAGGAGAGCCTGACATTGGATAACTGAGACTCTCTTAGTACTTATAGGGATCTCCAAACATCTAAATGGAAGTTCCATAATTTGCAACAAGTCCAGATGCCTTAGAATTTTTTTGAAACTGATCAAAAAGTAAGTGGACAGAAAGAACATCCCCTCTAAAAACAAGAGTAGATCATCAGCAAAACCTAGCTGGATAAGGATCATTTTAGCGCACTTTGGGTGAAAATTGAAGTTTGGTTGTGTTCCTAATTATTTGGGCATCCTACTAAAATATTCCATTACCAGGACAAAGAGAAAAGGGGATAGGGGATCACCTTGTCTTAATCCTTTCCTACCAACAAAAATAGCAGGGAAGTTCAATCTATTCAAAACTTATTCTAGGAAAATCCACTCAATTGAGTCATAGGCTTTGCGCATATCAATTTTAAGCATACACCTTGGAGAAATTCCTTTCCTCCCATAACCCTTTAACTAACTCATGGCTTAACAGAATGTTATCGATTATCACCCTACCTGGGACAAATGTTGCTTATCTTCTATCCACGAGACCATCCATAACTTTCTGAAGTCGCTTAGTAACTATTTTTTTTAATATTAATTTATAAAGCATTGTACAACAAGACCATCCATATCAATTTTAAGCATTACAAACTAAATTTAAATGTACTTTAATAAAGTTATAGACAGATGGAGATTCCAACCTCTCTTTTGTGATGTGTTTCCCAATTTGATTCTGAAAAAACAACAATCGAAATTGGAAGACAGAATTTCATCTCAACACTATCACTAGTTTGCCGCTTTATGAGTAGAAGACTAGAAGGGAGACATCCATCATACATAATCCCAACTCCACCAGCTTCCACCAGCTGCGGGCTATGGGTTCATCTGAACCCATAGCCTTTACACTGAATACATCCATCAATCTACTGTGAAACATATGTATAGTACACAAAAAAACTGCTTGTTGGACATCATGTCCCAACGGTCAGTCATGGCTCAAAAGAAGCAACAAGTGAAACAAACAAAAGCTACTCAAAAACCAATCTACTGTGTGTAACTATTGAACCCCTCAAGCCACTTTGCAATTTGTATTTTCATGGCACCTATATAATGGATCTCCTGGATAATGTGCCTAATTAGAATCTCAGTACTTTGGTTTGTGCCCTGAAAAACTCTATAGTTCCTTTCCCTCCAGACATGGTATACTGCAGCAACTAGCATCATTCTGAAAACTTCAGCTTTAAGACTCCTACCCCTAGCATATAGTGTAGCCCATTGTAGCTCATCCTCCCAGTTCATTGGAGGTCTTCTGATTCCTAACCACATGAGCAGCTTCTTCCATATTGTTGCAGACACCTCACATATGAAAAACAAATGTGATATGCACCCATCACTTGATCACACAGAGGACATACTTGGTTTGTAGTCACCCCCCACTTGAACAACGTATCTCTAGTATAGAGCCTCCCATGTGCAGCCATTCTTAGAGTAAAGATCCATCTAGGTAGAGCTATGTTGTTACACACTAGTTTCCTCCATGTCACTTTTTGGAGCTCACCTCTTAGCTTAGTAGAGAAATGCTACATATTCTGCACCTATGTCATCGTATAAGTTCCAGAGGCGGATCCAGAATTTTAAGCTTATGGGTTCCTATAACAATCTCAAGTTAATCAACATGATAACTGGACCAACGAATTGGGTTCCAAGCTAAATATTTTTATACTTTTAATGATTTTTTTAGTACAAATATAGGGTTTATGCAAAAGTTACTGGGTTAACGGGAACTCGTAAACCTTGCTCTAGATCCGCCCCTGCGTGTAACCTGCCTCATCAAAGTATTTGGTGGTCTTCAGTATCTTCTGAACAACCGAAGAAGGCTGCTTAGGCACATCTTCAAAGATGTTCCTGTTCTTCCCATAATAATAGTTCTTCCCCAGGGCCTAGCTCAAATGGCAAAGGGTGGTGGATTTGTGTCTTAGGTCACAGGTTCAAGCCCTCACACCATGCAAAGCAAAGCATGGTATTTAAGTGGAGAAGGGTAGAGGGGCGGATCCATTATCCACCGAGTTTCGAAGGCTGCGGCTAGTCCAAAGGATCGACTCCAAACGGATTTCTCGGTCATCAAAAAAAAATAGTGAATTCACCTCACCCATAATTTATCTGCCTTCTTATAAAGATTCCATAATGGCTTGCTTATTGCAGCTTTGTTCCAAGTTGTAATATCCAAATATTAATTCCTCCAGCAACTCTAGGGTAGCATATCATGTCTCATGCTAGCAAGGCCTTCTTTGATAATTCTACACCTCCAGACAAAAGAAAGTTTCTGCAAGTAGCTTCAATGATTTTAATAACTTTTTTAGGTAGGATAAAAATCTGAGCCGAGAATACTTGTATTGAGAAAAGTACTGACTTTATTAGTTGAGTTCTCCATGCGTAAGATAAGAATTTTGTAGTCCATGACTTGATTCCGCCCAACATTTTGTCAAGGAGAGGCTGACACTGGATAACTGAGACTCTCTTAGTACTTAGAGGGATCTCCAAACATCTAAATGGAAGTTCCCTCTTACTGAATCCCAAGATGTCCAGAATTTGCAACAAGTCCAGATGTCTTAGAATTTTTTTGAAACTGATCAAAAAGTAAGTGGACAAAAAGAACATCCTCTCTACAGAACAAGAGTAGAACATCAGCAAAACCTAGCTGTAGGTTCATTTTAGCACACTTTGGGTGAAAATTGAAGTTTGGTTGTGTTCCTAATTGTTTGGGAATCCTACTAAGATATTCCATTATTAGGACAAACAAAAAAAGGGATAGAGGATCACCTTGTCTTAATCCTTCCTAGCCTCAAAAGGTTTTGATGGTTTCCCATTAATAACAATAGAATAAGACACTTGGTCATAATCCAACCAACAAAAATAGCAGGGAAGTTCAAGCTAATCAAAATTTGTTTTAGGAAAATCCACTCAAATGAGTCATAGGCTTTTTGCATATCAATTTTATGCATACACCTTGGAGAAATCCCTTTCCTCCCATAACCCTTAACTAACTCATGGCTTAACAGAATGTTATCGATTATCACCCTATCTGGGACAAATGCTGCTTATCTTCTATCCACGAGACCATCCATAACTTTCTGAAGTCGCTTAGTAAGTATTTTTTTTTTATATTAATTTATAAAGCATTGTACATCAAGACCATCCATATCAATTTTAAGCATTACAAACTAAATTTAAATGTACTTTAATCAAGTTATAGACAGATGGAGATTCCAACCTCTCTTTTGTGATGTGTTTCCCAATTTGATTCTGAAAAAACAACAATCGAAATTGGAAGACAGAATTCCATCTCAACACTATCACTAGTTTGCCGCTTTATGAGTAGAAGACTAGAAGGGAGACATCCATCATACATAATCCCAACTCCATCATCTGAACCCATAGCCTTTACACTGAATATGTCCATCAATCCATTATTACAACTACTATCATGAGAAATGTCGTTTTCGTTACTAAAAGACAGGGACAATCATAGTCAAAAGTATTTAAATTTCCAGGTTTTGCCAGCTCTACTATATCTAATCTAACCCTAGAATATGACGAGTTATTTTAGCTGGTTGGGTTGCCAAGTTACAGTATTCGTCCTTGCTTGTTGGTATGATGCTAGCTCTTTACATGCATGAATTTTCAACCCAATTCATTTATTATGTTAATTCATACATGGAGTAGTATTTATTATCCAAGCAATTGTAGTTATACAAGGTAATGAATGAATGTAAGCGCTAAACAGCAAGCATAATTGTATCGAGAATTGAGGTTGCCCTCTTTTTCTCAAAAGTTCGTTTGTAGAAGCTTTGCCTAGTCTCACTCTACTACATTCTTCCTGTTTTATCATTTTATGTCTTCAATAAAATTAGGTCAGTTTTTACTTTTTAGTAGCTTATTTAAATTTAAAAATTGACTATAGGTATAATTTAGTTGTTTAATTTCAATTTTCAAAAGACAGTTTAATTTGTGCACTAAAAAAACTTTTGGCATAATTATCTAGTGTTTTGTTCCATTTGTTACTGTAGAATTGATTTTTGCCTCCTCATGTATGCTTTTTGACACTTCCATGTGACAAAAACAAACTCATGTTTCTGTCAGACAACACAATTCCACCTTCTCTTCAATTGTGCGAAAGGACTATTTCCTAATCCCGAATGTGATGTGTTTGGTCTTACAACATTGCATTATCTAAATTCGAAATGAAAATGATTGGAAACAGAATGGTTGTATAAAATTATAGTTATTCCGTTTTCTTCTTAAGCATTTCATCCCAAATGGAATCCCTTTTTTGGTCATGTACATGCATTCGTAAATCTCTTGCAGTTGTTACTGCTTGTTGTTATTGCTTCCTTCTATTTATTTTTTTTGGCTCTTAGATTGGTATTATTTATTTTTCTGACCTTTATTGTTGATATTGTTTGTTTTTACTGTTTCTTTTCATCTTTGTTGAGTCGCGGCTCTATCTTCTCAGGGTAGGGGTAAGGTTTGCATAAACACTACCCTCCCCAGACTCTACTTGTTAAATTTGTTGTAGTTGTTGTTGTATGAGTTTGTAGATCAATATAGGCTCATGGGGCCATCTTATCCAGTACTCAACAATAGTCTGAGTTGTCTATTATCTCTTGTCTGAAATTTAAAATGGATATGACGGTAAATGCAGAGGCAGATTCAGGATTTAAATTGATTTTGCGAATTGCAAATACTTACATAGGCATGGTTACAAAGATATGGAACAAAAAATGAATCAGTTAGTAATATGTACATTTGACAGTAACTATACTCGAGGAACTAAAGTCATAACTTTGGCTGCTATATGATGCCTATGTACAAAAATAAATCATTTAAGAACAATTTCACAGGTCATATCATATGGAGCTATCTTAGGCCTTAGCAATAAATTGATGACCCAAAATCCAGCTCTCAGTCTGCATAATTTTCAGGTCAATTATTTTTCAACCATTGAGATTGATTGAATTGGGATTTGGCCCCATTCATTCATATGACTTCAAGATTAGTCTTCCTCTCTTTGTCGGTGGTTTGTACACAGTTTTAATTCTAAGGTATATAAATTTCTCCAAATTAATTAATTCGCACCCTATTTTCAAATTCCCGGATCTCTTCAATAATTTTATCATATTATTAGTAAGAAAAAAAGATAGACTGAGGATTCCTTCAAACATGCAAACTGGAAAACAGTGAATCTTTGACAGTTAGCTAAATCAGTATCAAAGGTGAAAATAGAACAATTAAGGATAATGTAATAGTTTAATCCGATTGCACGTGACCCTATGTGCCACAATATACCTTTTTTGTGTGTGTTTAACAGACCAAAACATGTCAAAAAATAATACTCCTAAGTCCTAATAACAAATGGACAGGTCAAACCCTAGTAGTATTTCGTTGCTTTCTGTTCACTCCGGTTCAATTTAATTAATTTTTTGGTTGTATTCACACATATCAATGAATCTACTTTTTAATATTAATTAACAATAAAATTAACCATATTAACCTTACCTTGTTCAATGGAAATACGACAAGTAATTCTAGTTTCTTTACTTCAAGCGCAACTTGAAAAAAAAGAAGTTAATTCCTTCTTGATATTTGAAAAAATTAAATATTGTGGACCACAAAAAAATAAGGCAAAAAAATCAATTAAAGTGAACCGGAGGAAGTACCTTTCTTTCTTTTGAAATTACTTAAAAAAATAAAACAAATATAAATTATTCCAAGGTTTTCAATTTTAACTAAGGATAGTTTCAGTTAATCTGCCTCTGATATTAGACAATATTAAAGAAGCTTATGAGCCTCCCCGAAAACATAAAGCAAAACAACAGTTTTAATAGATCTTAAATAAAAATAAAGGATAATAAACAACAAAGTGACACAGTGAAGTACAATGAGAATATCAAGATCTATAATTTGGCTCTATTTTTTTAAAAATAAAATAAAATTAGTGAGGCATTGGAGATAATTTAACATTAATGTACTATAGGAAAAACACTACGTGCACAGGATAGATATCCTTTAGTCTTTTTTAATATCGAATTTTGAGACAATTAGTTTAGAAGTTAGAACAAGAATAAAAAATCAGATTAGTTTCTTGTACACTGCCTAATTTTGTCAGAAAGAATAAACTAACACTTTAGGAAAGAAAAGAAAAATGAAAAAAAGAACAAAAAATTCTAGCTTATGCTCACCAATAGCAGATCCAATCTTTATAAAGCCAACATAATAAATTTGCCTCTGGGTCCTGTCTGCTATAGAATACTGACCCCTCACGTGCCCTTTTCTTTACTACTGTACTACATATATGAGTGCAGAATCAAAGTATGGTTTATTTTTAGTAAAAATATTCAAATAAGTGTAAAAAAAAAGTTACTAAAGTATATATAACGCCACTAATAGTGACGTAAGAAATGTTTTTTTTTTTTTAAAAAAAATAATCTAAAAACCTGAAATATACTCTTAGAATTTGTTCTCTACTAGGATAGTGCAATACTCAGAGTAAAATGAGACTTGATACATATATTTTTTCTTAAAAAAGGAAGATGAAGGGAAGGTGTCCAAAAAAAGAGTACTAGTATTTAATTTGACTAATATGGTGTAAATCCACGTAAGGATATTTTTGCACCTTTTAAATCTTTTAATCATTTAGGGGCATACTCAAATCATTGTAAAAGATATATAAACCAATTTGTTTAAGGGTAAATTTGAATCTTTTGTTTATTTATGTGGCTTCACGGTTGGCAATGTTAAACCTAAGCTGGGATATCCGTTAGTAGGAGGGCGCTTTCATGGACCAAAGGTTTAACGTGGAACAAATATAAGATAAATCGAATACTTTAAAGGTAAATTTGAACTTTTTTTAAAAAAGAAAACAAAATAAATACAACAATTTTGTAAGATGATAAAAATGTATTTGCTTCCGTTTTTTATAGCAAGCTAATAAACACAAAACATACATTTTCCTTAATCATATTACAGTCATATATTTTTTACTTTAATTTTTTCAGCGAAAGATTAAATTATGGTATAAACACGAAATGCATGCAACTATTTACCCTCTTAAGACTAGTGTTTTAAAAGTCGTTTTCGGGGCAAACCTCGGGGCAAGGCGCACCAAAAATGCCCTGAGTTAATGGTGTGGGGCGAAAGTCTCAAGAGGCGTACGCCCGGGTGTTTGAGGCGCGTTTTTTAGTGAGACGTAAGCCCCTGAGACTTTTTCAAATAAAAATAAAATTTGTTGAATAAGTTCATATAATACCCAAACTCTCAAAAGTCAAAAGGCTTAAAAAGGAACTGAAATGTATTAAATTTATAAGTTAAGATATTTTTTTTATTGATTGAAACCCTAATTCATGGTCTTTCCCAATTCTTTATCTTGTCCGCTAGTCTGCTAATATTTTCCAAAAGCAACGAATATTGATTTTTTTTTACAAATACAAAGAAAACTTCATTCTCCTTTATAGCAGCAAGTTCAAAGTTCAAATTATAGGTTAGTCATCCTTTTTGTTCCTCCATATAGAAAACTTTATTCTTTTAGACTCAATTTACTTGTGCTTGTAAGTAGCGTATAATAGATTATTGACTGATTTTTTGTGGGGATGGAGCATACATACATATATACATATTTATAGTTTTCTTCAATTTTTATGTAATTTTACCTGTTTATAAATATTTATTATTATTATTATATTATTTTATAAAATATTAAAAATTAAATATATGTGGGGCTTACGCCTCTGGGTGACATTTCATCAGCAATGAAAGGGTTTTAATCTGACGTGCAGTTAGGCCAACCAACTTCTTGGATTGACAAAATAGAGAGGGAAAAGTACATTGAATTAAAATCTGAAGGAAGAAATAAAAATAAATAAATTGAGGAGAAAAGAAGAGTCATATGGCAATTCATTTATATACTTTATATATAATAACATCTCATTCTCCCACTTCCATGTATTAGAAAAGAAGAACACTCTTGTACATACACACATACAAGCATATACATATATTATAAAGAGAAAAGGAGAATCATAGTGCTGCATCTCTAGCGAGAGGGGCGAAATGGGTCTTACCGGAGTAACATTCTTGGTCACTCTGATGATGCTGACCGCCGTCACTATTCCGGCAAATGGTTGCTCGCCGGCGGACCAAGCAGCATTAATGGACTTCAAAGCAGCTCTTAACGAGCCATATTTGGGCATTTTCAACACATGGACGGGCACCAACTGTTGCCAGGGTTGGAACGGTGTTAGCTGTGACCCGAATACTCAACGGGTCGCCGACATTGTTCTTCGGGGCGAATCTGAAGACCCGATTTACGAGAAAGCCGGCCGGTCCGGTTACATGACCGGTTCACTCTCCCCTTCCCTCTGCAAACTCGACGGCCTTACTACCCTCATCGTCGCCGACTGGAAAGATATCTCCGGCGAACTTCCGGCTTGTCTCACTTCGTTAAAAAATCTCCGTATCGTTGATCTCATCGGAAACAAAATCACCGGCCAAATTCCGGCGAACATCGGTCAGCTGAGTAAACTCGCCGTCCTTAACCTCGCCGATAATCAAATCTCCGGTTCAATCCCCGGCTCAATTGTCAATCTCGGCAAATTAATGCACCTTGAGCTTAGCAACAATCAAATCTCCGGCGAAATTCCGTCCGATATCGGAAAACTCAGCATGATGAGCAGAGCACTACTCAACAAGAACAAACTCACCGGTTCAATCCCGAACTCAATCTCCAAACTCTACCGGTTAGCGGATCTCGATTTAGCAATGAACCAAATTACGGGTTCAATCCCAGCTCAGCTCGGTTCAATGCCTGTTCTCTCAACCCTAAACCTAGACTCCAACCAACTCTCCGGTTCAATTCCCAATAATCTACTCAGTAGCCCCGGTTTAAACATCCTGAACTTAAGTAGAAACTCATTAGAAGGATTATTACCCGATGTTTTTGGTTCAAAAACATATTTTACACATCTCGATTTATCGTACAATAATCTTAGGGGTTCAATTCCTAAATCGTTAGCTACAGCTAAGTACATTGGTCATTTGGACTTGAGCTACAATCACCTTTGTGGCCCGATTCCAAACGGGTCTCCGTTCGATCATCTAGAAGCTTCATCTTTCTCTAACAACGATTGTTTGTGTGGATCGCCATTACGTACTTGTTAATTTCTTTTTTGAGGGTTTATGGTTTGTAATTAATCGAATTATCGGTTGGTTACACATAATTGGGTGTGTATTCTATGTTGTAATGGTGAAATCTTCTCTTAATGTCATGTTTAGCTTAAATACTCAAGTGTAAGTGTAACCTTGAATTATTATTATTGCTAAGCGACGGTTATGAGTGTAAAAGTTTCCAGGAAAAAAAAAATCGAAGTAAATTAAATTGTATGCTTCTATTATTTGTAAATCCCACCAACTTTTGTTTACTCAATTAAACTCAAAAAGTTAATTTTTTTTAATGAATTAAATAAAGTTGTAGAAGCCCCAGCTATTTGGACACTGTTGGTCTGTGAATATCGTTGATGGCATATCTTCAGGTAATTTATTATGGACAAGAAAGCAAGAGAAAAAGACAAATTCAATAAGTTGAAATTTGAAAGGAATCGTTAGTTCGGTCATATGAATTATGATTTAAATGATATCATTGCTTAGTAGGAAAATGCATAAAGTGCTCAATGCCTTAGTATGAGTTGGCTACGTCGGCTAGGATCTGGTTGGTGGCCCTTCTATCCACTGTGGTTATTGCATCAATTGTTTAGGAGATCGCATAATATTAGAGTATTATCACTTAGTCCGCATCCTTATTTAAATTATGTAAGAATCCTAAATATTTAAGAATTTGAAATCAACTAAACTTTTCCATATTAAACTTTTACTTATTCCAACTATAACCAACTATGCACTAACACGCTTTGGCCTAAGTATTCTCATACCAAATAGAAAATTTTCACTCTTTCTTCCGTTTCCATTTGAAATGCTTGGACTAAAATAAATTAAAAGATAAATTAAAATTAAAGAATTTATTTAATCTATCTATACTATATTAAAAGCACGAAGGCCCTTAGCGAAATGTCGTTTGCCTTTTTTATCCTTTTAAAATAGAGCTCACACTAGACAAAATAGTCATTTAATTATTATCTTAATATTTAGGACTTTAAAGGAAACTAAAATTTGATTATTAGATTTTTCCTTATTGAATTAAATAAGAAACCCCAATATTAAGGACTTTAAAATAGATATTATTTAAGAGAATTAATTAAGAGTATTACGTTTCTTTTCCTTGTATACTCACGTGATTTCCATAGAAATATGTTTACATTGATTCCTCTTATTAGGGAACCTATAATTCTAACATTACCTAATTAAATATTTGTTCTAATTATTAAATGTAGTTTTCAATATTACATAAAATCGATAAAGAGAATAATATTATGCTCGAGTAGGAGAATAGTTTGAAAATAATTTGTATCTTCTATACTATCAAAAAAGCATAAAATCTCAACAAATAATTAAGTCTTTGAATTAATAAAGCAACGGAAAAGTCAATTCAATTTTGTTTTAAAATTATTATGTAAGTAAACTTATTTGTCAAGTTGATAAAACTCTTAAGGTACACAAATTATTTTACACAATAAGAGCAATTGCCGTGAAAGAAATAAGAAAATAGAGAAAAATTTATTATAATATAGTATTAAAAGTTAAATTGCTAAAATGTTAAGTTGAAGCAATAAGGATATAACCCAAGACAAAAGAAATCACAAAAAATACCCTTATCATTTTTCTTTCTTTTTATATTTATTTTAATAAATGTAGCTCCCTATATTTTTCATATCGTATTACATCATTTTTTATAATTCAATATTAGCTATTTCATACTTTATATTGTTATTTATCTATGGGTTTCTAGGAGCTATAGTTCTATCTCTACGCTCACAAATTTCTAAAAGACCCAAAGATTCAAATTCTTCAATTTATTTTATTATCTTTGAATAATTATTTTAAAGTATTTTTTTGTTATTTGTTTATAGTATTTGGTAATAAAGATAACAATAATTTTCATAAGATATATATTATCTCATAAATCATAATAAGATATATAAAAACTTATGTGGCGTAGCATTTCTTTGTTTAATGAGCTAGCTTAGTGAGATTAACATTCATTATATTTAGAAACTTACATTTTCTTTCTTTGATATTTTTTCAATAACTAAAACACATTATTGAATAATATATATATATAATTTTTAAAAATTATATATTTATTTATATAGGTACACGCGCAAAGCGCGTACCCTAATACTACTATACATAAACCGTAAAGCCTTAATAAAATATTAAATTTTAAATCATAATTTTAGTTGTACAACAAGTTCAATCCATTAAGTTTAAATTCCGAATTCACCTCTTATATTTGGCTGAAATTGAAAAATTAATTATTTAAAATTATTTTTATATTTTACACTGATTATAACTAGCCATTTAGTTTTGTATACGGGTAAAATCGGGGTAATACATACCTGTGAGCACGTGATTTTTGTTTTGCGCGACAATCACTCCAAAAGAATAAAAAATAATAATAATAACAATTGGTCCTGCTGTACAATTTTTGGATTTCTGTACGGCACTTTGTTAATTATTTGTGACTTTTGCCCATTTTTATTTTTATTTAAAACAAAATACAAAAAATGTGTGTGTCATGCATAATTCGAACCGTAATCCGGTTGTTAAATAGAAAATCATAAATAGGCATCTTCGTCCGTGATTTTATTTTGTTTGATTTTACCTGTTTTGAAATATTTTAATGTGTGTGCAAATAATTGTATTAAGTGTGTGTAAGCACGTGATTTTTGCCCAATATGAGAATTACTCCCAAAAAATTCAAAAATAAAATGATTTTTTCTTGATGTGCAATTTTGAGTGTTTTTGTGATATTTTTGGATAATTATTTGTATTTGTCTGTGTTTTCTTATTTGTTAAATTAATAAAAAATACAAAAATACGTCGCATTTTGCATGTAGGATTTAATTCTACAATTGTTAGTAATTAAATTTGTTTATAAAAAATGAAAATTACAAAAATAGGCATCGTTTGCATTTTTAGCATTTAATGTCCAAATATACAATTTTATGCTTAATTAACACTTAATTGTGCGTTAATTGTTATTGGAAGTTAATTTGTGCTTTTATAACTTAATTTAGTTTTAATAATAGTTTAAGTATTTTTATAATTTAGTTTTAGAAAAATAAAAGAAGAAAAAGAGCGAAAATATAAAGAAAGTCGGAATTGGGCCTCTTCTTCAATTTCAAGCCATAGGCCCAAAAAATGGCCCAATCTTCCCTACGACCCAGTCCATTTCGAACTGGGTCGACCCAGTCCATAACCCAAAAGACCCAAACCCCTTTGTCTTACATTTTACAACACAAAACAAAAGAAAAAAGAAGAAAAAACCCTAAAAACTAAGGAAAGCTATCCGCCCCCTCCCCTTGTCTTCTTCTTCTCCATCTCCAAAATAGTGAGCTGCCATGGCTACCCAGCAGCCACCCCCCTTCGTCGAACACCACCCAAGCACCGTCCAAACACCACCAAACGACACAACCTCTTTCGCGACCCCAACCCCAATCACGCCGGAAAAACCCTCGACCAACGAAGGAGAAACCCCATCGTTGCGGCTTCCTTTCCTCCGACTAGCTGTTCCTGTTCCGAGCACGTCGAGCTGCTGCCATGGTCGACCAGCTGCTCCTGTTCCGAACACGTCAACTGCTGCCCGCGACGAGCTGCGACGAGCAGCCATGAGTGTTCAGCTGCGACAAGCTGCGACGGGCAGCCATGAACGTTCAGCTGCGACGAGCTGCGACGAGCAGCCATGAGTGTTCAGCTGCGACGAGCTGCGACGGGCAGCCATGAGCGTTCAGCTGCGAGGAGCTGCGACGAGCAGCCATGAGCGTTCAGCTGCGGACTGCTGCTCCTTCCTCTCCATCTTCTTCGTTTATTCGTCGTTGTTTCGAATCGGTTAGTTGGTTTATGTTTCCAAATTTCGTCCATATTTTTTTGTTGTTCGTTGTTTTTCGGATTCAAAATCGATAAATGATTCAATGTTTGTTTTGTTTGTCTGTAGTTGAAATAATTTTAGTTTGTTCATATGTTTCGTTAAATTAATTTTCAGATTTTAAAATGGAAGTTTAATTAGTTGTTTTCATGTTTGTATTATTGTTTAAGTAAGTATTTGTTAGTTTGATGTTTGTTAGATTCAAATTGAAATTTAATCAACT
Organism: Nicotiana tabacum; assembly: GCF_000715075.1. Lineage (NCBI taxonomy): Eukaryota > Viridiplantae > Streptophyta > Magnoliopsida > Solanales > Solanaceae > Nicotiana > Nicotiana tabacum. The sequence continues at coordinate 117,281,431 of NC_134101.1, forward strand.
ATTTCTTCAATTTGTTTCATGTGTTTATGTATTGTTAGAAATTGTTAATATTGTTAAGTTCAAGTTTAAGTTCATAATTGTTTCTTCGTCGATCTTGTTATTTGTTTAAAGAATTTAGTTGTATTAAAGGAATATATTGTTTTAATCGTTTAATCCGTCATGTTTGTTGACTTAAAATAGATTCATTCATGTTCATACTTTGTTTGGATGATCTTGAATCCGAATTTTGTATAGTTTGATTTCTTGTTTACCATTTATGATTATTGCTTGAATTGTTCTCATAATCTTGTTTTAAGTTTAATATAAGAATTGTTTGTTGTAATGTTGTTAGAGTTGATTTTTAAGTTCAATATGATTGAATTTAGAAATCTTCATATTTTGTTTGTTGTTGTTTGTTGAATCCGAAAATAGGATTGTTTGTTGCTAAAATATTGTTCAATCATAGTTGTTCTTTGTTGTTCAATTCGTGTTCATGTGACTTGTTGTTGAAATGTTGTTAAAATCGTGTTCATGTGATATTGTTGTTATGATGTTCATCCATGTTCATATTGATGTTTGAACATTGTTAGAAATTGATCATATTGTCTATATTTTGGTTAAGTTTGATTAATTGATGTGTTATAGCTGATGGGTAGTTTGGTAAATTTGTAGTACGTTCAGGGGTAGTTTGGTAATTTCAGTAAGGTCGGAGGGGGTAGTTTAGGAATTGTACATTTTGAATTTGTTTATTTGAAGCATGAGGGACAAAATGAAATGGGGTGGGTTGTGATATGATTATTTAATATAAAGGGGGGACAAGATTTAAATTAAAGGGGAATCTTGCATTATTTTAAATAAAGCATGGGGGACAAAATATAATGGGGTGGTGTGATATGTTTATTTAATGTAATGGGGATGAGTGGAAAGATAATGGGTTGGGTAGAGAAAAAGTATTGATTTTAATTAATTAAAAGGTTTATGGGATGTGTTATATATGTGAAGTCTTGAAGACAAATAAGAAGAACAAGAATACAGATAGAGAGAAAAAAACGGACAGAGAATAGAAGAGAGAAAAATTCCGAAAAATATTTAAGCTTTCAAAAATAAAAATAAAAGCTAAAAAATCTACTGCTTTCTTTCTTTGTTTGAAATTAGTATTAATGGTTGTTGTTTCATTTAAAGCTTAAAGCTTTTGTTTTTTGGGATTACTACTCCACCGGTCTGTTACTGGGTTGTTACTATTGCTGGGCAGTTGTTGCTATTGTACTGTTATTATTGCTGCTGATTCTCATCATCATTTTCTTTTGCTTCCAATATCAGGTACATATCTGAAAATTCATGTCATGAAAAGCTTCAACATGGCAAGTAAATGAAGTTTGATTATAAGGATGTTTTCTACTCATTTAAATTTTATTAGTTTAAGTTTCAGTTTTGTTTTAGTTGGTTAATATAGTATTAAATCAATTGGTAGATTAGTTCTCTTTCTTAATAACAAATGGCTTAGTTATTTTAGGAACGCGATCAACTCATTTCTTTTAATATATGAAATAATGTCAATGATTTTTTACAAAATATAGAGTTAGTGTTTGCAAATATTCGCATAGGCAGAATATAAGAATTGGTTTATTTATCTCAAACCCAATCTTCGTAAGCAAAATTAACCAAACAATTATAACCTCGGACTAAAAAATAATTCACATGGTTTTTGAGGAATATAATTCACACGTAAAAAATATAATTTGCGGTCAACACTTAATGAATTGTGAATTCTTTTCAAGGAATTTAGAGGCATCTCAAATAGTGATTTCTCATGACTCTTACATTTAAAATATATGGATGCAATAGACATTTGTAGAGAATTTATATTACTGTCAAGAATATTTGCATAATTAAGGATGCGTTCGCGTGACTTGATTATACTTCTAAAGGCGATTCGGATTATGCGTTCGCGCAACTTCGAGCAAATTTTTAATAAAAAGGGGTTCTTCGGAGATCATCATTATTAATTTCATATAACCCGAGATGTGCAGTTCACATTTAATCATACAAGAGCGACAGACGTTCTTAATTTTATTTAAGCACAATTTCGAACTTAAGTCTATTTTTATAATAATAAAAAAAAATTCGAAAATAATAATAATTATATTATCAATATCATTGTGTACACGTGCGCGTGACACAACTCCGCATGTTTTAAAAAATATAATTTATAACACGAATATACGTACGCGTGATTCGATTCAAAGAAGGGTCTTTAAATCTAAATAGAAGCGGTAACAATAAAATCATGCAATAAAAATGTATTTAACAAATCAAAATAATCAAGCCGAATATAACAGTTGAGCGACCGTGCTAGAACCACGGAACTCGGGAATGCCTAACACCTTCTCCCGGGTTAACATAATTCCTTATCCGGATTTCTGGTGCACAGACTGTTAAATAGACAGAGTCATATTCTTTTCCTCGATTCGGGATTAAAATAGGTGACTTGGGACACCCTAAATCTCCCAAGTGGCGACTCTGAAATAAAGAAATAAATCCCGTTTCGACTGTCCTTTAATTGGAAAAAACTCCCTTGCACCCTCGCGGGCGCGGAAAAAGGAGGTGTGACAGCTCTGGCGACTCTGCTGGGGATCAAAACCCAGAACCATTGGTTCAGGGTTCAAGAATTCGAGCTTAAAATAATTGTTATAGTTGGCTTTATTTATTATCTGATTTTTTTTACATGATATATGCCCAATGTGCTAAATGACACTTTTACCGCTTTAATATTATTTGAATTATGAATATATACAACTGCTACGAAACCCCCTTCTTTCTGAGTCTTCTAAATTTATGGTGCACACGTGCGCGTGGCCCACCTTTCTGTTAAAGTCATACCAAATAAGACGAAGTTGGGACAAGTAACTAGGCCGGGTAGACTTTTGTGCTCCCGGTACGTTGCCCCCGCTTCGGCTCAAACTGTCCGTTTGGGTAAGCCAGGGCTAGATCAATATGCCTCAGGTTTTTTCACTTAGAATAACTCAGCTTCATGCCGGATCCCTAGTAGGAGCGATTGTTTGCATCACGTGCATTTGACTTTGGAGACTCAACACAGGGGTTGGGTCTGTCTAGGACAGGTGTACCAAAAAAAATGACCATCCTGATGCATCTTACGTGCTGCTACTTGCGCATTTATTTGATCCGGATTTGTGTGTTGACTGACTTTTGAATATCATGAATAATATTTTAAAATTGGAAAAAAGAAATAGCGGTTAGGGAATTGACTGTTTATTTTTGAAGAAAAAAAAAACCAATGCCCAAATACTGTCAAAACTCTGCCGAAATTTTGAGAAAATGAAAAAAAAATGTTTTATTAGTTTGTTTTATTAAAACCAAAGAAAAAATAGAAAGAAAAAAAAATCGTTGTTCTGTCTTATTTTTCAAAAAAATAAAAAATAAAAATATATATATATATATATATAAAGGAAAATAGTTTGTCTTCCCCTTGAAAATGACAATGAAAAAGAGTCTTACTTTTAAAATAGTTTTTTTTATTCGTTTCTGAAAAATTCAAAATAATAAAATAAAAAGAGTCGCGTTGAAAGTGGTTTTATTATTTGTTGCAAATATATATATATATAAAAAAATATATATATATATATATAAAAATCCAAAAAGTTTTTCTTTATTTCCAAAAAATGTATATATATCTTTATTTGTTGCAAAAATATTTGTCCTGCCCAAAAAGTCTGGAAAAGTTTTTTTTAGACTCCCAATTTTCAAAACAAAAAAAAATCCAAAAATATTTTCCATTATTGACTTCTTTAGAAAGTCTTTTTAATTATTAAAAAATATATATATATATAATAAAATAAAATAAATTCGAAAATATTTTCCTTCTTCTTTAAAAATTGAAAAGAAAATTCAAAATTCAAGAAATATTTTTTTAGAAAGCATTTCTTTTATTAAAGGTAAAATTCCAAAAAAAAAAATATTTTCTTTTCTCTTTAGAATAAAAAAAACAAATGAAAATTCAGAAAAAATATCTTAGAAGTCTTTCTTTTAAAAAAGAAAATCAAATCAAAAGAAAATGAATTCTTAGAAGTCTTTCTTTCAAAAAGAAAATCAATCAAAAATCCAAAAAAATAAATAAATACTTCCTTTCTTCTTTATATATATATATATATATATATACTTCCTTTCTTCTTTTAAAGCAGTTCTTTTACAAATTCAAAAATAATAATAATTTAAAATTAGTTTACTTACTTTATTCATGACCTGCCCGAACTACGCCGGTTTGATTCTCACCGGATGTGAGATACGTAGGCAACCCTCATCCAACCCCATTTTTGCTAAAATAGCCAAAAACCAATAATTAAATAAATAAAAAACATGTCAAAATTTTAATTTTTTCATAAATAAGTCGGGTAGTGTCCAGCCTCCACTTTTTGCTAAAACAAAATAGCCAAAAAAAAATATATGTCAAATTTTAGTTTTGTCATAAAGAAGTCGGGTGACGCTATTTTATCAAGACATAGCCAAATGTTCCCGAAAGGGACGCCGGAAGGCTGACTTTGCATAAACAGCCACCTTTGGGTCATTTTTTAAAATTTGGTTCAGTTGACCCACACAGCCTTAAAAAATCTTCGTCCCCGAGGCGCTGAAGGGCCGTGTTGCAACACCTGGTTTTTATTGTAATTTGAAAAAAAAAACAAAGAGTCAACGGTCAGGTGAATTTTTTTTAGTCAAAAATAAGCCGAGCTAGCTTCGACAGTGTCTTAAACCGTTCTTGCCAAAATAGCCTTAGAGTATCTTTCAGTTGTCGAAAGGCTATTTTCGTAAAAGAACGAACAAGTTTGTAAAGTGTCAAAATAATCCTCCCCGGCCTTAAAATTCATGTGAGATTTGGAAGGGGCCACATTTGCAAAAATAGCCATTTGGTTGCATTTGTCAAACGGGGAAAGGAAGCTGACCTTTTTGTTTCGAGGTTATAAATCTTTAATTAGAATATGTGGGTTGTTTGATTTTCGAGTTTGTAGGTCATCTTCAAACCTTTAAAACCCAATTTATTTTAATATGAAAATTGAAAAAAAATGATTAATATTGTTTATCTTTTATTGGTCCGAACTACGCAAGGTCTGATTCATGCGGGGTCATGATACGTAGGAATCTCCATAATTTCGACCACAACAAATAATGAAAAAATGAATGAAAAAAAATCGGAAAAAAAAGAAAAAAAAAAGATGTTGCTAGTAATAAGAACCGACTGAGTCCATTCTAACATGTTTTATTTTGAATTGTGAAGAAAGTTGAGTTGGTCGGTTTGTTCAGAGGGTTCAACAAGAGTCTACTGTGCCGGAAAAAAATAGAATACTGAAACAGCAAATGACCGGAGTGTGTCAAGCATGGGCCTGTGGGCAAGGACAGCCTCGTCATGAGTCACAATTTGCGACACAACAAGAGCAGTACCACTCTCCTAAGTACCACCCGTACTCGTTAGATCTTCCTTCAAAGATTGAAGAGCCTGCCCGAAAGATGGTACAAGAAGAATTAACCCAAAGGGTGAAAAACTTAGAACAATGGTTGAAAAACAGGCAAGGGTTGTCTGGCCAAAAGAGTGTTGCCTTCAAAGATCTATGTATGTTCCCCGATGTCCACTTTTCGCCTGGTTTCAAGACTCCCAAATTTGAAAAGTACGATGGACATGGAGATCCCATTGCCCACCTGAAAAGGTATTGCAATCAAATGAGAGGTGCGGGAAGAAATGAAGAATTGTTGATGGCTTATTTTGTGGAAAGCCTTACGGGAGTAGCTTCCGAATGGTTTATGGATCAAGACACGTCTCGCTGGTATGTCTGGGACGACATGGCACAAGCATTTGTCAAACAGTTCCAATACAGCATCGACATTGCCCCAGACCGCATTTCCCTTTCAAACCTGAAGAAGAAACCAAGTGAAAGTTTCAGGGAATATGCCATTAAATGGAGAGAGCAAGCAGCTCGAGTTAAGCCACCCATGGATGACCACGAGCTAATAACTGTCTTCCTTCAAGCGCAAGAGCCAGATTACTTTCAGAACATGATGTCCGCAGTTGGCAAATCCTTTTCAGAAGCAATCAAAATGGGAGAAATAATAGAGAATGGTCTTAAGACAGGAAAAATTATAAGTCAAGCAGTTTTTAAAGCTGCAACGCATGCTGTCCGAGTTGAGTCTGATAATTTTTGCGACACAAATGAGAAGATTGAAGAAATCATGATGACATCAGGGTCAAGAAGAGGTCCTAGGAGAACATCTCGAAGGTATGAGCAGCCTCCTAAAGTTATCTATGAATCCCCTGAGCAATATTATCCCCCTCAGAACCCACAACACTCTATTGTTCCACCTCAGTATGTTGCCCGGCCACAAAAACGCCCCAGAAGGCGAGCACGAGCATCACAAAATCTCCAGAAGCCTCCACATAACTTTCAGGTGCCCTATAACCCACATCCAAGCCAGAAGTATAAAGGGGAACGAAGGTTGAAAGATAATTTTACACCAATAGGAGAGTCCTATGAAAGCTTATTTGAGAGGTTAAAGCATCACGACATGATTGCATCTATTCCTCCAAATCATCTGGACACACGTGCAAGAAGCTTTGACCCTTCTAAAAGGTGTGAATACCATTCCAATGCCCAGGGGCACAATGTTGAAAGTTGTCGGGATTTGAAAAAAGAAATAGAAAGGATGATCCAGGAAAATCTGATTGTAATCTAAGGTAATGACACCCAGAATATCGCGCAGAATCCTTTACCTGCACATCATGATGCACACTTTATGGGGAGGATGCCTGGTAACATGGGATTTTAGAGTCATCCCGAAAAGCCGCTAACCGATGATAATGATATCGAAGTTGGAAATGGTCTGGACAATACTGCAAAGCTCAGTGGCTAAAGATGCCAACTTTGATAAAATGGGAGGACACTCCGTTCCTTGGTTAACAAGAGAGAAGCTTGTGGTGGCTTATTTTGTTGTCATTTCTGTTGTCCGGATTATTCTTAAGGTTGTAATCCGAATATTGTCTTGTGTCAAACCTTCTTATCTTTCCATTTTTGTCGTATCAGTTTGTTTAAGTCTCGTTGATGTTGTGTTAAGATTTTATTCTGGTTGTTTTGTTTGTTTTTCTAACCATTTCGCCGGAAGTCTAATACAAAAGCCGGTCTTTTATTATTTCCAGTCATCTTTTTATTTAGTCCTTTTGTCATTTTCGTTCAATGTTGATTCTAGGGACATGACATGCGCACACAGTTTGGGCCTAGTCTTTAAAGTTAATCATAAAACCCTGGAGAGGTGATCAAAGCATTTAAGGGAAATAAGAACGGTTTGAGATTATTTGAAGCCCGAGTCATGTGGAACTGGGGCAAGTAAAACTTAAAGAAAACCGTTAAATGCAAAATTCGCCAAATTGGCATGAGGGTCGTTCATGAGAATGAGAGTGTCGCCCAACGGTGCTTTAGAAATGACAAATGAAAAAGCAAGTGTTTAACATAATTGTCAAATCCAGCACCATCGGAAGAGACTATAAATCTATGTTCAATAGTGTTGTTTGCACTCGGCATGTTTTGAAGACTGGAATGACGAAGGCATTTTGTTCTGCTACCTAAACACTTTATCCTTCGTTACCCCTTTTGAGCCTTATTTATTTTCTTTCATACCCCTCGTTCGGAATCAATAGCAATGACTAGGAAATACGAGCCTGGAAGGTAAAGAAAAAATCAAAAAAAAAAACAACGAAAAAAGAAAAAGAAAAATGAAAAAAAAAACAAAAGAAAGTCAAATGAAAAAGAGGAATTGGGAACTACGTTTGACCTGATTCCTCAAAGAGGATACGTAGGCGCTTCACGGCTCGGTCATAGGGTGCATAGTGTGCATAATGTGCATGGTATGCATGGTGTAATAAATTTTAAAAAAATATAATAATAAATAATCCCCAAGCAAGAAACTGGGGCAAGGGTTGCGCTTGTTATAAACAAATATTATTTCGAAGGTTGTAATTTTGAACCCCAAATTGATTTGTTTTTTAGCCTTTAATACCCTTTCTTTCTAAGCCTATCCAAAAAAACCCACATTACGGTCCAAAGAAAGACCTTCTGATCAGTCTGCAAAAGATGCCAAGTCAGACAAATGAGAGTCTTACCGGCGAACATAACATTCTGTTCCACAGCAGAAAGGACTCTAATCTCCAGCAGAGAGAGTCATACCGGCAACACTCCAAATCCCCAGCTGGAAAGTGATACAAATGAGAGAGTCTTATCGGTGAAAATCTTCACGGACACCATAAGGCGATGAAAGCTGAGAGAAAAACCAAAATGAGAGAGACTTGATGGTGAAAACCTTTTGGGCACTACAAGTCGAATAAGATTGGGAATCAGATGGAGGATAGTCAAGGGAAGATCTTGAAAGACGATTGACGACGGAGGATAGGCCACATATGCATGTCATGACCATTAGAGTCGGTGTCTGCGTTTGATAGGTTTTTATTTATAATTTCTTTTGTTAAAGAGTCATCTTTTTCCTTTGTCTTTTATTCTGTTCCTTTTTATCTTTCTCCTTTCATAGAAAATTCCCCAGTAGAGTCTGTTTGGTCAGAACCAGTGGGAAATGACTTCAAAATAAGCCATCAGCTTTCCAAGATAAGATCTGACTAATACATCCAAGTGATATAGTCAGCAAGGAACAAGCGTGAGGCTAGTATCAAAAATGATATCCCCAGCAAAAGGGAATTGACAAAAAGATCAACGAGTGTCAAGAGGGATATCCTTGCCAAAATAAGAGGTTATTAAAACCTCAAGGCCAAGGCCCGTGGACAAACAAGGAGAGCAATAAGCATGATTTGGGAAATTCATGCGAGACTAAAAGGTCGGGAAAATGCAAGTCTCCGAGCCATGCCACGAAAGAAGAGGGATATCCCCAGCAGAAAAGGATTATCCCCAGCAAATAATATCATCCCCCAGCAAGTTGTGGAACGCAGAGCAAGGAAGGAGAAAGGGAAAAGCCATCCGAGTGGAGTATCACAGCCAACTACCACGCTTTAAGCTAACAAATTTTTGATTTGAAACAGGTAAAGGAAATGGCATTGATGACGGAAAGGCATGCCATAAAAAATAAAAAATAAAAGAAGATTATCAAACTGGGGCAGAAAATTTTCTGGAAATTAGGTACCCATATGGGGAAGAATAAAGATAACACCAAGGAAGTGGTCTTTGAACCAGTGTTGCCCCAACATAATAAGTTTCAATGGAGGAAGTTATCCCCAGCAGACAGAATAAAGGGATGACGCTTGTGCTCAGAAAAGCAAAAAGCCATTATCATCCCCAGCAGCTTCCACAAGAATGAAGCATCGATTTGAAGGGATAAAATTCCCCAGCAGCGTTATCCTCAACAACGTTATCCCAAGAAGATAACACTTTTATCCCCAGCAGTGTTGAAAAAAAAAAGAAAAAAAAACAACAAATTTGAAGGAGGGGAAGAAAGGAGACTCCCACAGTGGTATTATCCCCGGCAAGCAAGAACAAAGCAGCGCAAAGGAAGGAGAAAAGAAAAGAAGAAATTACGAAGGTAAGTTTCTCAAATCATTGATCTTTACTACATTTTTCTCCTAGGATAAAAAGTCCTAGTCTGATGAATTTACCTCCCGATACAATCTTGGTCCGATGAAATTTTTCTCCCAAGATAAGATATCAAATCTTAGTCGGATGAATCTTTCTCCTAAGATCACAACAAAATGGACCTAGTCTGACGATTTATCTCCTAGAGTCAAAATCTTGGTCTGATGAAATTGTTCTCCCAAGATAAAATCTTAGTCGGATGAATCTTTCTCCTAAGATCACAACAAAATGGACCTAGTCTGACGATTTATCTCCTAGAGTCAAAATCTTGGTCTGATGAAATTGTTCTCCCAAGATAAAATCTTAGTCGGATGAATCTTTCTCCTAAGATCACAACAAATGGACCTAGTCTGACGATTTATCTCCTAGAGTCAAAATCTTGGTCTGATGAAATTGTTCTCCCAAGATAAAATCTTAGTCGGATGAATCTTTCTCCTAAGATCACAACAAATGGACCTAGTCTGACGATTTATCTCCTAGAGTCAAAATCTTGGTCTGATGAAATTGTTCTCCCAAGATAAAATCTTAGTCGGATGAATCTTTCTCCTAAGATCACAACAAATGGACCTAGTCTGACGATTTATCTCCTAGAGTCAAAATCTTGGTCTGAAGAAATTTTTCTCCCAAGATAAAATCTTAGTCAGATGAATCTTTCTCCTAAGATAAGATATCAAATCCTAGTCTGATGAATTTTCTCCTAGGATAATAAAAAAAAATGAAAAAATTGAAGAAGAAGTCAGGTGTCCACCTAGAGAATGAGGGTGAAAAAAAAAATTAAAAAAAAATTGAAGAAGAAGTCAGGCGTCCACCTGGAGAATGAGGATGAAGAATTAAAGAAGAAGTCAGGCGTCCACCTGGAAAATGAGGATGAAGAATTTAAGAATAAGTCAGGCGTCCACCTGGAGAACGAGGATGAAGAATTTAAGAAGAAGTCAGGAGCCCACCTGAAGAACAGAATGACGATATATTGGTTGAAGTCAGGAGCCCGCCTGAAGAGAGGAAAGGCGTTTTTAAAAGTTGTTGAAATATTGCCAACCTAAAGAAAGGAATGGCGATGTATGGTTTGAAGTCAGGAGCCCGCCTGAAGAGAGGAATGACGATTATTTTCAAAGTTGTTGTCAGGAGCCCGCCTGAAGAGAGGAAAGGCGTTTTAAAAGAGTTGTCGAAATCTTGCCAACCTAAAGAAAGGAATGGCGATGTATGGTTTGAAGTCAGGAGCCCGCCTGAAGAGAGGAATGGCGATTATTTTCAAAGTTGTTGTCAGGAGCCCGCCTGAAGAGAGGAAAGGCGTTGTCAAAAGTTGTTGAAATCTTGCCAACCTAAAGAAAGGAATGGCGATGTATGATTTGAAGTCAGGAGCCCGCCTGAAGAGAGGAATGGCGATTATTTTCAAAGTTGTTGTCAGGAGCCCGCCTGAAGAGAGGAAAGGCGTTGTCAAAAGTTGTTGAAATCTTGCCAACCTAAAGAAAGGAATGGCGATGTATGATTTGAAGTCAGGAGCCCGCCTGAAGAGAGGAATGGCGATTATTTTCAAAGTTGTTGTCAGGAGCCCGCCTGAAGAGAGGAAAGGCGTTTTAAAAGAGTTGTCGAAATCTTGCCAACCTAAAGAAAGGAATGGCGATGTATGGTTTGAAGTCAGGAGCCCGCCTGAAGAGAGGAATGGCGATTATTTTCAAAGTTGTTGTCAGGAGCCCGCCTGAAGAGAGGAAAGGCGTTTTCAAAAGTTGTTGAAATCTTGCCAACCTAAAGAAAGGAATGGCGATGTATGGTTTGAAGTCAGGAGCCCGCCTGAAGAGAGGAATGGCGATTATTTTCAAAGTTGTTGTCAGGAGCCCGCCTGAAGAGAGGAAAGGCGTTTTAAAAGAGTTGTCGAAATCTTGCCAACCTAAAGAAAGGAATGGCGATGTATGGTTTGAAGTCAGGAGCCCGCCTGAAGAGAGGAATGGCGATTATTTTCAAAGTTGTTGTCAGGAGCCCGCCTGAAGAGAGGAAAGGCATTGTCAAAAGTTGTTGAAGTCTTGCCAACCTAAAGAAAGGAATGGCGATGTATGATTTGAAGTCAGGAGCCCGCCTGAAGAGAGGAAAGGCGTTTTTAAAAGTTGTTGAAATCTTGCCAACCTAAAGAAAGGAATGGCGATGTATGGTTTGAAGTCAGGAGCCCGCCTGAAGAGAGAAATGGTGAATTATTTTCAAAGTTGTTGTTGAAGTCAGGAGTCCACCTGAAGAGAGGAATGACATTCATTTTTAAAGTTGTTGTTGAAGTTGGGAGCCCGCCCATAGAACAGAGGCATACATTTCAGTCTTTAATTTTCAAGCATTGAACTTGGGAGCCCGCCCAGATAACAAAGGCATACATTTCAAGTCTTTAATTTTCAAGTATTGAAGTTGGGAGCCCGCCCAGATAACAGAGGCATACATTTCAAGATCAAGTCAGAGGACAATAAAACAGAGGGTTACAATAGGAATCCCCAGCAGGAAACAATAAAATTCCCCGGCACCGGGAAACAGAAGGTTGCAACAAGAGGTCACAGCACAAACTTAAGTGCATGTGTCAAAAAGAAGAAACGCACCGGAAAAAATGCAAGTAGACAAGAAAGCAAGGCAACAAGAAAAATTGCAGTATAGCTTAGCTTCTTGTTTTCTTTTAAGCACGGTGTAACAAGGAGATCGGTAAGCAGTAGTAATAACATGCAACAACAGTAACATTGCAGTCCAACGGTAGTCCCAGCTACCAAAATTTTCCGAACTACATTGACCTGATTTCTGTTTAGCCCAGGATATGTAGGAAACCTTTGAAGCAAAGGTTCGGTCAAATCTTTTTCAAAAAAATGCTTCAACGGAGTACTCGGATGGGCAAAAATCGCTCGCTTTATCTTTGCACGAAAACCCTTCGTGTCTTCGGGCAAAGAGGGGCAGCTGTAAGCACGTGATTTTTGCCCAATATGAGAATTACTCCCAAAAAGTTCAAAAATAAAATGATTTTTTCTTGATGTGTAATTTTGAGTGTTTTTGTGATATTTTTGGATAATTATTTGTATTTGTCTGTGTTTTCTTATTTGTTAAATTAATAAAAAATACAAAAATACGTCGCATTTTGCATGTAGGATTTAATTCTACAATTGTTAGTAATTAAATTTGTTTATAAAAAATGAAAATTACAAAAATAGGCATCGTTTGCATTTTTAGCATTTAATGTCCAAATATACAATTTTATGCTTAATTAACACTTAATTATGCGTTAATTGTTATTGGAAGTTAATTTGTGCTTTTATAACTTAATTTAGTTCTTAATAATAGTTTAAGTATTTTTATAATTTAGTTTTAGAAAAATAAAAGAAGAAAAAGAGCGAAAATATAAAGAAAGTCGGAATTGGGCCTCTTCTTCAATTTCAAGCCATAGGCCCAAAAAATGGCCCAATCTTCCCTACGACCCAGTCCATTTCGAACTGGGTCGACCCAGTCCATAACCCAAAAGACCCAAACCCCTTTGTCTTACATTTTACAACACAAAACAAAAGAAAAAAGAAGAAAAAACCCTAAAAACTAAGGAAAGCTATCCGCCCCCTCCCCTTGTCTTCTTCTTCTCCATCTCCAAAATAGTGAGCTGCCATGGCTACCCAGCAGCCACCCCCCTTCGTCGAACACCACCCAAGCACCGTCCAAACACCACCAAACGACACAACCTCTTTCACGACCCCAACCCCAATCACGCCGGAAAAACCCTCGACCAACGAAGGAGAAACCCCATCGTTGCGGCTTCCTTTCCTCCGACTAGCTGTTCCTGTTCCGAGCACGTCGAGCTGCTGCCATGGTCGACCAGCTGCTCCTGTTCCGAACACGTCAACTGCTGCCCGCGACGAGCTGCAACGAGCAGCCATGAGTGTTCAGCTGCGACGAGCTGCGACGGGCAGCCATGAACGTTCAGCTGCGACGAGCTGCGACGAGCAGCCATGAGTGTTCAGCTGCGACGAGCTGCGACGGGCAGCCATGAGCGTTCAGCTGCGAGGAGCTGCGACGAGCAGCCATGAGCGTTCAGCTGCGGACTGCTGCTCCTTCCTCTCCATCTTCTTCGTTTATTCGTCGTTGTTTCGAATCGGTTAGTTGGTTTATGTTTCCAAATTTCGTCCATATTTTTTTGTTGTTCGTTGTTTTTCGGATTCAAAATCGATAAATGATTCAATGTTTGTTTTGTTTGTCTGTAGTTGAAATAATTTTAGTTTGTTCATATGTTTCGTTAAATTAATTTTCAGATTTTAAAATGGAAGTTTAATTAGTTGTTTTCATGTTTGTATTATTGTTTAAGTAAGTATTTGTTAGTTTGATGTTTGTTAGATTCAAATTGAAATTTAATCAACTATTTCTTCAATTTGTTTCATGTGTTTATGTATTGTTAGAAATTGTTAATATTGTTAAGTTCAAGTTTAAGTTCATAATTGTTTCTTCGTCGATCTTGTTATTTGTTTAAAGAATTTAGTTGTATTAAAGGAATATATTGTTTTAATCGTTTAATCCGTCATGTTTGTTGTCTTAAAATAGATTCATTCATGTTCATACTTTGTTTGGATGATCTTGAATCCGAATTTTGTATAGTTTGATTTCTTGTTTACCATTTATGATTATTGCTTGAATTGTTCTCATAATCTTGTTTTAAGTTTAATATAAGAATTGTTTGTTGTAATGTTGTTAGAGTTGATTTTTAAGTTCAATATGATTGAATTTAGAAATCTTCATATTTTGTTTGTTGTTGTTTGTTGAATCCGAAAATAGGATTGTTTGTTGCTAAAATATTGTTCAATCATAGTTGTTCTTTGTTGTTCAATTCGTGTTCATGTGACTTGTTGTTGAAATGTTGTTAAAATCGTGTTCATGTGATATTGTTGTTATGATGTTCATCCATGTTCATATTGATGTTTGAACATTGTTAGAAATTGATCATATTGTCTATATTTTGGTTAAGTTTGATTAATTGATGTGTTATAGCTGATGGGTAGTTTGGTAAATTTGTAGTACGTTCAGGGGTAGTTTGGTAATTTCAGTAAGGTCGGAGGGGGTAGTTTAGGAATTGTACATTTTGAATTTGTTTATTTGAAGCATGTGGGACAAAATGAAATGGGGTGAGTTGTGATATGATTATTTAATATAAAGGGGGGACAAGATTTAAATTAAAGGGGAATCTTGCATTATTTTAAATAAAGCATGGGGGACAAAATATAATGGGGTGGTGTGATATGTTTATTTAATGTAATGGGGATGAGTGGAAAGATAATGGGTTGGGTAGAGAAAAAGTATTGATTTTAATTAATTAAAAGGTTTATGGGATGTGTTATATATGTGAAGTCTTGAAGACAAATAATAAGAAGAAGAATACAGATAGAGAGAAAAAAAACGGACAGAGAATAGAAGAGAGAAAAATTCCGAAAAATATTTAAGCTTTCAAAAATAAAAATAAAAGCTAAAAAATCTACTGCTTTCTTTCTTTGTTTGAAATTAGTATTAATGGTTGTTGTTTCATTTAAAGCTTAAAGCTTTTGTTTTTTGGGATTACTACTCCACCAGTCTGTTACTGGGTTGTTACTATTGCTGGGCAGTTGTTGCTATTGTACTGTTATTATTGCTGCTGATTCTCATCATCATTTTCTTTTGCTTCCAATATCAGGTACATATCTGAAAATTCATGTCATGAAAAGCTTCAACATGGCAAGTAAATGAAGTTTGATTATAAGGATGTTTTCTACTCATTTAAATTTTATTAGTTTAAGTTTCAGTTTTGTTTTAGTTGGTTAATATAGTATTAAATCAATTGGTAGATTAGTTCTCTTTCTTAATAACAAATGGCTTAGTTAGTTTAGGAACGCGATCAACTCATTTCTTTTAATATATGAAATAATGTCAATGATTTTTTACAAAATATAGAGTTAGTGTTTGCAAATATTCGCATAGGCAGAATATAAGAATTGATTTATTTATCTCAAACCCAATCTTCGTAAGCAAAATTAACCAAACAATTATAACCTCGGACTAAAAACAAGTGGTGTAAAAGAAGGATGAGATTTATAGATTGTAACTTTTTAAGTCAAAAAATGTGTAAATAGCGTTTGCTCCAAATATAACAATGAAAATTCTTCAAAAAATATTACTTCATTTATTAAATCAATTGTTTTCCTAAGTTTATACGCAATTCGCTTTTTGGGTAGATAAATATTGTATTTACCATAAAAATGGTAGTATTAATCACACGTTGTTTATTTTTATTTTATTTTTATTTTACTCTTTAAACTCATGGTTTTTGAGGAATATAATTCACACGTAAAAAATATAATTTGCGGTCAACACTTAATGAATTGTGAATTCTTTTCAAGGAATTTAGAGGCATCTAAAATAGTGATTTCTCATGACTCTTACATTTAAAATATATGGATGCAATAAACATTTGTAGAGAATTTATATTACTGTCAAGAATATTTGCATAATTAAGGATGCGTTCGCGTGACTTGATTATACTTCTAAAGGCGATTCGGATTATGCGTTCGCGCAACTTCGAGCAAATTTTTAATAAAAAGGGGTTCTTCGGAGATCATCAATATTAATTTCATATAACCCGAGATGTGCAGTTCACTATTTAATCATACAAGAGCGACAGACGTTCTTAATTTTATTTAAGCACAATTTCGAACTTAAGTCTATTTTTATAATAATAAAAAAAAATCGAAAATAATAATAATTATATTATCAATATCATTGTGTACACGTGCGCGTGACACAACTCCGCATGTTTTAAAAAATATAATTTATAACACGAATATACGTACGCGTGATTCGATTCAAAGAAGGGTCTTTAAATCTAAATAGAAGCGGTAACAATAAAATCATGCAATAAAAATGTATTTAACAAATCAAAATAATCAAGCCGAATATAACAGTTGAGCGATCGTGCTAGAACCACGGAACTCGGGAATGCCTAACACCTTCTCCCGGGTTAACAGAATTCCTTATCCGGATTTCTGGTGCACAGACTGTTAAATAGACAGAGTCATATTCTTTTCCTCGATTCGGGATTAAAATAGGTGACTTGGGACACCCTAAATCTCCCAAGTGGCGACTCTGAAATAAAGAAATAAATCCCGTTTCGACTGTCCTTTAATTGGAAAAAACTCCCTTGCACCCTCGCGGGCGCGGAAAAAGGAGGTGTGACAGTGTGTATTTAATTTTAATTTGATTTTGTTTAGGTTTGTTTTTTTTAAATAAAGAAGAAAAGAAAAAAAAAATCTCTTTCCAGACTTGGGCCAATTTACAATTTTAAATAAATTGGCCCAAACAGACTAAGCCCAAAACCCAGGCATGCCCGGTCCAGACCAGTTGATACCCAGAACTTCCAAACGACACCGTTTGAACCTGGTTTGATCTGGGCCGTTGATCTCAGATTGATCAACGGCCAAGATCACCTTCCCACAACCCACTGATGACCCTGACTCGTTTCCGCCCGGACCGACCCAAACCCTTTACCCTTGAAACGACGCCGTTCCCTGTTAGTCGAAGGATCCTGGCCCTTCATCACATCTCATCCAACGGCCAAGATCCACCTACCCACTAACTATATAAGCTTGTAACCTTACCCTGCCCCCCTATCCGAACCCCAGCCTTCGTCGTCTTCAACAGAGCCCCAAACCCTAGAGCCGCCCCTGTATCCTTCACCATAAAAACCGGCGGCACGGACGCCGGTGACCCCGTCCTTAACACCATAGAACCCCCTTGCCGTCCGGAACACAGATCTGTTAACCACGTAGTTCGAATCCCTTCCCACCTTCTCGAATCTTCATTTGAAGATTCGAGTCGGAACCCGATTTACACCAATAGACCTCAACTTCACACCAGACAGTCCCCAGACCCCCCTCGTGACCAAACCATGCTTGGTTTGGTCCGAATCTAACCAAGGAAACACGAATCCCAGATCTAATTTTTGAACCCTAGTTTCCCCCGTGCATGTTCCGTGTCTGTTCAAGCTAAAGAGATTAAGGTCTAATGGACCTTAATCGAAGTGTTTCTCATCTGAGAAACACTTCGATTAAAGTCCGTTCAGCTTTAAGAAGGTCTGTTCGAATCCAAGTTCAAATTTTCTTTTGATTTTACGGGTTTTTAAGGTGAGTTTGTTTTCTTTTCTTTATTTGTTTTAATCCGTGTGATTGTTCTAAAAGCTGTTCATGTTTGGTGAAATCTTTTGTTTTGAGTTTTATTAACTATATCCTGTCCACCTTGCCCGAGCCTTTGTGTTTGATTGTTTCTTTCTTCTACTTGTTATTGATAATGTGTATATGTGTATGTACTGTGCGAATAATTAAGCTTCAAATTTGAACTGATTCCTCGAGTGCAATTCTGCTTAGTCAGTATAATTCAAATCATGTGCTTGATGCTTTTAAATGTCTGATTTTTGCTACGATTGTACCTGTTATGATTAATATAGTCGAGTCGACATATGTCGTCAATTAGTTTTAACTATCTGAACAATAACAAATCGACTTACTTCTGCTAAGCATTTGTTTGAATCAATTAGGAACTAAGTTTGTATACTTATAGTGTTTTGTAAAAGGCATGTTTTGATTAAAGTTCTGAATTGGAGGGCATGTGCACTTGTGCACAGCATGTGCATTTGTGCACCACAGGTGCATTTGTGCACAGCCTGGTTCCTGCATAAAGGGCTTTTGATTTAAAAATGTTTTGACAGCATATGCTGTCAGATATATTCTGCTGCCCATACTTTGCTTTAGTTTCAAAAAATAATAAACCTTACTAAAAGTGAAGTCTGCAAGGGAATGTCATTGGGGGTTTAATACTTAAATGGCTAAGTGGAACTGAAAAGAGGGCAGCACATGGGAGGGTATTCTTTTGGTCTAAACAGGCTGTTAAAGGGCTAAGTTTAAGGCTTATAAGAAGGGGGGAATATACACAGAAAAGGGGGATCGGATAGACAGAGAGACAAAGAGAATTGTGAAGAAAAGATAGAAGACATCAGATAGAGATTGGAGAGGAGAGAGCTGAAATACATACATATTAACACGCACAGACAGACAGAGAGAACTGGAAAAGATTTCTTTTGATAACTTCAGTATAATTTCAAAACTGAAGATTGACATTAGATTTTGAAAAGAAAGGAGATAGGGAGAGGGATATCACAAAAATCAGAAGCTGCTTTCTTCCTACTGTTTGTTCGATTCTTAGTTTGTTCAAACTGTCCAAATCAGTTCTGTCTTCTTTCAAGTATCGACTAAGTCTATTGTTTGGGTTTGTATTGTTTATTTCTCCTGGAATTGGATTGCCTGGATCTCTGATTCTATACTGCTGGGAATTTGCTTTCATTCTGCCATTCCTCCATTGGCTTTAGTGGTTTCTTGCACTGGGATTTTGTTCTATTGCTGCCTGCTGTTACTGCTGCTGTTTGGTATTGCTCCTATTGCTCTACTGACCCCTTGCTTCTTCTGTTGTATCCAATATCCAGGTACATACTAAGACTTGAATCTGGTGTAACAATGAAAGCATGAAATCAAAGATATGCAGGAGTTTAATCATTCGCTTGCTGCAATTACAGTTTTTTTATGAATACTATTAGATTTATGTAATTCGTTTAGTTTGTGATTCAACAAAAGAAGCATATTAGGTAGCCTTGTACTTGATCGCAGCTCAGTTCACCCTAAATTGTGATTTCGTTTGCTTAATGGATTGTCTGATAAGGCATGTATGAGTGTTTTGGCACACAGATAATTAGGTAACCTTTCAACTAATATTCTGTATGTATAGAATAGAATGCCTTTAATCTTGCCAGATATGATGTTAGATGTTATTGAATCTTTGTAGGTAGTTCACATGATCCTGTTCAAACTCTATTAGCAATAGTTTTCGATAGGATAATTCTATTGACTTGGTTTAAATAAGCAGGTTTCAACTCGGATCCGAAGAACATTTATTATAAGCTTTTAGTAGTTATATTGATCTTGCATATTAATTCCCCCTGACCAATTAACAACATATTCATCCATGAAATAAAGCACAAAATAATTCACGCCTCATAAAATCAGATAGTCAAATAAGGATCCGAAGTTGGTCAAGTATGTAATCCTCTTTCTTTCATTTTATTAGAGACAAACACAATAGAAATGTAGTCACTTTAGGATATCCCCTTCTAAAATAATGAGACGAGCCTCGCTAAATAAAAAATGCAAATTGCGGGGCCCTCAATGATTAACCATAATAAATACTTAGAATTTGGGATGGATTGTTTAGTGAATTCCACTGCCTTCCCCAAAGATAATAACACGTTAGACTTTTTAGGCGCGATTTAATTAAATCACATTCTTAAATTCGGGTGCGCATTTATGTGACCCAAATTCAAATCTCAACGGAGTCGAAATGTGTTAACAACTACGGGTACATTGATTGTGACGTGGTTCGAGATGCATTTTCGCGACGTTGCAATTCTATAAAAATAAATGATAATAATAAAAGCGGTTTTAAACTTAATAAAAGCACATAAGTCACAACATGTATTTAAATTCGATATTTTGTCATTATAACAATTTAAGCGACCGTGCTAGAACCACGGGATTCGAGGGTGCCTAACACCTTCCCTCGGGTCAACAGAATTCCTTACTTAGAATTTCTGGTTCGCAGACTTCATTTGGAAAAGTCGAAAATTTCCTCGATTTGGGATTCAAGATAAACCGGTGACTTGGGACACCAAAAGCCAAACCTTTCCTAAGTGGCGACTCTGAATTAAATAAATAATCCCATTTCAAATATTGTCACTTAAATTGGAAAAACTCCCCTCGAGCATTTATCCTTTGGGGCCGGGCGCGCAAAAAGGAGGTGTGACAGCTCTGGCGACTCCGCTAGGGATTATTGACCCAGAACCACTGGTTCAGGGTTCAAGAATTCGAGCTTAGAATAATTGTTATATTTGGCTTTATTATCTGATCTTTATTACATGTTTTTGCATAATGTGCTAAATGTTGTCTTTTACCGCTTTGATATTATCTGAACTGTATATAAACTGTGCCGAAACCTTTCTCTTCTTACCTCCGGGGAGAAGCTCGCTGGTCGAGACTCCCTATTCTGTTAGTGTCAATGCCCGAAATAAGAAAGAGGACGGATAAGTTACGAAGCCGGACGGCCTTTCGGGTCCCCGGTACGTAGCCCCCTCCTCGACTCGAGTTGTCCGCTCGGGTACACAGTCTAGAACAAATGCCCAGGGTATAAACCTAGTATAACGAAACTTCATGCCGGATCCCTAGTAGGAACGTTTATTTGCATCATGTTGCATTTGACTTAGGGGGCTCAACACAGGGGTTGGGCCCGTCTAGGACAGGCAACCTGAAATGAAAAGACCACCCTGCTGCATCCTATTTGTTTTGCGCATTTATTTGCTTCGGTTCCGCATGCTGACCGGTTTCTAAAAAAGAGGAAAAAATAACAGCGTAGGGAGATAATTACTTATTTTGGGAAAATAAAACCAATGTCCAAGTAGTGTCACAACCTCGCCGGAATTTTTCTAAAAAAAAAAAAAGAATAAAACCAACATTTGTCTTTTAGTTTGATTTATTAAAAAAAAACATATAAAAATTTTTCTTTTCTTTTAAAAATCAAAAAGGGCATTTATTTAAAAGTAAAAAAAAAATTTTGGAAATTCATAATGTGTTGTTTCTTTCGTAGCACCTCTTTATAAATTCAGACTAATAGTCCAAATACTTCCTTTTAAAAAAAACAAAATCTTTAGTCTTTATCTCTTTTCGAAAGAAAATAATAAAAAAAAATATTCTTGATTTCTGGGTTTAATTGATTTTCTCTATTCATGTTGCCGAACTACGCAGGTCTGATTCTCACCGGATGTGAGATACGTAGGCAAACCTCATCGGTTCCGGCCCCAATTTTAAAAAACAAATCCAAAAAAAAATATATATTTTTCTTTAGTTCTTTCTTTATAAATGTTTCTTTAGAAAATACAAAAAAAAAAAGGGAAATAAAAAATAATATAGAAGTTTTCTTTAAACTCAAATAAAAATAGTCTCCTTCTCTCTGAAGTCTTTCATGTGAAATAATGAAATAAGAATTAAAAATCAGCAATAAAAATCCAAAAAAAATACTCTTTTCTTTTAGTCTCTCTTTTGTAAAATGTTCAAAAAAAAAAATAGTTGAAAATTTGAATTCCAAAATATTAGGACTTTTCTTTAGAAGTGCTTTTGTAAATAAATGAAACTCAGAAATTCCAAATCATTTTTCTTAGTCCCTCTTCCAAATTTAAGAGGCAACATCATGACAAAAAAAAATATATATATTCTTTCTTCCGTAGAAAAAGGTGAAACAAATGAAAAAAATCAACCAAAACACATTTTTTAGAAGCAAATAATGTTTTTAGAAGTTTTTCTTTAAAAAATAAAACAAAAAAAAAATAAAAAAAATATATATCTTCTTTCTTCTTTTAAAGCATTTCTTTTGAAAATTTCAAAAAAAAAAAAGAGTTAGTTTACTTACTCCATTCACGATCGCCCGAACTACGCCGGTTTGATTCTCACCGGGTGTGAGATACGTAGGCAACCCTCGTCGGGTTCAACCCCCATTTTTGCTGAAATAGCCAAAATCAATGAATAAAAAAAAATGTGTTTCAAACTTTAAAAAGAGTCGTAAATAAATCGGGTGATGCCGTTTGGTCATAAATGGCCGAATATTCCCGAAAGGGACGCCGGAAGGATGACTTTGCATGAACAGCCACCTTTGGGTCTTGTTTAGCATTTTTGCCCATTTGACCCACACAGCCTTAAAATCTTCATCTCCGAAGTGTTTAAAAGCCGTGTTCAAAATTTGATCCCCTCTGTAAAATATTTTGAGTCAAAATCATTTTTGTTGAAATCACCTTAATAAATGTGCAGGATGAGCACGATGCAAAATGAACATTTTTCAATAATGACCAAAATCCCTGTCAAGTTACGGCTATGGTGGAATGATCTAGGCACTGAAGGACAAAATGAGGTCAAGAAATATCTGAAAGGTCTCATGGGTTTGTTAGAAATCCAGCATCGGGGAGATATCATAAGAGCTTTGGTTACCTACTGGGAACCGACGCACAATGTTTTCCATTTCTCTGATTTTGAACTCACCCCCACTTTGGAAGAAATGGTCGGATACATCGGGAATGCCGAACTTCCCGTGAGGCAAAAATACTTGGTCGCCCCAAGAGTCGTCACGGTACATCGGTTCCTAGATTCATTGAAGATACCTAGAACAGTCCACAACCCGGATCTGGCAGCCGGATTTTGTACTCCATGCTTCATATATGATAGGTACGGTCATGAGGGGGGATTCAATAATCCAATCAACAAACTGTGCAGCAAAGGAGTTCGTCAGAAGTGGGACAAGCACAGACGGGTAGCGTTCATGATGATGTTCCTGGGCCTTCTGGTATTTCCAAGGAAAGACGGAAACATTGATTTGAAGGTATCCGGGGTCGTCAGCACTTTACTCACGCAAAGTGACAGTACTCTCGCGCCTATGGTGGTATCTGACATCTTTCGAGCTCTTACAGCTTGTAAAGCTGGGGGAAGTTTCTTCGAAGGTTGTAACTTGCTCCTACAGATATGGATGACCGAGCACCTCTGCCATCATTCCGAGATTTTGAGCCATGTTTCCCCGGAAAAGACCTGCATAGAAGAATCTTACACGAAAACCAAAGAGATCAGTTTACCCAAAGGAGTCCTGGCATGGACCTCGTTCTTTCAAGCTCTTACTGCCAGCCAAATACAATGGACGTTGGGATGGTTGCCTGTTGATGAGATCCTATATACGTCGGCAGCTAAAACTCATTTCTTACTAATGGGGCTTAAGAGCATTCAACCTTACGCACCCTGCCGAGTTTTGAGACAGTTCGGAAGATGCCAGACAGTACCTCATGAGGAAGATCTTAGCACTCAAGCAGTTGAGATAAGTCCTAACGGACAATTCCCAGAAGCAAAGATTCGCCAAATCTGGAGTGAGTGCCAATATTTGAAATCAGATACTTGCGTGCGGGATCGAGCCAAAGGAGAGACGGCGCCAGGTTACCTTGCATGGTATAGAAAGGAACTTGAGCATGAAAGGCCAGCTAAGATACCCCACATCCGAAATTTCACCGAATCATCGCAAAGGCAGTGGGATTGGTTAGCAAAGGAAAGAGGCTATTGCGCCGAAATCAGCAGGTTAAAGCAACAAGTGGAAAGTTTGAAATATGAGCACAACATGCAAGATGCTACCAATCTGAGAGAGCGGAACAGGTTAATTCAGGACAACGAAAGACTCAAAGCCCAGATCAAACAGATAAGGGTGGATGCGGATAAACAGCCAAGGCATCGATCAGACGAGCAGCTGATAAAAAGGCTAAAAGGTGAAATCAGGGAATGGCAAGATGGTTTGGAGAAGTCTGAAAACGTCATAGCGGAGCTCAGGGCACAGTGGGCTACAAGAGCAGATAAGCATCGCCGATACCTGAATCAATTGGAAGGCGACCACAAGAAAACTGTTGCTAAAATAAAGAAAGAGATGGCTACACTTGAGATCAAAGCAGCTAATCAGGCCAGGGGTTTCCAAATTGAGAGCAGATATTGGTACGACTCAATAGCCCAGATGAAGTTGGAAGTACGGCGACTGAAGCACCAGCATATACAGGATGCTCAAGTATTCAAGATATGTAGCGATCAGATAAAACGCCTACTCATAGAGAAGAAGCAAGCCAGAGATAGGATCAAGGCCATTGCCCATGCCATCACCAGACGATGTCTACGATGCGAGAACATGTCCAGCGTTACCGTCCTCTCGGCAGTGATGGGTTATGTCAAGCAGATTATGCATGAGTTGGAGCAACTTGAAAGGGATCTCACACCTAGGACCGCGGCGAGGCCGAATGATGCCCCGCGGACACCAATTTTCAAAACCATAATGCACTCATAAGTCAAGCCTGTATCTTAGCATCTTCTGCCTGTTTTTCCCATCAGTGTGATTTTTAGTCTATTTTTGAGTCTAGGTTTATTTTCAAAGTTGCTCTTTCTTTTGTAAAATGTAGTTTGTAATAGACCATTTCAACAATAAAGAGGTTGTTTCTTTTACGCTCATTTGTGTTGTTCGAACTACGTAATGATCTGATTCACGTAGGCATCGTGATACGTAGGCAATCCTCATCGGATCCGGTCGCATTTCTTTTACTGCAAAATAAAAAAAAACATAAAAGAAAAACAAAAAAAAAAGAAAAAGAGAAAGAAAAGAAGGGGAAAAACTAATAAGAGGAAAAATGCCGGAATGACGCATGCTCTCGTAGCAAACATATAGTAATCCACTTAACTGTATAGGTGCATCATGCCCAACGTGAGATTAACTATCTGTTATTTGCTACAAATTAACCGTGCGTTTGTCATTGAGTATTTCCAGGGTTTTTGAAAAGACGGTTGGTTTGGTGAAAGTCTGGCCTCGCACTCATACTTCACGAGGTCAAGGAGAAGTGTTCAACTACCTGTTGTTAGGACCAGAAGCAGTACTCACACTTACTTCACCAAGTCAAAAGGAAGTGTGGAAATGTCTTCAAAAATTCCATTGCAAACAATCCCTGTTTCCGAGGAGAGCTCGATCTCAGCCGTCCTCACACCTGAATCCGCAACTGCGGAGGAAAATAGAATCCTACGGCTCCGCATGTTGGAAATGCTGGACGATTGGAATAATGGGAAAGAGCCGCCAAGTGTCGTCCCCGGATTCCCTGAATTATTCTCCAGGTCAAGTGGGACTTCTAATGTCCCCATAAATTATCCTGCTACCCCATTCGGGTACCCAGCCACCTCAGCCTTCTCTGCTGGATCGCTTTCTGAGCCTCATCCCCGAATGTCATCCACTGATGCAAGCATGAACGTCTTTACTGCATCGCCTTGCCCGATTGCGGCACAGCCTACCCCGTACAAGCCAAGCTTTGACTCATCCTCTTTTACATTCCAAGCACCTTCGTTCTCAATGGAACCAACTAGGTTCGCTACCAGTACTAATCCTCTACCGCCTCAGTGCGAGCTTGCACCTGGGCAGGATAAGAACCCCAGAATTGCAGAACAAAATGAGATTGCCAAGAGAATGAGAAGCCTTGAACAAAATTTGAAGAATATGCAAGGGTTGAGCGGACAAAAGAGCGTCTCTTACGCCGACTTGTGCATGTTCCCTCACGTGCACCTGCCAACGGGTTTCAAGACCCCAAAGTTCGAGAAATACGATGGGCACGGTGACCCCATTGCACATCTTAAGAAATACTGCAACCAATTAAGGGGAGCCGGCGGAAAAGAAGAACTGCTGATAGCGTATTTTGGGGAAAGTCTAGTGGGGATAGCTTCAGAATGGTATATGGATCAGGAAATGTCCCGATGGCATACATGGGATGATCTCACCAGAGATTTTGTAAAACAATTCCAGTATAACATCGACATTGCGCCAGACCGAAACTCTCTGTCGAATTTGAAGAAGAAACCTTCGGAAAGCTTCAGAGAATATGCTATTAAGTGGCGTGAACAGGCGTCGAGAGTGAAGCCTCCCATGGATGAAGTGGAAATGGTCACTACCTTTCTCCAGGCTCAAGAGTCTGACTATTTCCAAAACATGATGTCAGCCATGGGTAAGCCATTCGCGGAAGCGATCAAGATTGGAGAGATGGTGGAAAATGGCCTGAAAACAGGTAGGATTCTGAGTCAAGCAGCCATAAGGGCGACCTCCCAGGCCGTCCAAAGCGGGTCCGAAGGAACGACAAGGGGGAAGAAGAAGGAAGAAACGACTATGGCAGCCTCGGAAGCAAGGGAGTATCGTCATCCCATGCCCCATTTTCCGGAAAGAGCCCCACAACACTACTACCCCCACTCAAATTTGGCATATGCTCATCAACCTTGTATGGTCATGAATGCCCAAACTTATACCCATCCTCCACAACAAGCCAACCGAGGCCCAGCTCCACCTCCCAGAAATTAGCCTCCTTACCACAACCACTATAACCCACAACCCCCGCAGAATAACTTCCGCCCTCAGGAGCCACCCAGAAGGCGGACTTTCACGCCCAACGGTGAGCCATACTCAACTTTGTTCCCAAAGCTGGTCCAGTTGGGTTTCTTGCAACCAATCCCTCAAACAAGGCAAAACCCGACGTCACCTTCTTACAAAGCTGGAGTCAGATGCGCCTATCATTCAGGAGCCGAGGGACATGACACAAATGACTGCTGGTCGTTGAAAAGAGTGGTCGAAAACTTGATAGAGCAAGGGAAAATAGTGCTAAGGGACGAGGAGATCCCGAATGTAACTAACAATCCATTACCTGCTCACAATAATGGGCCACTGATCGGGATGATTTGTGAAGACAAAGAGTTCGACCCTGCTCTGAAAGCCATAATTGCCATTGTCGACACGGGAAAGAGGCCCGAAACGGACCAAAAACCAGAAAAGGGGGAAGAGGCCAAAGCTATAAAGAAAGTGCCAAAAGAAGGTGGAGAAGAAAGTGGTACCGGTAAAGGATGGAGTTCTTTACATACCACGAGGTCAAGCTGAGAAGACGCAGAACTTCAGAATCAAAAAGACAAAACATATGTACGTGCCAAAAGGGGCCTATGTGGTCCGGGGGACGATTCAACCACCTCGGCCGAATGAGCCAGTGGTTATCGGACGCGTGCCAAAAAAGCCAATAACCAACCCGTCCACAGTGCCGTGGAATTATCAAAAGACTTTGGTAATGTACAAAGGTAAAGAGGTCATGGGAGAACTTCCAGAAAATACTTTCATTGGAAGGTATTCAAACACCCAAGAACTGAACAACGCCACACAAAGGCGCTTCCCGCCAAAGAAGCCCGTAAGTGTTGAAGAAGCGGAAGTGTTCTTCCAACAAATGAAAATGCCGGATTACGAAGTAATAGATCAAATGCTCAAGTACCCCGAGCAAGTGTCCATGCTATCATTATTGATGAGGTCGGCCGAGCATCAAAAGATCTTACTGAAGACCCTGAATGAAACATATGTGCCAGTTGAAACCTCGGTTGAGCAATTAGAGCGGATGACAGAAAGATTCTTCGCCGTCAACCAAATCTCTTTCAGTAAGAATGATCTACCCCCGGAAGGAGCGGCACACAACAAGGCTTTGCATCTAACAGTTAAATGCGAAGACTATTATGTCAAGCGGGTAATGTTGGATGGAGGCTCAGGCGTTGACATTTGCCCGCTCTCCACGCTGCAGAGAATGAAAATTGGGACCGAAAGAATCCGACCCAACAATGTCTGCGTAAGAGCTTTCGACGGCATCAAGAGAGATACTATGGGAGAAATAGACATGTTATTGGTCATAGGACCCGTCGAATTTCAAGTAACCTTCCAGGTACTCGACATGGATACATCCTACAATTTTCTCCTTGGCAGACCTTGGATCCATGCGGCAGGAGCCGTGCCTTTCACTCTTCACCAGATGGTGAAGTTCGAGTACGAAGACCGAGAAATCGTGGTCCATGGGGAAGATGAGCATGCTATTTACCGGGACCCATCCATTCAATATCTGGAACCGAGAGAAGGAGCGAACACACGGTCTATCAAGCTTTTGAGATTGTACTGGCAGAGCAGCACGAAGAGGGAATACCCTGCCCCCAGCCTTTCTTGTCTAACGCCTCGGTTATGGTGGCCAAAGAGATGATCCGACATGGATTTAGGCCAGGGAAGGGGGTTGGACGAACCCTTCAGGGAGTAACAGAACCCATTACTTTGCCAGTCATCAAGAAACCTTTTGGACTAGGTTTCAAACCTACTCCAGCCGACGAAGAGTGGGCAAAGAAAAGGAAAAATGAGGTTTGGAAGTTACCTCAACCACTTCCGGATTTATATGCAACTTTCATCAGGCCAAGGTACGCTGAAGAAGAAGATGATGAGATCTTCACAGCTGAGAAAATCGAGGAGATATGTAGGGCGATGAGAGAGATGCTCTACGAGGTCCACATGGTTCGACCAGGTGAAGGCACAAGCATTGCTGAGATGATGTACATGGGGCCGAACGCCAAACTTCAAAACTAGGAGGCTACGCCATTCCCGACTAGACGGAAGTCCGGGTAGACCTGTCCTGCCACCTTTCCTGTGTCACAAGTTATCTCCAGGACATAACTTGAGCGTTTTCTTCCTTTCAATTGTTGTTTTGAATTCCTAAGTTGTAAACATTGTTGTCTCCCAACTTTCCAAAGAAAAAAAAAATAAAAAAAAATCATCATTGCTTTCCTATTCTTTCTTTTGTTCTGATTTTTGTTATTTTTCCTTTTACCTTTCTTTTCAGTTGTAATAATGCGGCTTTAAATATGACATGCTCACGGACTTCACGCCCAGATCACAATGAGTTATTTAACTACGAATTAATGAACCCAGAACCAGAATATGATGCGGAAGAGGCTTTTAGGGAGATAAACCGAGAGTTGGAATATTTCGAGAATAAACCTAAGCCAAATCTGAATGACACTGAACCGGTAAATTTAGGAACCCCGGAAGAAATCCGGGAGACCAAGATAAGCATTCACACGGACAAGAAAACGTGAGAGGCGATAATTCAACTTCTTTTTGAATTTAAAGACGTGTTTGCTTGGTCATATGATGACATGCCGGGGCTAGGTGTTGATCTAGTGGTTCATAAATTGCCGATTCATCCTGACTGTCCTCCAGTTCAACAAAAGCAACGAAAGTTCAAAACTGAGGTCAGTGACAAGATTAAAGAGGAGATCACCAAACAACTGAAAACGGGAGTGATTCGGGTAGTCCAATATACAACATGGTTGGCGAATGTGGTTCCAGTACCAAAAAAGGACGGGAAAACTCGAGTATGTGTAGATTACAGAGATTTGAACAGAGCAAGTCCTAAAGATAATTTCCCGCTGCCCAACATCCACATCCTCGTTGATAATTGCGCCAAACACGAGATACAGTCTTTTGTAGATTGTTATGCTGGCTATCATCAGGTACTGATGGATGAAGAGGATGCCGAGAAAACTGCCTTCACCACGCCTTGGGGCACCTACTGTTATCGGGTTATGCCATTCGGTTTGAAGAATGTTGGGGTTACTTACATGAGGGCCATGACTGCCATTTTTCATGACATGATGCATCAAGAAATAGAGGTGTACGTGGATGACGTGATAGTCAAGTCCAGGACGCAGGATAATCACATCCAAGACTTGAGGAAATTCTTCGAGAGGTTAAGGAAGTATGACTTGAAGCTAAACCCAGCCAAATGTGCTTTTGGAGTTCCGTCGGGCAAACTTTTGGGCTTCATCGTAAGCAGGAGAGGTATCGAGCTAGATCCGACTAAGATAAAATCCATCAGAGATCTGCCTCCCCCAAGAACAAAGAAAGACGTGATGAGTCTTTTGGGCAGATTGAACTACATCAGTCGGTTTATTGCCCAGCTGACAAGCACGTGTGAGCCCATATTCAAGCTTCTAAGGAAAGATGCGGCGATTAAATGGACAACTGAGTGTCAAGAAGCTTTCGATAAAGTCAAAGAATATCTTTCGAATCCCCCGGTCTTGGTCCCTCCAGAACCAGGGAGGCCACTTTTCTTGTATCTAACAGTCTTGGAGAACTCTTTCGGTTGCGTCCTCGGGCAACACGACATAACCGGGAAAAAGGATCAAGCAATCTACTACTTGAGCAAGAAATTCACCGGCTACGAGGCCAAATACACTCTGCTGGAAAGGACATGCTGCGCTCTCACATGGGTTGCTCAAAAGTTGAGACATTATCTCCAAGCCCACACCACGCTCCTCATAAGCAGGTTGGATCCTTTGAAGTATATATTTCAGAAACCAATGCCTACTGGGAGACTGGCTAAATGGCAAATCTTGCTTACGGAATTCGACATAGTCTATGTCACTCGCACGACAATGAAGGCCCAGGCATTAGCAGATCATTTGGCCGAAAATCCGGTCGATGAGGAATACCAGCCATTGGATACCTACTTTCCAGATGAAGAAGTAAACACCGCAGAAGTGGTCTCGGAGAAAGCTCATGTTTGGAAGATGTTCTTTGATGGAGCCGTGAACGCCAATGGTGTAGGAATTGGGGCAATTTTGATCTCGCCTTCCGGTTAGCATTATCCCGCCACAGCTAGACTGCATTTCTTCTGCACAAATAATACGGCTGAGTATGAAGCTTGCATCATGGGCATGCACATGGCAATCGATAAGGATATCGAAGACTTACTGATTATGGGAGATTCTGACCTGATTATCCGGCAAGCTCAAGGCGAATGGGAAACTTGGGATGTCAAACTTATCCCATACCGAAAGCATGTGGAGGACCTCAACAAGCGCTTTACATCAATAGAGTTCAGGTATATCCCGAGGTGTCACAATGAACTGACAGATGCACTTGCTACTTTGGCTTCAATGCTACCCTACTCGGGCAACGCCCACGTCGATCCTTTGGAAATTCAAATCAAGGAAAGACACGGTTACTGCAGTGTAATCGAGGCGGGATCAAATACGCAACCTTGGTACCATGACATCAAGAGGTTCCTGAAGACGCAAGAATACCCCGAGCACGCTACTGGAGATCAAAAGAGGACCATTAGGCGGCATGCAAGTGGTTTCTTTCTGAGCGGTGAATTGTTGTATAAGAAGACCCCGGACCTCAATCTTCTAAGATGTGTCGATATCGAGGAGGCAAGAAAGATCATGCACGAAGTACACGAAGGTGTGTGCGGACCTCACATGAACGGGTATGTCTTAGCAAAGAAAATCCTTCGAACAGGTTATTACTGGATGACCATGGAAAAGGATTGCTTTAGCTTCGTTCGGAAGTGTCATCAATGTCAGGTGCACGGTGATTTGATTCATGCACCTCCCACGGAGCTGCATCCTATGTCTGCACCTTGGCCATTTGTCGCCTGGGGCATGGACGTCATTGGACCAATCGAACCAAAGGCTTCGAATGGACACAGGTTTATACTGGTCGCCATCGATTACTTCACAAAATGGGTAGAAGCTGTCACTCTCAAGTCGGTCACTAAAAAAAGCTGTAGTGGATTTTGTACACTCGAATCTTATCTGCCGTTTCGGTATTCCTGCGACTATCATTACAGATAATGCAGCAAACTTGAACAGTCACTTGATGGGAGATGTATGCGAGCAGTTCAAGATAACGCATAGGAATTCTACTCCTTATCGGCCGAAAGCCAATGGCGCTGTGGAAGCGGCAAACAAAAACATCAAGAAGATTTTGAGGAAAACGATCCAAAGTTCCCGACAGTGGCATGAGCAGTTACCTTTTGCATTGTTGGGGTATCGCACTACGGTACGCACATCAGTAGGAGCGACTCCTTATCTTTTGGTTTATGGGACCGAGGCTGTAATACCAGCAGAGGTGGAAATTCCTTCGCTTCGAATCATTGTCGAAGCGGAAATCGAAGATAGCGAGTGGGTCAAGACTCGGTTAGAGCAATTGACTTTGATTGATGAAAAGCGAATGGCCGCTGTTTGTCACGGACAGTTGTACCAACGAAGGATGGCCCGTGCTTACAACAAAAAAGTCCGACCCAGGAATTTCGAAGTAGGTCAGCTGGTACTGAGGCGTATTCTGCCGCATCATGAGGAAGCAAAAGGGAAGTTTGCTCCAAATTGGAAAGGCCCATACATCATAAGGAAGATATTGCCGAGAGGAGCATTGTATTTAGGTGACATCGAAGGAAATGACCCCGACACAGCAGTAAATGCGGATGCAGTCAAGAGATACTACGTCTGAATTATACTCCAATTAGTCTTGACGCATTTAAAATGACGAAGGTTTTATTCCCCACTACTCCCCAAACACTACCCAATTCTCTCTACAAACCTTTGAGCCGCTTACACAAAAAAAACATTGATTGAGGCCTGAACTACGTTTGACTTGATTCCGAAAGGATACGTAGGCAGCCTCTCCCTGAGGTTCAGTCACACCAACAATAAAATCCCATTCACCCTGAAATTGAAACCGGGGCATGTCGAGCGGTTGAGAAGTTAGTATTATCTACCTCTCTTTACCAAGCACAAGCCTTCAAATCAATTACCGAAGATGGTGGGGAACCAATAAGCGTCACAAATGGAGACCGGCACTGAGAGAGATAAAATGAGAGAGTCTCGTCGGTGAAAACCTTCGGGCACCACGAGGCGACGGGAGTAGAGAAACCAAAATGAGAGAGCTTGTTTAGTAAAAACTCACAAAGAGTGCTATCAAGCAATGACAGGAAGAGAAATGAGAGAGGTCAGCCGGCGAAAACCCGCAAAGGGCGCTGTTGGCTGGAAAGAATGACTCCACCCCAAAGAGGTCTCGGCAAAGTTCCACCAGTTTGGAATCACAAATCCGTTCTGGTTCAGGGAAACGCAAGTTCATGAAAGGTCAGGCGTCCAATCCAAAGAGCATGTCATGTCATTTAAAGCCAGCATTATCTTCCTCAGATAAGTCTTTCTCGTCCCGAAGGGGGCACTCCTTTCTGAAATCCGTTTTATCTTTTCTTTGTTTTTTCTTCGAATCTCTTTTTGTTTAAGCCCAAGTTCTAGATGTACCGGAAAGGACAGGTGGCAGGTTTGGTTGCACGGAATTCCGTTTCATGAAGGAAAACGCCTCGTTTCGTTGGTACGTTTGTCCAAGCCTGATGAATCATGATGTTTGATGGCGTTCAAAGTAAAGAGGAAAAAGAGAAATTTCCCCCAGCAAGTTCGCCTTCGGACGAATCCCCACAGAGTCTCCCTTTGTACAATCCCCCACAGAGTCTCCCAAATATTAAAAAAAAAAAAAAATCCCCGTTGGAATTTCCCCAGCACACCCCAGCGAGTCCCTTTGTAAAAATTCCCCGAAGATCTTACCCCAACCAAGCCTAGCAAGCCCACTGCGAAACAATTACCCAGCATGCCCCATTGTACCAAGATCCACACAAAGAATACACTTTGTAAATATTCCCCCATAGGACTTCCTTTTGTACAGAATACCCCCAATAAAATCCCCGTTGAGAACCTCCAAGCAAAACGGGACACACAAAAAAAAGAGAAAAAAAGGGGGCCTTACGAGGCAAATCATCACAGAACCTGGAAATGCAAGCTTGAGCGGTCTAAAGGGTTTAGACATATGAATCAAATCAATGGCGGGACTTCGCAACATAAATGAAGACGCAACAAAGCAACCGGGAACGATCAAGGTCACCAAACCGACCGTCATTTCCGAACTAACAAATGTTCTTTGTCTGAAAAGTTGAAACAGGTTTAATCCAAGACAACCGTGCAAGAGGCAGGTGTCGCCCAAAGGAGAAGGTACTTGGGTACAAGAAATATCTTGGCAATAAGGAACTCACTCGAAAGGTAAGTTTCCGCGAAACTCTCTTTTGTTTTTACTAAAACAAGAAAATTCAAAAAAAAGAGATCAGTTGTTTGTTCTCGAATTTTGCCCCCAGCTAGTCAGCATTAGGGTTTTAAACCCTAAACTGAATTTTTTCCTCTAGCCAACATCAGGGTTTTTAAACCCTAAACTGAGCTTTTCCATGCAATCAGCATTAGGGTTTTAAAACCCTAAACTGAATTTTCCCATTCAGCCAGCATTAGGGTTTTAAACCCTAAACTGAGCTTTTCCATGCAATCAGCATTAGGGTTTTAAACCCTAAACTGAATTTTCCCTTTAGTCAGCATTAGGGTTTTAAACC
The DNA here is from genome assembly GCF_000715075.1 of Nicotiana tabacum. Taxonomy (NCBI): domain Eukaryota; kingdom Viridiplantae; phylum Streptophyta; class Magnoliopsida; order Solanales; family Solanaceae; genus Nicotiana; species Nicotiana tabacum. Next base: position 117,315,739 of record NC_134101.1, read on the forward strand.
CTAAACTGAACTTTTTCCATTTTAGTCAGCATTAGGGTTTTAAACCCTAAACTGAACTTTTTCCATTCAGCCAGCATTAGGGTTTTAAACCCTAAACTGAGCTTTTCCATGCAATCAGCATTAGGGTTTTAAACCCTAAACTGAATTTTCCCTTTAGTCAGCATTAGGGTTTTAAACCCTAAACTGAACTTTTTCCATTTTAGCCAGCATTAGGGTTTTAAACCCTAAACTGAGCTTTTCCATTCAGCCAGCATTAGGGTTTTAAACCCTAAACTGAGCTTTTCCATGCAATCAGCATTAGGGTTTTAAACCCTAAACTGAATTTTCCTTTTAGTCAGCATTAGGGTTTTAAACCCTAAACTGAACTTTTTCCTTTTAGTCAGCATTAGGGTTTTAAACCCTAAACTGAACTTTTTCCATTCAGCCAGCATTAGGGTTTTAAACCCTAAACTGAGCTTTTCCATGCAATCAGCATTAGGGTTTTAAACCCTAAACTGAACTTTTTCCATTCAGCCAGCATTAGGGTTTTAAACCCTAAACTGAGCTTTTCCATGCAATCAACATTAGGGTTTTAAACCCCTAAACTGAATTTTCCCTTTAGTCAGCATTAGGGTTTTAAACCCTAAACTGAACTTTTTCCATTTCAGCCAGCATTAGGGTTTTAAACCCTAAACTGAGCTTTTCCATGCAATCAGCATTAGGGTTTTAAACCCTAAACTGTATTTTTCCTTTAGTCAGCATTAGGGTTTTAAACCCTAAACTGAACTTTTTTCCATTCAACAAGCATTAGAGTTTTAAACCCTAAACTGAGCTTTTCCATGCAATCAGCATTAGGGTTTTAAACCCTAAACTGAATTTTCCCTTTAGTCAGCATTAGGGTTTTAAACCCTAAACTGAACTTTTTCCATTCAGCCAGCATTAGGGTTTTAAACCCTAAACTGAGCTTTTCCATGCAATCAGCAATAGTGTTTTAAACCCTGAACTGAACTTTTTCCATTCAGCCAGCATTAGGGTTTTAAACCCTAAACTGAGCTTTTCCATGCAATCAGCATTAGGGTTTTAAACCCTAAACTGAACTTTTTCCATTCAGCCAGCATTAGGGTTTTAAACCCTAAACTGAGCTTTTCCATGCAATCAGCATTAGGGTTTTAAAACCCTAAACTGAATTTTCCCTTTAGTCAGCATTAGGGTTTTAAACCCTAAACTGAACTTTTTCCATTTCAGCCAGCATTAGGGTTTTAAACCCTAAACTGAGCTTTTCCATGCAATCAGCATTAGGGTTTTAAACCCTAAACTGTATTTTTTCTTTAGTCAGCTTAGGGTTTTAAACCCTAAACTGAACTTTTTCCCATTCAACAAGCATTAGGGTTTTAAACCCTAAACTGAGCTTTTCCATGCAATCAGCATTAGGGTTTTAAACCCTAAACTGAATTTTCCCTTTAGTCAGCATTAGGGTTTTAAACCCTAAACTGAACTTTTTTCCATTCAGCCAGCATTAGGGTTTTAAACCCTAAACTGAGCTTTTCCATGCAATCAGCAATAGGGTTTTAAACCCTGAACTGAACTTTTTCCTTTAATCAGCCTTAGGGTTTTAAACCCTAAACTGAGCTTTTCCATGCAATCAGCATTAGGGTTTTAAACCCTGAACTGAACTTTTTCCTTTAATCAGCCTTAGGGTTTTAAACCCTAAACTGAACTTTTTCCATGCATGTCAGCATTAGGGTTTTAAACCCTAAACTGAACTCTTTCCTTTAGTCAGCATTAGGGTTTTAAACCCTGAACTGAACTTTTTCCTTTAATCAGCCTTAGGGTTTTAAACCCTAAACTGAACTTTTTCCATTCAGCCAGCATTAGAGTTTTAAACCATAAACTGAGCTTTTCATTCCAGTCAGCATTAGGGTTTTAAACCCTAAACTGAATTTTTCCTTTCAGTCAGCATTAGGGTTTTAAACCCTAAACTGAATTTTTCCTTTAGTCGGCATTAGGGTTTTAAACCCTAAACTGAATTTTTCCTTTAGTCAGCATTAGGGTTTTAAACCCTAAACTGAACTTTTCCTTTGTTCTGCATTAGGGTTTTAAACCCTAAACTGAATTTTTCCTTTGTTCGGCATTAGGGTTTTAAACCCTAAACTGAACCTTTCCCCAGCTAGTCGGTATTAGGGCTCCAATCCTGAACTGAACATTTTTATCTGCCTTCATCAATTTTATGAACTTCCTGGCGAATAATTAACGAATTTTTCCTAGTGAAACTGGGGCAGAAAATTTCGTTCGTTTGTTTTCTCCCGCAGGTCTAACCTCGAGCCACATGGATCGAAATGACCCACGAGATGAGTCCCAGTTCGGAATCAAAGAAAAAAAAAAGAGAGAGAAGATGTCCCGAGACATCGGAGTAAATGGAAGGCAGATTGACTCCAACATTTGATTAAGGTCCTGAACCCTGCCAATCGTGTCTCACTCAGTATCCCAGAGATTAAACAAGTCGCCGCAACTCGCAAGCATCAAGATTCAGATCGGAGTCTACGAGCAGAATCAGCTAAGACCCAAGATCAAGTCGCAAAAGAATCATAGATAGGAATCTTGTAACTAGCAGTTGACATGCATATAAGTAGTTAGTTCTGTTTCCAATTTTCCTTTGGTTGTAATAAGGCGGTCAGTGACGCAGCAGTGACAACAGCAACAACAGTAACAGCAAGCATTGCAATCCCATGGTAGTCCCAGCTACCAAAACTTCTCGAACTACATTGACCTGATTCCTGTTTAGCCCATGATATGTAGGAAATCTTTGAAGCAAGATTCGGTCAGATCTTTCAAAAAAACATGCTTCATACGGAGTAGTCCATAGGCAAAAAGCGCTCATACACACTCACTTTATCTTTGCACGAAAACTCTTCGTGTTTCCGAACAAAGAGGGGCAGCTGTGAGCACGTGATTTTTGTTTTGCGCGATAATCGCTCCAAAAGAATAAAAAAAAATAATAATAATAATTGGTCCTGCTGTACAATATTTGGATTTCAGTACGGCACTTTGTTAATTATTTGTGACTTTTGCCCATTTTTATTTTTATTTAAAACAAAATACAAAAAATGTGTGTGTCATGCATAATTCGAACCGTAATCCGGTTGTTAAATAGAAAATCATAAATAGGCATCTTCGTCCGTCATTTTGTTTTGTTTGATTTTACCTGTTTTGAAATATTTTAATGTGTGTGCAAATAATTGTATTAAGTGTGTATTTAATTTTAATTTGATTTTGTTTAGGTTTGTTTTTTTTTTAAATAAAGAAGAAAAGAAAAAAAAATCTCTTTCCAGACTTGGGCCAATTTTAAATAAATTGGCCCAAACAGACTAAGCCCAAAACCCAGGCCTGCCCGGTCCAGACCAGTTGATACCCAGAACTTCCAAACGACACCGTTTGAACCTGGTTTGATCTGGGCCGTTGATCTCAGATTGATCAACGGCCAAGATCACCTTCCCACAACCCACTGATGACCCCGACCCGTTTCCGCCCGGACCGACCCAAACCCTTTACCCTTGAAACGATGCCGTTCCCTGTTAGTCGAAGGATCCTGGCCCTTCATCACATCTCATCCAACGGCCAAGATCCACCTACCCACTAACTATATAAGCTTGTAACCTTACCCTGCCCTCCCCTATCCGAACCCCAGCCTTCGTCGTCTTCAACAGAGCCCCAAACCCTAGAGCCGCCCCTGTATCCTTCACCATAAAAACCGGCGGCACGGACGCCGGTGACCCCGTCCTTAACACCATAGAACCCCCTTGCCGTCCGGAACACAGATCTGTTAACCACGTAGTTCGAATCCCTTCCCACCTTCTCGAATCTTCATTTGAAGATTCGAGTCGGAACCCGATTTACACCAATAGACCTCAACTTCACACCAGACAGTCCCCAGACCCCCCTCGTGACCAAACCATGCTTGGTTTGGTCCGAATCTAACCAAGGAAACACGAATCCCAGATCTAATTTTTGAACCCTAGTTTCCCCCGTGCATGTTCCGTGTCTGTTCAAGCCAAAGAGATTAAGGTCTAATGGACCTTAATCGAAGAGTTTCTCATCTGAGAAACACTTCGATTAAAGTCCGTTCAGCTTTAAGAAGGTCTGTTCGAATCCAAGTTCAGATTTTTTTTTGATTTTACGGGTTTTTAAGGTGAGTTTGTTTTTTTTTCTTTATTTGTTTTAATCCGTGTGATTGTTCTAAAAGCTGTTCAAGTTTGGTGAAATCTTTTGTTTTGAGTTTTATTAACTGTATCCTGTCCACCTTGCCCGAGCCTTTGTGTTTGATTGTTTCTTTCTTCTACTTGTTATTGATAATGTGTATATGTGTATGTACTGTGCGAATAATTAAGCTTCAAATTTGAACTGATTCCTCGAGTGCAATTCTGCTTAGTCAGTATAATTCAAATCATGTGCTTGATGCTTTTAAATGTCTGATTTTTGCTACGATTGTACCTGTTATGATTAATATAGTCGAGTCGACATATGTCGTCAATTAGTTTTAACTATCTGAACAATAACAAATCGACTTACTTCTGCTAAGCATTTGTTTGAATCAATTAGGAACTAAGTTTGTATACTTATAGTGTTTTGTAAAAGGCATGTTTTGATTAAAGTTCTGAATTGGAGGGCATGTGCACTTGTGCACAGCATGTGCATTTGTGCACCACAGGTGCATTTGTGCACAGCCTGGTTCCTGCATAAAGGGCTTTTGATTTAAAAATGTTTTGACAGCATATGCTGTCAGATATATTCTGCTGCCCATACTTTGCTTTAGTTTCAAAAAATAATAAACCTTACTAAAAGTGAAGTCTGCAAAGGAATGTCATGGGGGGTTTAATACTTAAATGGCTAAGTGGAACTGAAAAGAGGGCAGCACATGGGAGGGTATTCTTTTGGTCTAAACAGGCTGTTAAAGGGCTAAGTTTAAGGCTTATAAAAAGGGGGGAATATACACAGAAAAGGGGGATCGGATAGACAGAGAGACAAAGGGAATTGTGAAGAAAAGATAGAAGACATCAGATAGAGATTGGAGAGGAGAGAGCTGAAATACATACATATTAACACACACAGACAGACAGAGAGAATTGGAAAAGATTTCTTTTGATAACTTCAGTATAATTTCAAAACTGAAGATTGACATTAGATTTTGAAAAGAAAGGAGATAGGGAGAGGGATATCACAAAAATCAGAAGCTGCTTTCTTCCTACTGTTTGTTCGATTCTTAGTTTGTTCAAACTGTCCAAATCAGTTCTGTCTTCTTTCAAGTATCGACTAAGTCTATTGTTTGGGTGTGTATTGTTTATTTCTCCTGAAATTGGATTGCCTGGATCTCTGATTCTATACTGCTGGGAATTTGCTTTCATTCTGCCATTCCTCCATTGGCTTTAGTGGTTTCTTGCACTGGGATTTTGTTCTATTGCTGCCTGCTGTTACTGCTGCTGTTTGGTATTGCTCCTATTGCTATACTGACCCCTTGCTTCTTCTGTTGTATCCAATATCCAGGTACATACTAAGACTTGCATCTGGTGTAACAATGAAAGCATGAAATCAAAGATATGCAGGAGTTTAATCATTCGCTTGCTGCAATTACAGTTTTTTTATGAATACTATTAGATTTATGTAATTCGTTTAGTTTGTGATTCAACAAAAGAAGCATATTAGGTAGCCTTGTACTTGATCGCAGCTCAGTTCACCCTAAATTGTGATTTCGTTTGCTTAATGGATTGTCTGATAAGGCATGTATGAGTGTTTTGGCACACAGATAATTAGGTAACCTTTCAACTAATATTCTGTATGTATAGAATAGAATGCCTTTAATCTTGCCAGATATGATGTTAGATGTTATTGAATCTTTGTAGGTAGTTCACATGATCCTGTTCAAACTCTATTAGCAATAGTTTTCGATAGGATAATTCTATTGACTTGGTTTAAATAAGCAGGTTTCAACTCGGATCCGAAGAACATTTATTATAAGCTTTTAGTAGTTATATTGATCTTGCATATTAATTCCCCCTGACCAATTAACAACATATTCATCCATGAAATAAAGCACAAAATAATTCACGCCTCATAAAATCAGATAGTCAAATAAGGATCCGAAGTTGGTCAAGTATGTAATCCTCTTTCTTTCATTTTATTAGAGACAAACACAATAGAAATGTAGTCACTTTAGGATATCCCCTTCTAAAATAATGAGACGAGCCTCGCTAAATAAAAAATGCAAATTGCGGGGCCCTCAATGATTAACCATAATAAATACTTAGAATTTGGGATGAATTGTTTAGTGAATTCCACTGCCTTCCCCAAAGATAATAACGCGTTAGAATTTTTAGGCGCGATTTAATTAAATCACATTCTTAAATTCGGGTGCGCATTTATGTGACCCAAATTCAAATCTCAACGGAGTCGAAATGTGTTAACAACTACGGGTACATTGATTGTGACGTGGTTCGAGATGCATTTTCGCGACGTTGCAATTCTATAAAAATAAATGATAATAATAAAAGCGGTTTTAAACTTAATAAAAGCACATAAGTCACAACATGTATTTAAATTCGATATTTTGTCATTATAACAATTTAAGCGACCGTGCTAGAACCACGGGATTCGAGGGTGCCTAACACCTTCCCTCGGGTCAACAGAATTCCTTACTTAGAATTTCTGGTTCGCAGACTTCATTTGGAAAAGTCGAAAATTTCCTCGATTTGGGATTCAAGATAAACCGGTGACTTGGGACACCAAAAGCCAAACCTTTCCCAAGTGGCGACTCTGAATTAAATAAATAATCCCATTTCGAATATTGTCACTTAAATTGGAAAAACTCCCCTCGCGCATTTATCCTTCGGGGCCGGGCACGCAAAAAGGAGGTGTGACAATACCCCGATTTCATGTTGAAGAAAACGGAAGAAGATCATGGACGCACGAGGTTGAAATCGAGGCTGCCCTTCGTATCGAGAACCATGAAAGGTGAACGGTGTGCTCATCATCGGGCACGATAAAGTGACGTGCCCTAGACTCAGAACGAGTTTTAAGACCTCGAAAAATACGATAAACGGTTACATACGACGGACAGAGGGCCGTGATATTCACATCTAACATGATATCACAGCGCAGATCTCGCTCGATGTCAGTTACGGATCAGTAATCAACAAGAAAGGATAATTTTGACCCTTTTTAGACGTCTACCAGGGATGAAACTCTCCTACTATATAAAGGAAAAGTTTTTATTTTGTAACACATATGGTAAGACGCAAAACAAAGCAACTCAAGTTCATTTTTCTGCTACGGTTAAAGTTCTTATTTAATTGTTCTGTTCTTCATTCGCAACTGGCTCGAGCTAAGGGTCCAATCGAGGACAAGGTTACTATTTAACCTAGGTTCGGGCTAGGCCATAACACTATAATTAACTGGTTTGATCATTTATTTTTAATTCGTTTATCTAATATTCTTAATTATTTGTGTTGAATCAAACCACATATCCTTACAACCGCGTACAAATTTAATTGTTCTTCCATTTAAGGGTAAATAGTTTGGCACCCATCGTGGGGCTAAGGATAATAGTGGTGATTTGATACGAATCTCCATAGCACACCCTATTTTACGCTTGTTCTTTAAAGTATTAAGTTCAGGTCAACTCAAAAAATGTTGAATTCTCAGTCTGCTCACTTGAACATTGACGCTGAGTCTAGCCATTGAGGCGAAAATAATAATTTGGTGCCTAGCAACGAGGTGCCCCTACTGATCCCAACAGTGACCTAGTTGCTGATCCGGTCGATGCTAAAACATAGGTGGCCATCGATATCAATTTGCCATCTGATCCCGATAACAGCGTTCGTGGGGGACCCCGACCAACAGCTCAAGAAGTGCTCGAAGTCGAAAGTGATGGGGTAAGCTTACGGCTAATCTTCGAAATATTGCAGGCTCAATAGGAGGCAATATCGCAGCTATAGAATCAAAGTCACGCCACCAACAGGGTCGATCCCAAAATATTCCAGGAAAGCACCCAACGAAACGAACAAATCACCGAGAGATCTGATGAAGCCGAGCCCGAGGTCAATCCCGAGATAATGAAAACACTTGAAGCATTAACGAAGTGGGTAGAGTCAGGTGAGAAGAAAATTGAGGCTAATAAAAAGAAGATTGAAACATACAATCCCAGGGTCGATCAAATCCCGGAAGCACCCCTGATATTAAAGGGACTGGACTCCAAAAAAATTATCCATAAGCCTTTTCCTCCAAGTGCGGCACCAAAATCGATCCCAAAGAGGTTTCGCATGCCCGACATCCCCAAATACAATGGGACCACGGATCCAAACGAACATATGACCTCCTACACATGCGCGATCAAGGGAATTGATTTGGAGGATGATGAGATCGAAACTTCGGTGTTACTAAAGAAATTTGGAGGAACTTGTAGATGTTTGTAGATCTAGCAATGATATGCTTGTAGATGCTTTCGTAAAAGCCCATGCCGGTGCCATCAAGGTCGATACCAGGAAGGTAGACCTCTTCAAGGTCAAACAAAGGGATAACGAGACGCTTAGGGAGTATGTGTCAAGATTCCAGATGGAACGGATGGACCTGCAATCGGTTGTGGATGATTGGTCCATTCATGCATTCACTCAAGGGCTCAACCTCCGAAGTTCCTTGGCCTCTCATCAGTTGAAACAAAATTTGGTGGAGAAATCGGCAATAAAATGGACCGACGTCCATAACAGGTATCAATCGAAGATTAGGGTCGAGGACGATCAACTCGGGGCCCCTTCCGGATCTGTTTACCCTATCAGGTTTGATAACATATCTAAGATAGCTATTTATCAAAAGCCAAGACCGGCCCGAGATCTGTATCAGCCATATAGAGCGGACCGAAGAGGAAATCGATTCGGGCATTATTCCACAAGAAACGAGAAGTGAAGCGATCAGTGGCTCGATGGCCGAGGCCTAATGAGCAAAAATGGGTTCGATAGGCTGCTTGGGAGTAGAGAAGCACCAAGATTTTAGGAATACAACTTCAACATGGACACCGCCAACATCGTGTCGTCCATAGGACGCATCAAAGAGACCAAGTCGCCTTGACCAATACAGTCCAACCCTTCCCAAGGGAATCCCAACTTGATGTGCAAGCACCACGGCACCCCCATGGTCATAGGACCGAGGACTGCTGACAATTGAGAGAAGAAGTTGCCCGGTTATTCAACAACGGGCACCTCCGAGAATTCCTGAGTGAGCGAGTCAAATACTACTTTAGGAACAAAAACGCCAACAAACAGGTCGAACAAGAGGAACCTTAGCACGTAATCAACATGATAATCGGAGGAGTAGACGTCCCCAAAGGGCCAATGATCAAACGCACTAAAGTATCCATCACGAGGGAAAAACGCACTAAAGTATCCATCACGAGGGAAAAATGCACCCAAAATTATGTTTTGGAAGGAGCCATTTCATTCAGTGATGAAGATACCGATTGTCACACCTCCTTTTTCGCCCGCGCCGTCGTGAAGGGGCGCGGAAGGGAGTTTTTTTCAATAAAGGACAATCGAAACGGGATTTATTTATTTAATTCAGAGTCGCCACTTGGGAGATTTATGGTGTCCCAAGTCACCGGTCGAATCCCGAATCGAGGAAAAGATTGACTCTGTTTAACAGTCCGCGAACCAGAAATCCGGATAAGGAATTCTGTTAACCCGGGAGAAGGTGTTAGGCATTCCCGAGTTCCGTGGTTCTAGCACGGTCGCTCAACTGTTATATTCGACTTATTTATCTGATTTTTAACAATTAAGAACTTATATGCAAATTTTAACTTTGAACCGCTTTTATCAATTTTATTATTATTGTTAGTATTTTACGGAGAATTGCAACGTTGTGAAAACGTATCTCGAACCACGTCACAGTCAATGTACCCGTGGTTATGACACATTTCGACTCCGTTGAGATTTAGATTTAGGTCACATAAATGCACACCCGAGTTTAGGAAGGTAAGATTAATTAAGGCGCGTCCTAAAGAGACTATCGTATCGTTATTTTGGGAAGAGACCGTGAAAATTCACTAGACGGCCAACTCCAAAGTCTATCCGGTTATTGAATCCTTTTATTGAGGGCCCCGCAATTTGTGATTTACTATGGCGAGGCACGTCTCCTTTATTTTAAGGATATCCTAAAGTGACTACATTTCTATTTAAATTAGTCTCTAAAATAAAGAAAAAAAAATCCTAATTAATTACGAGCTTAAGAAAAATAAGAAAACGTAACATACTAATTTCTAGATTAAGACAAATATTAATGGAAAGGAATTTTACTAAAAAAAAAGAAAAAAATTCGAAATTGTAAATAAACTACGAAATTCGACAACTAATATTCAAAAGAAATCAATTATAGCTAGATTAAAGCTCGCATTGTTATATAAAAAAACCTATTGGGATTAATTATTCACAACCATTTAAAACTAGATTTAACCATAATTACTAAAGCTTATTAGAAAGTTTATTAAACTTAAACGTTGACTCATCTTGCCCAAACTCGCACCTAATAGATTAATGTTTTTAGCCTTGCTACGTTGAATCACACATTAAAAGCATCAAGCCTGCTGATTCTATGATATATTGGCCTATTATACTTGCCTAATATTTGCGGATCTTCGTTACTAACAAGATTCAAAGATTAAAAAAAAGAAAACCTCAAATTGCTTCTATTCCAATATTTGCAAATTCAAATCTAGATTTTACTAACCTTTCCCCCCAAATTAAATCGATTTTCCATATTGACTATTTACCAATTTGATTTGAATGCGATTTCAAACTAAAAATTTAACAAAGCCGAAACTAATACTTATGGTGTTCATACCAACACTCATCCAATAGTTCCGCAATTTAACGCTTCACATTATACATACTTCTACCATTCATATAACATGAAACACATAATGAATATCTAACTAAAAAAATACGAATATTCTATAATTAGAAGCATAAATCTTCTGGCCATTTCATTTCAGCTTCAATGCATATGTCAAAATGATTCAGAGTAGTGTACCTGGTATTTGAATACAAGGAAAGGAAGAATAGGATCAGCAGCAGTAGGAACAACGCAGCAACAACAAACAACCAGTAGCAGTAATGCAATAGTCCAGAAACAAAGTTGGAAAACCGGTGGAGCAGTAACCCAAAAACCAACCAGACTTAGGAAAAACCAAGCGAAGACCCAGGAATCCCAATAACTCTCAAAGGCAGGACATAATGAACCCAAAAAAAAAGAGGCAATGGGATAATTCTGATTTTCTTTTCTTTAAGACTCGAAGTAGAACACTTTCAAACTACTGACTCTCTATGATTTCTGGAAAAAAAAAATCAGTCCTTTTCTCTCAATCCTCAACTCTCAAGATTAAAAGTCTGCTTTTATCTCCTCTTTAGTTCTGAAATTTCTATCTCCAAATTCAGTCCCCTTTTAAGTGTCAAATGAGTCCTCTTTTATATCCAAAGCAAGACTCCCCCTTTTCTTTTTACCTATTTCCTTTTTACTTTTTTAAACTATTATTACTACCCCTTTTTACCTCTTTTACTTTTCAGCCCAATATTCTTCTACTATGTGTACCTTTTAACTTTTATTATTACTTATACTATTTCTGATTTTTAATTAAGTAAAAGCAGTCAACACGGACCCCACGGTTCCCCCTCTTTTTCAGTGGTCAAAGAAGACCTCGTTATTAACCCCTCTCATTGTTACTTTACATCATTATGTCTTGTTCCCCACTACCACTTAAATAAATATATTAGATTCTCACTACCATATGTCTTGTTCCCCACTATAATATTTTACTATTATTAGAGCTTAGTGGATAAAGCACTTAAATTAAATAAATTTGCAATTGGTTAATTCCCGTATTACCCATAAAACTACTGTTACTGCCCTGATTCAAAAAATTTGTTCAAACTTCAAAAATTATCTAAGAACTAAAATCAAATTACCAGCTATAACCAATTCACCTAATCAATTAACCAAAATATAGCAGCTATAACCAATTCTTAATCAAATTCAATCAACAAATTCAAACTAAATGATGAACAACAAAGAAACAACTGGAATTATTTTGATTGGACAAATTTTTAAACAACAAACCTACCTTCAGATTCAACAACAACAAACAAGTATATTCAAATCACTGAGTTCAAATTCCAATTAAACTTAAATGGAATAAATAAACAGATTCAAATCACTAAACTCAATAATCAATTGAACCTCAAACTAAATCTAACTATATTGCAACCAAGATGAAGGATTCAAGTTATCAAACTAACACACTTCTATATTAAAACTAAATTCTTTTAAATGAATAAAAATAAACTGAAGAAATAATCAAGAAACGATAAACCACGAACAAGAAAGAAACAAACATACACTGATTTCGGATCCGAGAATATCAAGCAAAATACGGACAGAAATGAAACTTAAACCAACTAACCGGATCGGAACAACGACGAACTCAAATGGAAACCAATCTGCCCGGAAACTTTGAAACCAAAACAACTCGAATCTGCCCGGAAATTTTGTATATTTTCCGGTTGATTTTAGGCGACGAAACTAGACGACGAAGATGACCACGAACCGGATGACGAAGACGACCATGAACCGGATGACGAAGACGATCACGAGTTCGCCGGATTGCTGCTGGCGTGAGGAGCAGATGTGTCGAAGGGGCAGAAACTAGACGAAGCAGCAGCAACAACGTGGGCAGCAGGCTGGGCGACGGAGACGGGAGGTTGACGACGAGGAGATGAAGCAGCTGGTGAAGCTGCACGCAACAGTGGCGGCGCTGGGTAGTCCGTTGATGGCTGGAGGCTGTCGTGGTCGTTGGGCTGCTTCACGTAGCAGAAATGATGGCGGATTTGGGTGGTGTATTGGTGGCGCTGTGTGTGTTGTTCACGGCTGGAAGACGAAGCAGGAGGGGGGTCGTTCATGGCTGGTCGTTCAGCTGAGGAAGATGGACGACGGGGCAGCTGCTGCATCCATGGCGACGTGAAAACGAAGCAGAAGAAGGTGAAAGGGTCTCCATTGACGGGCTCGAGCTCGACTAGAGTTGTCGAAGACGAAGAAGATGAAGGATGGTCGTGGGGCTGCTCGTGCGTGTGTGTGTGTTGAAGGAGAAGAGGCGGGGGGAAGGGCAGCCATGGTTGAGCTCGAGCACGAGCTCGGCTGGAGAAGGTGAATGGAGGGTGGTTTGGAGAAGAAGAAGAGAGGGGCGGGTATTTTAGGTTTAGGTTTTTAATTTTTTAATTTTTTATTTTTTCAAAAAATAAAAAATGGAAGAAGGGGGTGTTTGTTTGGGGTTATGGGACGGACCGGGTCGGGTCGACCCGGTAGGAGTTTATTTGGTTTGGGACATGGTTGATTTAAATTAGAAGGTGGCCCAATCCGATTTTCTTCCTCTTTTATTGCTTCTTTTCTTTTACTTTCTAAAACTAAAATTCTAAATTAAGTTACAAACTAAATTAACTTATTAAAAGTACTAATTAATTCCTAGCAACAATTATCATATAAAATGAAATGACAATTAAAATACAATCACACAATTTGGACATTAAAGGCTAAAAATGCAAAAGATGCCTATTTTTGTAATTTTCATTCTTGTAAAACAAACTTAATTACTCATAATTGTAGAATTAAATCCTAAATGCAAATGCGACATATTTTTGTATTTTTTATTATTTTAACAAATAAACATGCATGGATAAATACAAATAATTATCAAAAATGCCACGAAATCCTCAAAATTGCACACAAAGGAAAATTGTTTTATTTTGAATTTTTGGGAGTAATTCTCATATAGGGCAAAAATCACGTGCTCACATCGATGACATCGTACAACCGAACAATGATGTACTATTAATATCCGTACTTATCAATAAATTTTGAGTTAAACGTAAGTTGATGGATCTAGGTATCTCGGCCAACATCATTAGATCGAGAGTCATAGAGCAATTAGGGTTACAGGACCAAATCGTGCCAGCGGTCCAGGTGTTGAACGGATTTACCATGACATATAAGACTACTAAAGGGGAAATAACCTTGCTAGTGAACACTGCCGGGACAATCCAAGAAAAAAAGTTCTACGTGATCGAGGGGGACATGAGGTACAATGCCCTATTAGGAAGGCCATGGGTTCACAACATGAGGGCGGTACCCTCGACCTTGCACCAAACATTGAAATTCCCTATGGGGGGGAGTCAAGATAGTATACGGTAAACAACCAGCCGCAAACAAGATGTTCGTTGTAGATGAGGTAATCCTGTACCTGCGGTTTTGATATCAAGGAATGTGGAGCTGACTAGAAAGGAGGAAATTAAATAGCAATCACTGATGCCGGCCTTGGCCAAATCGGAGGGACGAGGAGCAGACAAGGAGGACGATTATGGTGTCTCGAGATCATTCATAGCTCCTGATGACGCCGACGCCACCAAATTGACCATTGAAGAGTTGGAGCAAGTCATATTAATCGAATACCTACCGGATAAATGTATACCTGGGAACAGGGTTAACCCCTCGAGCTCAGGGAAAAACTCATTAATTTTTTTAAAACTAACTTAGACTGTTTTGCTTGGCCCCATCTCGACATGGCAGGGATCCCACCAGAGGTAATGACTCATAAGCTGAGTTTGGACTCGAAGTTCCATCCAGTCAAGCAAAAGAGGAGGCCGCAGTCCAAGGTTAAACACGCATTCATCAAGGATGAGGTTTCCAAACTTCTTAAAATAGGATCCATCCGGGAAGTTAAATAATTGGACTGGTTAGCTAACGTAGTGGTAGTGCCTAAAAGGGGAATAAGCTATGAATGTATATAGATTACAAATACCTAAACAAAGTATGCACCAAGGATTCTTTCCATTTGCCTAACATCGGTTGAATGATTGACGCAACGGTCGAGCACGAGATACTCAGTTTTCTCGACGCATATTCCGGGTACAACCAAATTCGGATGGACCCGGACGACAAGAAAGACTTCTTTCATCACCAAATTCAACACCTACTGTTATAACGTAATACCATTTGGATTAAAGAACATCGGTGCCACCTACCAACGCCTAGTAAACCGGATTATTGAAGAAAAAATAGGAAAATTAATGGAAGTTTATATTGACAATATGTTGGTCAAGTCCCTGCGAGCAGAGGACCATTTGAAACATCTGCAGGAGACCTTCGACATACTAAAGAAATACAATATAAACTAAACTTGGAGAAATGCGTGTTGGGGTCAGATTGGGCAAATTCATAGGGTTCATGGTATCCAATCGGGGAATCGAGAACAACCCCGATAAAATAAAGTCCATAATGGACATCACCATGGTGGACAACGCCAACATCATTCAAAGACTGACCGAGCGTATAACTGCCTTGGGCCGATTCATCTCGAGGTCCTCAGACAAAAGCCATCGATTCTTCTCACTATTAAAGAAGAAGAATAACTTTTC
Source organism: Nicotiana tabacum (assembly GCF_000715075.1). Lineage (NCBI taxonomy): Eukaryota > Viridiplantae > Streptophyta > Magnoliopsida > Solanales > Solanaceae > Nicotiana > Nicotiana tabacum. Next base: position 117,331,212 of record NC_134101.1, read on the forward strand.
CTAAACCTCAAAATGCTAGCAAAATTTGGAAGAACTCAAACGATACCTATCGAGTCCACCCCTGTTGCACACTCCGAAGACAAACGAACAGTTGTACCTCTACTTTTTCGAGGTGGCGGTAAGTAGATTCTTAGTCCGGGAGACTAAGAGGAAGAAGGTAGACAATTTCCTATTTACTATGTCAGTAGAACTCTAGGTGAGGCCGAATAAAGGTATCCTTACCTGGAAAAATTGGCGCTCGCTTTGCTATGCGCCTCCAGGAAGCTAAAGCCATACTTTCAATGCCACCCCATATATGTTGTGACTTCTTACCCGCTAAGGGATAACATGTACAAGCCCGAGCTATCGGGTCGATTGGCCAAATGGACCGTGAAAATTAGCGGGTACGATATCGAGTATCAACCCTGAACTGCCATAAATCTCAGATTTTGGCAGAATTTATGGCCAACTTTACGCCGACCTTATTATCGAAAGTTGAAAGGGAATTACTGATAACCTCGGGGACCACTTTGGGAATCTGGACCCTTTTCACGGATGGTGTCTCAAACGCGAAGGGGTTCAGGCTCGGTATAGTATTAAAACCACCTACAATGTAATTAGGCAATCTATTAGAATTGTGAAATTGATTAACAACGAGGCCGCTTATGAGGACATGATTGTAGGTCTAGAATTGGCTAAAAGACTTGGGTCTGAGGTGATCGAATCTAAGTATGAATCCCTACTCGTGGTAAACCAGGTTAGCAGAACGTTCGAAGTAAAAGAAGAACGGATGCGAAGGTACATGGACAAATTACAAGTAACCCTACATCAATTCAAGGAAAAGACCTTGCAGCATGTACCTCGAGATCAAAACAGTTAGGCAGATGCACTGGCTAACTTGGGGTAGTCGGTCGATTCTGACGAATTCAGTTCGAGAACAGTAGTGCAACTAATGAACTTGGTGATAGAAGAAGTCCATGCCGAACTGAACTCAAAAAGTTTAATATGTGATTGGAAAAACAAATATATAAACTACTTAAAGACATGAAAATTGCCTTCGGATGCCACACAATCGAGAGCCATGAGCGCCAAAGCTGCCAGATTTATCTTGGTCGAAGGGGCATTGTTTAGGATAACCTTCTTTGGCCCACTAGTTAGATGTTTAGGACCGGGAGAGACCGAATATGCCTTGAGAGAAGTTCACGAAGGCTTTTGCGGGAACCATTCGGGGGAAGAATCCTTGGTTCAGAAACTGATTAGGGCCGGCTACTACTGGATTAAAATAGAGAAGGATGCAAAGGATTTCATACAAAAATGCGATGAGTGCCAAAAACACAACCCGATGATCCATCAATCGGGAGAAATGCTCCACTCGATTCTGCCACCATGGCTATTTATGAAGTGGGTAATGGACATCGTCGGTCCCTTGCTATAGGCACCCGGTAAAGCTCAATTCATACTATTCATGACTAATTATCTTTTCAAATGGGTTGAGGACCAAACATTCAAAAGGTACGAGAGAAAGGAGTCATTAAATTCATCTAGGACCACATAATATGTCAATTTGGGATACCAGCCGAGATTGTTTGCGACAACAAAAAATAATTCGTCGGTAGCAAGGTAAGTAAGTTTTTCGAAGATCACAAGATCAAGAAGATACTATCGACGCCTTATCATCTTAGTGGTAACGGGCAGGCAGAATCAACAAATAAGACTATACTTCAAAACCTGAAAAAGAGGTTGACTAGTTCGAAAGGGAAATGAAAGGAGATCCTACCTGAAGTCCTATGGGCATACGATACGACTTCGAAATCAAGCATTAGGGCCACCCCATTTTCTCTGGCCTACAAAGCCGAAGCCTTAATACTAGTCGAGGTGGGAGAACCGAGCCTCAAGTTCCAGTATGCGACCGAAGAGACAAACCCTAAGGCTATTATCATGAGCCTGGAACTATTGGACAAAAGGAACCAGGGGGGCCGCCCAAAAGCAGCGAATAAAATGGTATTACAACAGAAAAACCAGCCTTCGACACTTTCAAGTCGGGGACTTAGTGTTGAGAAAATTAACACTATACACCAGGAACCCCGAATAAAGGGAAATTGGGCCCGAATTGGGAAGGACCATATCAAATTGACGGAATAACTAGCAAAGGCTCATGTAAACTCGAAGCATGAAACAACGTCCAACTACCATACAATTGGAACGTGACATACTTAAAGCAGTACTACAGCTAAGGTACAAACTCAATTACTTTTTAATCATGTTATAAAATGGACTAACATATGCAGGTAATCCGTTAAGGATGGATGTAGCTATTAGGTCTGAAAGCATGTGTTGTTCTCTTTTTCCCTTGAACCAGTTTTGTCCCAAAGTGGGTTTTTCGACAAGGTTTTTAACGAGGTAACAAGTAAAGCTTGTTACTTTTTATTTGAAGACTGGTTTTGAATCAGAATCGATGGTCGTTGGCATCAGATCAACAGTATCCGAGCCTTCACGAGTTCGACCTCAAATACTGAGGGCCATTACCCCGGGGTTAAGATCTTTAGAAAGGGGAAAAGAAAATTTTATGTGCTAAAAGTTAAGGCTTAGTGGTTAGGATTCATTGAGGATCAAACGGTCATGAGAATTGTGCCCACATAGTCCACTCTAGCCACGACACAATTTTTATGCGCCTTCGACCATGTACCTTACATATTAAACAATGAAAGAACTTTCTGCTTCCCTTACACTTTGTTACTACGTATTTTGCTTCCTTGATCCTAGATCCTAAAGCCCACGGGCTACACCTTCTCGGGGACTGTAAAGCCCATGGGCTACCCCTACTCAGGGACTATCGCCCGTGAAAAATCAGACTACCCCAGCTACCAAATCCCGGAGGCACCAAACCCACTAGGCGATGCCCGAATATAAGAGGCTACGACCACCCGAAAATCGGCTCGAAGACATTCGAAGTCCATAATTAGAAAGTAAGGCCCTTACGATAAATCGAAACCTACTAAAAGGTTACCCTCGGAAAAAACATCGTCTAAAAACACTTATACATCTTAAAAACCTTCGGTCTCACTGAGGATTCGAAGCCACGAGCAAACCAAAGTTGCATTGAAGTCGAGCTCCGTTCGAACTTTCAAAAAATGGATGCTCCAGAACTACATCTGATTTTATGCTAAGGCATTAAAAACAATGCGCAAATAGAGATTGTAAGTAGATGCTGGAAAAGTAAAAACACGGTATTTCAAGAAAGGGGAAATTTTTTGTATACTCCAAAATATATTTACAAAGGAACTATAGAACGGCCTCAAAATAAACACAAAAAAATTACATGAGGAAAAATTGAAAAAATACTAAGGCATCTACGCCTGGTCTTCACCGGGACCCGACTCATCGCCCTAACCGTTGGATTCCTCGGAGCCTTCGGGACCCTCACGCTTGTAGAGCTCCTTTGCCTAAGCCTCTAACCTCCTTGCTTTTTCAATATTGACGATAGGTCAAAACCTCGGGCATGGATCTCTTTTGGACCTGCAAATTGTGTTGTTAGTCACCACGACTAGCTGCTCGTTTTTAGCCTTAAAGATCTTTACCTCCTCAACCAGGTTGGCATGTTCCCGCTTCAGGGTTGAGGCCTCCTTCTAAGCTCTTTCCAGCTCATCCTGGAGAATAAGGAGGTCTTTGAGGGCCTCGTTCTGCTGCTCACTAAGATCCCTGTGCATGTCCTTCTTTCGAACCTATTCTTTAAGCTCGAACTCGAGTTGGCTAATCTCTAAGCGTTACTAGAGGAAGCTTCAATGGTAAAGAACTGAAGCCTGAAAGACAATGAAGTTAGTAGAGCATATCAAAAACCAAAGTGAGATTCACAAAGGGGTACAAAGGGTTGACGCCTTACCCGGTTCAGCGCTTGTTGCGCCTCGCCTCTTGAATAGGTAGGCTCAGTACGCTAAGGAATCTTGGTTTGCTTAGGTATCATAAGAGGTAGGATAGATAACAGAATTTCGCCGGCGAGATGAGTTTGGGAAAGCTTGATGTTCTAGAGAGTGGGCTTTATAACGGTTTACTGAGACTCCGTTATACTAAAATAGAAAGCGAGCCTCTGGGATCTCCTATAGACCCCCATGATATGGTAAAGGGAGGATATTAGGGGAAGCAGTAAGTGGAGATTCCCCTATAGAGAGCTAGATGAGGGGAGACCCGCACGTCCAGTTCGGAGGGCAGGTATATCCCGACTAAATCTTTCTTGTGGTTTTCTATTCTCTTATGAGAAATGGTACAGTCAGGTTTGGTCCTCCGAGCAGCAACCCGGCTGGTATATACCCCATAGAGGAAATTGGGTTGTGAGGTTAAAGAGGATTGACGTGCCCACTTCATTTATCTTTGCCCGATCCTCCTCGGTCATTAGGCATTGAAGGTAGCTGGCTATGCCCACCAGAGTAGACAAGACCCGATCATCTATCGGGGTTGTAAGAATGATCGTTCTCTTGCTCTCCGAGTCCACACTCGAAGCAGGAAATTACTTCACTAATTTTGGGTTCAAACTTGGCCCGCTCGCTCCCGAGGGCACATCCTTCTTTGGGACCTCCAGGTGACCAAGCCCGGAAAAATCCTCCAATGCATCCATATCTATGACGTCAAAAAACATGTTGAGGGCGTCGTCTGGGCTTGCGCCACTTCCTTTGACTTCTCTTTTCCCACTTGGGCCTCTTCAAGCATGGACTTAGTATAGGAAGGTGTCCCCACGATGTCAATGACACTGATTACCTCCTTCGAAACAGGAGCAGCTCCTAGGAGGCCACAACTTCCATCCCTCCCTCTGGTTGCCGAGTTAGAGGGGGATCGACCTCATGGTCCTCTTTCTTGGTCGTTACCTGCTCCCCCTAATTAAGGGTCAACCCATGAGCAATAAAAAGTTTATCATCTTCGGGATCGTCTCTAAGCTGGTATAGGGAATCAGGGTTCAATACTTTGGATTTGGTGTTTTTTTTTGGATTTTTTCAAACCCGAATGGTCACCTTCTTCTTCTTCACCTCGGTGTCCAAGGAACCCGAGGACTTTCTCTTCTTCTTCTTCTTCTCCTCCAGCTTCGCGACAGCCCCGAGCTACCCCGAAAGAGAGGGTTCAGCAAGAGAGGATGGATCCTCGTCCTTATCCAACGGCCTAAGTTCGATGGTATTAGGCAAACATTTGAGAAAGGAGAAAGCGTTAGCACTGTGTAAGCTAAAAATGTGGAAGTGATTACTCAGGAAAGAACCTCACCGTAGGATCAGGCCTCCCATTTTCCTTTCGAGAGCTTGTGCCATGGGCGCTGGAGTACGACATCTTCTTGTAGATTCCCTCGATCCACTCCTTAAATTGGGGAATTGCATTAGGAACTCGGGCAACAATGCACGACAACAAACACAGGCAGTGAGAGAAGGAATAAAAAGAAGTGAATACTCAAGAAAGGCAATACTTATGAGATGCGTTCCACTTTTTAGGGAAGCAAAAAACTCGAGAGGGATTAGGTCTTCGGTTATCACCTAAACAAATCTCCAATGCCAGCCTCGGTCTTGATCCTCGTCGATACTCAAGAAAGGAGCCTTGCTTGTCGGCGAGCAAGCTTGATCAGCTCCCTCAGAAAATTTGGGGACTGTAAAGGCAAAGTAGATGGTCAAGGGTGAATCGAGGGGTTTCGGTATTGTTCACGAAATGGCGTAATAGGATCACGATCCTCCAAAAGGACGGGTGGATTTGCCCAAGGCACACCTCGTACCTTTTGCAGAAAGCAAGAACTATGGGGTCTACCAGGGCGAGCGTGAAGGGGTAAGTGTAAACACTTAAATACCTCTTCATATGAGTAGTGATGTAGTCATTGGGCCCGGGGACGACCACATCCTTACCCTCCCATTTATAGTCCGATCGGACTGGGTAGGGTTTCTTCAGTGGCAGATCATATATATATATATATATATATATATACACACACCTTCGCCTCAGTCTTATTGAATAGAGGCCTTCTCGATGTGGAAGTCGTTCCCGATAGAGCAGTCCCGAAGCTTTTTATGGGGGTTCCTGAACCACTTGGGAAACGACCACCTCGGCATCTGTAGCCGAGTGGGAAGATGAGGGAGCGACCTGCTGAGGTACTGACTTGTCAGTTTTTGCCATTGTAATCTGGGAAATATGAAGGTTTGAAGGAGAATATGAAGGTTTGAAGAAATATATGAAGATTTGAAGATGGTATGAAGGTCTGGGTTGAAGGTTCAAAGGAAGTGTATGAGGATGGAGGATGAATATATGAAGGTTCAAAGGGTAACATATGAAGATTTGGGGAAGTTAAAAGCCATTAGAGAGTTCGAGGGTAAAATCTAGAATCGTAAAGTGGAAGAAGTAAAAAGGGTCGAAGCTTTTATAGGGAAAAACAATCAATGCGCAACATTTTGCATTCGAAGGCAGCCAGCCGATAACTAACACGTGTCCAAAATTATAACGATGTGATTGATGGGACGTTTCGATTTACCTGTCATTTCAATTGTAATGTTTGAAGGAAGAAATCGAGGTTCATCTATTATTTCCCATCGTTTCGGCAAACCTACTCTCCGAAAAACGAGGGGACTATCTGTCGCACCCCCTTTTTCTCGCAAAATCGGGTTTGTGATATTTGGGAGGACAACGCGTTCCCTTTCGGGAATTGGGTTTGAATTGAAGAGTCGCCACCAAATTATTAAAGTGCATTAGGACACTAGGAGGGGTTTGTTTTGAGAAAAACCAGAGATTGGGTAAGAGCTTGAAATTATCTCAAGGGGAAGGTGTTAGGCACCCCTAAAGATCCACTAGTGTGGTTCACGGCCAAGCTATTGTTGTGACTTAAGTGCAAATAATGCATAGGCAAATAAAGGCTTCAAATAAGAGGGGATTTTCACGTAATGGTTACAAATAAACAAAAGTAAGAAAAAGGAACCAAAAGAGTTGATTTTTTTAAAAGAAATGATTTAAAAAAGATTTAAAAGAAACAAAGAAAACAAAAGGAGGGGGGTCCTAGGTTTATTAATAATATGGATCACCCCACACAACATCCGGTAATCACTCCTCAGTGAGGGGCTACACGTGATGTTATCACGTGGTCATCATATCCATGTCTACCCTTTCCCACCTCGTTAAGGTATTAAAGCGCGGAATGTTCTCGTTTACTTATTGCATGCTATTACCCGCCTCAATCCTATCAGCCCCAGAGGCACTTGGGACTACTAATCCTAGAGGGAGGAGGTATTGGTCTTATTTGTGGTTTCAAAAGGTAAAATACTAAGGCGATAAACAAAACACATATAACAAGTTTGGGGAAGCATATAAACAAATAAAAGGGCTCAAACAATCCTCCTTTAAACCAAAGAAAATACATAATGTAGCATGACTCGCATGTACTGTTTAAGGTCTGATTAAAACTTTAACGGTGGAGGCATATTGATTTATTACATAGTTCAGATAAGAAGCCCGAATTAGGCCTGCCTGGTGGTTGTAGTTAATAAAATCTGATTCAATTTATAAACTGTCATATGGCTTACCTAAGTGTTAGACGAAAACCTATAGGCATGATATCTACTGATTTTAGAAAAGATGAAGTATACTGATTTTAGAAAAGGTTGTTAGTTATTCAGGAAAGACGAGTTTTGACAAAAGATCATAAATTCTGCAAACATTAGACATTGTCATTACTGGTTTTAGACTTATAAGCGAGTGAAACGTTTCAAACTTGGTTGATAGTTCCTATAGGCATGCTTTCTATGCGTTGCTGATATTTAAAAAAACCTTTTGGACATAATAAGAATGCAGAAACCCTATAGGCATGTCATCTAATTGTAGTTGATTTTCAGAACCTATAGACATGTTCTCTACATGCATATGCAGAAGTCACGATATCTACATGAAAGTGAAGGGTCCCTATAGTCATGGTATCTAAATGAGAATGCTGAAGTTCCTATAGACGTGGTAACTAAATAAGAATGCAGAAACTTTTATAGACATGACGACTAAATGAGAATGCATAAATCTTATAGGCATGGTAGCTATATGAAAAATGCAGAAATCTTATAGGCATGATAGCTATATGAAAAATGCAGAAATCTTATAGGCATGGTAGCTATATGAAAAATGCAGAAATCTTATAGGCATGGTAGCTATATGAAAAATTCAGGAATCTTATAGGCAGGTTATCTACCCTTTTTTTACATGCATGGTTACCCTTCCCTTTTCACTAACCATCCCCAAAAGTTATTACAAGTTATTATAGTCCAAATAAAAAAAGAAAAATACATCAGAAATTAAAAATTACAACCAAGGAGAGCCTGATTCAGACTTCCTGTCTGAAGTATGAAGTAAACCAACTCCAAAAATCATGCTTCAAAGCCTTTATCCCACTTGGGTGTGTCAGAGTTCCTTAAAAGTTTCATAAGAACTCCGAGCAGTGCTTACACCCAAATGTATCACCATATTAAGCCAAAGTACAGTGTGGAAGGGCCAACCCTTAGGTGTCCAAGTTCAGAGGGAACTCAAGGTCCTAAGGCAAGGCTCACAAGAGGGGGGCAGAACTTAGGAACTAAGAGAGAGTGTAAGTGCAGAATTCTGAAAGGGGGAAAGGGAAAGGGAAACAACACACATAGGGATATAGGGAATGGGGAGTTGCAAGAGGTAAAATGCAGGCTAGTGGGCATAACCCAACAATGGGAGATGCTGGCACACCCATAAGCCTACCGGAACACATTGTTTAGTGGTTAGGATCCCCTAAGGGATCAAGTTCAACCCATAGAAAATAACTTGTATATTTCCATGTTTTAAACTGTAAATTAGATGTGGGGATGCTGAAATTAGATGTGGGGATACTGTAAATAACTTGTGGGGATACTGAAATTTGAAATTAGAACATACCAGTTTCAAAGAAACAAGTAGAGAAAAATGCAAAAGTCTAGTAAAACCTCAGTGCAGACAAGAAGAGAGAGTTCTATTATGTGAGTAAGAGTTCAGAAGAGATTGTGAATTGTGAAGTCTATAGTCTGTTTGTGAAAAGGATCGTGCCTTTTATAGTGTAAAAACCAAGTAGAAATAAGGTAAGAAATAATTGAAGAGCTGATTGCCAATCAATTACACAAGACTCCCTTTAGTTAAGGGATTCAGATTCAAACGGGTATAAACCAATAAAGGAAAGAAATTAATCAAACACTTTGTACAAAGTAGGCAATTAAGGGTGAATACATAAAAGTTATTTAAGGACAGTGTTTTGAAATACACGGTTTGTGCGAATAAGGTAAGAAGATCAATTAACAACTAGTAAATCAAAAGGGTCTGAGATTTTGTATGAATTAACCGAGTCAAAAGATAGGAAAGGTTTTTAACTTAAGGGAAATCAGCAAACAATGGAAAGGGAATCAATTAGACCCATATTAAGAGGGAAGTAGGAACTAATCACAAATTCAAAAGCTACTTTAAAGGGAAGTCTATCATATATAAGGAGCATACGAACATGTTAAGCATGAAGGAAGACTGTAGTGTCATTGTAAAGTTAGTAGAAAATCCAGTACAGAAAAGTTTAGCAAAAGGTCAGAGTCATAGGAAAGCAAGGAATGGGTTTGAAAGAGTTAGGGGTTTTGAAATAAACCCTAAGTTCAATCAAATCACATAATCAAGCTTGGCGGAACCCCTAAATTCTAGGGTTTCCACATTGAATCAACTACAAAGATGAGAAGGCAAGTAGTTGAAACAAGCCAGAGGTTTCAGAGTTGAAACCTCTTGCATGCTTCTTTCATCAACAGAAACTCATGAGAAAAACATGATAGCAAAGTAACATGCGGAACACAGTAGAAGCACTCAAAAGAAAAACACTGATAGGAACAGTAAAAGAAACATGCTTAAGAGATTTTTCAGAAGAAACTTAAACATGGCTTAATAGAAGGGAAATAAGGAAACTTAAGAACTTAGCAGGAAAATACAGTAGGAGAAACATGCTGGAACATAGTAGAAGACAAAAAATATAAGAACACAATAGAAAAGCATATGAGAGCATAGTATGAAAAACATGGTAGAAGAACATACAAGCATGGAGTATATAAAACTCAGTAAAAGAACATACAAGAACGGAGTGTAAAAACTCAGTAGAAGAACATACAAGAACGAATTATAAAAACTCAGTAAAAGAACATACAAGAACGGAGTATAAAAACTCAGTAAAAGAACATACAAGAACGGGCTGTAAAAACTCAGTAGAAGAACATACAAGGTAGAAGAAAACATAAGAACACAATAGAGGCAAATAAACACAAAAGAAAAAGGAGAGAAAGTCAGAGAAACACTTAAACATTTTCAGAAAACCCTAGATCGGAAACAAAGCGGTTTTGAAAGTAATTTTTGAAAGAAAAGTTAGGGAAATCATTTGAAAACTCAAGGAGAGCACAGATACACAACGGATCTAAGGAAATCGGAGAAAACCTCGAAGGGTTAGGGTTTCAAAAGAACCCTAGAAGTGAGATAGGCTTTGAAAGGTCACTGATCTGAGTCGGAGAGGTCGAAATCAGGCTCAAACCACCATGGTACGCCGGAGTAAAGCCGGAGATGGCCGTGGAATCTTGAATCGACAGAGGTCTGGGTGCAAACCTTCGAGGTCAGGCCTCGAATCTTCTGGTATCAGGCGCGTGGGAGCAAGAGAAGGTGAGTATAAGACTCCCAAAGCCTGAAAAGCGATGGATTCTGGTAGGTTTCAAGGTGGAGGTGGTGGTAAGAGGCGGTTAGGGTTTGGGAATGTTCGAGATAGTTTGAGAGAGTTTGAGAGTTCGGAGGCGGCTGGTTAGGTGAACTGATTTAGGGTTAAGGGGTGTTGGTAGATTAAAAAAGGAAAGGAGGGTTTGTGGGCGTTGATCATTTTGATCAACGGCCTGGATTTAATGTGGGGACGGACGGGTTAAACTTAATTGGGTCAGAAGAGGGTAGTTTAGGAATTAGGCCGGTCCATTCGAAATTGATATTGGGGTTAATTGGGGGGTTGATTTGGGCTAAAATTTAAATAGGCAGGGCTAGTATTTAAATAGTCACTTTTTCACTTTTTATTTTATAAAAAATAGTAAAATAATTTCTGGAAATAAATTAAAGGTACTAGATCGATTAATAATATGTAAATATTAAATTAAAAATACTGGAATCAAATTTGTAATTATAAACACAATTAAATCTTAAAATAGGCTAAAATTGCAATTATATGTAATTTAACTTTAAAATGTTAAATAACTTTGTAAAAAATGTGCAAAAATTACCTTAGCTATATTTGGGTATAAGTATGAGAATTCAATAAAGGAGTTACCAAAAATGATGATTTGGGAAATAATTATTAGTTTTTTCTGATAAAATAAGGCGATAAATTGATTTAAGTATCTTTTAAAAATTGAAAAAATAATAAAACACTTGGACATGCTTATATATGCATATGTATGCTATTTTGAAAGTATTTTGCATATAAAAAATATATAGGAAAAATTGGGTATCAACATATGCCCATCTTTACCCGGGAAGGATGAAAGAGTTGTCGGGTAAAGATATGATGGCCAATTTTGACCGAACGAAATGGTTTGAAGAGGTTGACCGTGCTCTGGTTCCTAAGCTGCCTACATATCCCTGATCTTACATGAACCAAAGCCATATGTATTTCAGGATCCGTCGGCGAGGTATGCCGATGGAGGTTTTTCAAGAACGGACGCAATGGGATGAGCGGTTAAGGTCTAATAGGGCTGCGGGAACTGGAGCAGAATTTCTCCTGTTGAGATGGTCATTTCTCGCTGGTTTACCTGCAAATGAACCGTATGTTGTGCGGAAATTTAAACATGATGCAAGTTCCCATCGGACCATGAAATGTTGTCTTTGGACGGTTAGGATGACGTCCTCGAACCATGACGTCCTAGGCCATGAAGCGTATAATAAGGATTCGCATGCCATAAAATGGTGCTCTCGGGCTATGAGAATGATTCTTCCGAACTATGATGCCTTTGAATAATGATATGCAAAAGATAAGAGGGGTCCTCAGGCCATGACATGGCGTTCTCGGGCTATGAAAATGGTGCCTCCGAACAATGACGCATTCGGATGATTTGGCGATCTTTCAGCCTATGATATGCAGAAGGTGGCGATCTTTCAGCCGATGCAGATGTGAATAAGGTGGCGATCTTTCAGCCATACAGAACATAAATAAAATGGCGATCTTTCAGCCATGCAAAATGTAAATAAAGCGGCAATATTTTATCCATGTAGAAGGTAAATAAAGTGGCGATATTTCAGCCGTGCAGAACGTAAATAAAGTGGCAATATTTCAGCCATACAGAACGTAAATAAAGCGGCGATATTTCAGCCATGCAGAACGTAAATAAAGCGGCGATATTTCAGCCATGCAAGTGTAGATGGAGATAGAGCTTAGTCTCGGAAGGCAGAATAGTAGCCTTATGCAATGCAGATGGAGACAGTGCTTAGTCTCGGAAGACAGAATAATAGCCTTATGCAATACAAAAAATGCAAATGGAGACAATGATTAGTCTCGGAAGGCAGAATAGTAGCCTTATGCAATGCAGGAAATGCATATGGAGACAGTGCTTAGTCTCGGAAGGCAGAATAGTAGCCTTATGCAATGCAAAATGCAGATGGAGGTAGAGCTTAACCTCGGAAGGCAAAATGGTAGCCTTATGCAATGCAGAGAATGCAGATAGAGGTAGAGCTTAATCTCGGAAGGCAGAATGGTAGCCTTATGCAATGTAGAGAATGCAGATGGAGGTAGAGCTTAACCTCAGAAGGTAGAATGGTAGCCTTATGCAATGTAGAGAATGCAGATGGAGGTAGAGATTAACCTCAGAAGGCAGAATAGTAGCCTTATGTAAGAAGTAAAAATGGCAAATGGCAATAGAGTTTTCTTAGCTGATAGTAGATTGCGGTATCGTGATTGCTGGGGATATTGTACCTACTGGGGACATTGTTGTGCGGATAGCAGTTGCGAGCAAGTGCAACGGTTCAGATAGTTGTATTCCTAAAATTTGTGAGTGTATAGTATATTTGATGATTTTCCAATTCAGGTGCCTGCATCCAAAGAAAAATTGTGAGTTTTGTCGAGGGGAGGTTAGTTCGTGCCCCCTGCTGGCTTTGCTTGTCCTGCTCGGCTTTGATCTGATGATACTGCCTGTATTATTGGGGTGGCGTTGCTAAACAAGGAAATTTTAGTAATAAACATGCATGATTTAGTAAAAGCATAACATAAGTACGTAATTAAGAATAGTTTTCTTTAGATGAACCGACGACTGCGACGTGGTTCAAGACATTGCAACTTCTCTTGCTCCAGAATTTTGAGGGTCCTCCTCAAAATTCTTCCCCAGTTTACTGGGCTGTTGCTTCTGACGGCTGTTAATGATAAATGGCTGGAATCGTCTTCGGAATTTTGAGGGTCCTCCTCAAAATTTTGCCCCAGTTTCCAATAGCGGGTGAGATAGAAATTTTATTGAATTGTGACCGAACCAATAGGGCTGCCTACGTATCCCCTCTTAAACGGGAATCAGGTCAGGCGTAGTGCAAATTACATCATATAAGGAAAGTATAAAGATTACACATAATATCGCTTGACTGCGTCTGAATTGATCGGCTTTGGCCAAACTTCTCCGTCCATTTTTGCAAGTGTGAGGGCTCCTCCTGTCAGAACCCGGTGAACCATGTACGGACCCTGCCAGTTGGGATAGAATTTCCCTTTTTTTCTTTAACACCAGATACCCCGGTGTGAATTGTCTTGGCTTGACTCTTTTGTTGAAGGCTCTGGACATTCTGTTCTGATAGAGCTGACCGTGGCAAACTGCATTCATTCTCTTTTCGTCTATAAGAGCTAGCTGTTCGTAATGACTCTTCACCCATTCTGCGTCGTTGAGCTCTGTTTTCTGTATGATCCTTAAGGAAGGAATTTCTACCTCAGCGGGAATGACTGCCTCTGTACCGTAAACCAACATATAGGGGGTTGCTCCTGTCGATGTGCAGACTGTGGTGCGGTATCCCAATAAAGCAAATGAGAGCTTCTCGTGCCACTGCTTATGCTTCTCTATCATTTTCCTTAGTATCTTTTTGATATTCTTGTTGATGGCCTCTACGACTTCGTTCATCTTAGGTCTGTAGGCTGTAGAATTCTTGTGTTTGATCTTGAAGGTTTTACACATGGATTTCATCAAATCACTATTGAGGTTGGAGCCATTATCAGTAATGATTGGCTCTGGAATTCCAAACTGAAACACGATACGGTCGTGGACGAAATCTGCCACGCTTTCTTAGTCACTGCCTTGTAAGATGTTGATTTAACCCATTTGATGAAATAATCAATCACTACTAGGATAAACCTGTGCCTGTTTGATGCGGCGGGTTCGATTGGTCCGATAATATCCATTCCCCAGGCGGCAAACGGCCATGGCGAGCTTGTTGCATTAAGCTCATTTGGAGGCACCTTTATCATATCTGCATGTATCTGGTAGTGATGGCACTTTCGGACATACTGGATGCAGTCTGTTTCCATAGTTATCCAAAAGTAACTAGCTCGGAGTATTTTCTTTACTAAAACAAAGCCATTCATATGTGGACCGCAGGTCCCTGCATGAATTTCCTCTAATAGCCTGGATGCTTCCTTTGCGCCGACACACCTTAGTAATCCCAAATCAGGAGTCCTCCTATATAGGATTCCTCCGTTGTGAAAGAAATTGTTGGATAACCTCCGAAGCGTGCGCTTCTGAATAGCGTTTGCGAGTTCTGGGTATTCTCCATTTTCTAAGTATTCCTTGATATCATGAAACCAAGGCTTTCCGTCTGCTTCTTCTTCGACATGAGCACAGTAAGCGGGCTGATCATGGATCTTTACCGAAATTGGATCAATGAAATTCTTGTCTGGATGTTGTATCATGGATGATAGGGTAGCCAGTGCATCGGCGAATTCATTCTAGACCCTAGGAACATGCTGGAATTTTGTCTTTGTGAACCTCTTTCTCAACTTATGTACATGATGCAGATAAGGGAGTATCTTGGCATTCTTGGTCACCCATTCTTCTCGGACCTGATGTATAAGCAAGTCTGAATCCCCAATTACTAGCAATTCTTGGATGTTCATGTCAATGGCCATCTTGAGCCCTAAGATGCAGGCTTCGTAATCGGCCATATTGTTGGTGCAGGGGAACCTGAGCTTGGCAGATACCGGATAATGCTGACCGGTTTCTGATACTAGGACTGCTCCTACGCCAACTCCTTTGAAATTTGCTGCTCCATCGAAAAACATTCTCCAACCATCATAAGATTCTACATTGTCTTCTCCTATGAATGATATCTTTTCATCAGGAAAATATGTTTTTAGGGGTTCGTATTCTCCGTCCACGGGATTTTCAACAAGGTGATATGCTAATGCCTGTCCTTTGGCTGCTTTCTGAGTCACGTAGACAATGTCAAATTCACTCAACAGGATTTGCCACTTGGCCAGATTGCCAGTGGGCATGGGCTTCTGAAAGATGTAATTCAAGGGATCCATTCTTAATATGAGATATATAGTATAGGCACAGAAGTAGTGCCTCAACTTCTGAGCTACCCAAGTCAAAGCACAACAGGTGCGCTCTAATAGAGAATACCGAGCCTCGTACAGGGTGAACTTCTTACTGAGGTAATAGATGGCCTGCTCCTTCCTCCCCGTTTCATCATGCTGCCCAGAATACAACCGAACACTCCATCCAATACTGCAAGGAGAGTAATAGAGGTCTACCCGGCTCAGGCGGAACTAAGACTGGTGGTGTTGATAGGTATTCCTTGATTCTGTCAAAAGCTTTTTGGCAATCATCAGTCCATGTGGTAGCGGCGTCCTTCTTCAACATCTTAAAGATCGGCTCACAGATGACCGTAAATTGTGCTATGAACCGGCTGATGTAGTTAAGTCTTCCCAGGAAGCTCATTACGTCCTTCTTGTTCTTTGGCGGTGGCAGTTCTTGAATAACTTTGACCTTAGATGGATCCAGTTCTGTCCTTCGGCGACTCATAATGAACCCAAGTAGTTTTCCGGCAGGAACCCCAAATGCACATTTCGTGGGATTCAGTTTCAGGTTGTATCTTCTCAGTCTATTGAAGAACTTCCTCAAATCTTCCATGTGGTCAGTGGATTTCTTAGACTTTATGATGACATCATCTACATACACCTCAATCTCCTTGTGTATCATATCATGGAAGATAGTAGTCATGGCCCTCATGTAGGTGGCCCCTGCATTCTTTAACCCGAATGGAATCATCTTATAGCAGTACATCCCCCACGGCGTAATGAAAGCTGTTTTCTCAGCATCTTCTTCGTCCATCAAGATCTGATGATATCCATCGAAGCAATCTACAAATGATTGCAACTCATGCTTAGCGCAATTGTCAATCAAGATGTGTATGTTCACCAAGGGGAAGTCGTCCTTTGGACTGGCTCGGTTGAGATCCCGATAGTCGACACAGACTCTGAGCTTCCCATCCTTCTTCGGCATCGGCACAATATTGGCTTACCATGTCGAATATTCTACTACCCTGAGGACCTTAGCTTTGACCTGCTTAGTGACTTCTTCCTTGATTTTCAGACTCATGCTGGGTTTAAACTTTTTGAGCTTCTGTTTTACCGGTGGACATGTCGGATCAGTTGGTAGTTTGTGGGCCACAATAGATGTGCTCAAACTAGTCATGTCATCTTATGACCAGGCGAATATGTCATCATATTCTTTCACAAATTTTGTGTATTCTTCCTTTTCCGACGGTGACAAATGAACGTTGATCCGAATTTCTTTGATATTTTTTGCATCTCCCAGGTTAACAATCTCGGTCTCGTTCAGGTTGGACTTATATCCGTTCTCAAAATTTTCAACCTCTTTAACAATCTCTTCCGGTATATCCTCTTTCTCTGAATCTATGTCCGTTTGTTGCGTTGTCTCGTTGCATGTCACAGCCATTGGTTCATCAAGATAGGTAATAGTTATGCTGTATAAGTAAAGTAATGAAAGAAAATAATAAGAGTAAGATTTGTAAGGAAATCGAAATGCTTTGATAAATTTCATAGCTGTTTTGAACCTTGGAAGATCTTATTGCGAAAATTCAAAAATGCGAAAGGAAAATCAACTAGTAAAAATAAAAGATAGTGCATGATGTTTTGTTCAGCCTTGCTACCCCGAGGCTTTCCGATCTCTGGTGGTTCTAATGGTCCAATTGTTGAGGCGTGCTCCTCGGCTTACAGCATGTATGGAAGGTCCTTCCTCCCCCTCTTCCTTGAAAACGACACAGCAATCCATATCATTGTCTTCCAGGAACAAATTCCTTACTGCTGCCAGTGCTTCCTCTTCTTCTGACCCATAAATAATATCGGCTAGCTAGAAAGTCTGCTCCAAATGTGGTATTGGCTGCTCCAGCGGATAGTAAGGACTGTGCCATGGTGGTGACCAGTTGTTGAACTCCTCCCAAGTGTACTCATATCCCAAACCGAAAGTGGTGCCATGTTTCTTTAGTTTGATCGGCTTGGCGATTCCTTGGAGGTTCTTGCCAAGTCCCTTGCTAGGCTCATATCCGCCCCATTTCAATATGCTTTCAATTTTGTTGTCCCACCATTTGTCTTTGTAAACGGTGTTGACTCACTTGATGTGGTGATAGGTTTCCCCGCCTATCTTTCTCCTTCCTCCTATCGCTGGGATGCTTTGGAGACTGTATATGGGATTGCTACCATCGCCGTGAATGATCACCTCTTGGTATTTCCACTCAAATTTCACTGCCTGATGCAGTGTTAATGCTACGGCCCTAGCAACATGAATCCATGGCCGTCCCAACAACGAGTTGTAAGATGCTGACACGTCTATAACTTGAAAATCAGCATCGAACCAAGTAGGCCCCATTTGCAAACGCAGGCTGATTTCCCCAATGGTGGATCTTTGGGAACCGTCGAAAGCTTTGACGTTGATGGCCTTATCCTTGATCTCATGCAGCCCCTTCCCTAATGTTATGAGTGTTACCAACGGACAAATATTGAGGTTGGACCCTCCATCAATCAGGACCCTAGTGATAAAATAATCTTCGCATTGCACGGTGATGTGTAACGCTTTGTTGTGACTCAACCCTTCTAGTGGCAGCTCATCTTCATGAAAAGTGATCTTGTGACATTCCAATACCTGCCATACCATGTTTGCCATTTCTCCTCCGGTGATGTTGCTTGGTACATATGCCTCACTCAGCACCTTCAACAAGGTATTCTTATGTACGTCGGAACTTTGCAGCAAACCTAGGATAGAAATCTGTGCCGGTGTTTTGTTCAGCTGATCAATGACTGAGTATTCCTTAGCTTGTATCTTTATCCAGAGATCATCGAGCCCGATTTCCGTGATGGTCGGCTGACCAGAGGCCTACTTACTCGACTCAGCTAAATGCTCCGGAGTATAAACCCTGCCGGTTCTTGTCATACCCTATGCCGCAACTATTTCCCCGAATTTAGCTTTCCCTTTCCTTCTTGCCTCAGCTGTGTAATCCCAATGTATGGCATTTGTATGGAGCGATGTTACAACTGACATTGTTGCTGGAATGAGCACCTTTACTCCGAATGGAGCATGTACTTTGGAGGGTAAAACCGCAACTTCAAACGGTGCAGGTGCTTTTGCTAGAGACCCAAACTCGACCTCAATTGGCGTTGGCGTTTTTGCCGAGAATGGTGATTCAAACTCAAGTGGTATGGACATATTTACCTTAGCATCCCCAGAGGGATGAATCTGAACTACAATCGGATTGAGGGTGACTATTGGTTTCTTCGGATCATCACCTTCTGCAATCAAACTGATCGATCCCTTGGGGTCCCAATCATCCTCTATTTCAATCATGTGAACAACTCC
This sequence comes from Nicotiana tabacum, assembly GCF_000715075.1. NCBI lineage: Eukaryota > Viridiplantae > Streptophyta > Magnoliopsida > Solanales > Solanaceae > Nicotiana > Nicotiana tabacum. The sequence continues at coordinate 117,350,063 of NC_134101.1, forward strand.
ACCCTTGTGGTCTGGTAGAGGATTATTGCAGACTTTTGGAGCAGGCTCCTTTGCTACTATAATCTTGTTATCAATCAAAGTTTGGATCTTATCTTTCAGAGAGCGGCATTCATCAATGGTATGTCTTTTCATGCCGGAATGGTATGCACATGATTTATTTGGATTGACCCATTGAGAAGGGTTTTTAGGGGTTATAGCAGGGATAGAGGTGACATAACCAGTAGCTTTGAGCCTTTCGTACAACTGGTCAATTGGTTCAGCAATGGCGGTATACTGTTTGGGAGTTCTGCGGTCAAAATTTGGGTCGAGGTCACGGAAATTTTGGCGTGCGGGCGGTGATTGATAGTGGGATGGTTGAGCATTATAGGCTTGGTAGACATGTGCAGGTTGGAAATATCTGGGTCAAGTAGGTTGATATATGGGAGGTGGGGGTCATTGGTAAGTAGGTGGTGGAGTTTGGTATAAGGGTGAGGGTGCTTGGTAATTCGGGGCAGGCTGATATGTGAGTGGAGGTATCAGATAGGCTTGGTATTTGATAGGGGATTTGGCTCTTTATGCAACCATTACGGTGCCTACGTCCCTTTTCTTGGGCGTACTACCAGACTGTAAAGCCTTATTGGTAGCTTGCAAAGCTTCAAAGTTTGTAACCATACCACTTTTGATGCCTTCCTCGATCCTTTCCCCTAGCTTGATGATGTCGGAAAATTTTCGGCTCTCAATCAACATCAGCCTTTCATAGTACTGCGGGTCTTGTGCCCGGATGAAAAACTTGTTCATTTGTTCTTCTTCTAAAGTCGGTCTGACCTTAGCAGCTTCTGATCTCCAATGAGTAGCGTACTCGCGGAATGTTTCCGTGGGCTTCTTATTTAAATGTAGAACACATCTGGCGCATTTTCTATGTTGAACCTGAACCTGTCCATAAAGTCAGACGCCATACTCACCCAGTTTGACCATTTCTTTGGGTCTTGGCTAATGTACCAAGACATAGCATCTCCTCTCCGACTCCTCATGAAAAGCTTCATGCGAATCCTTTCATCTTTCCCTACTCCGACTAGCTTGTCGCAGTATGTTCTCAAGTGTACTCTTGGATCCCCTATACCATCAAACATCTCGAACTTAGGAGGTTTGTACCCCTCAGGCAGTTCGACATCCGGTTGTATGCAAAGATCTTCATAGTTCGACCCTCCAATCCCCTTACTTCCTTCGACACCCTGAATTCAACTAGTCAATTTCTTGAGTTCCGCAGCCAGGTTCCTGATGAGTGAGTCTTTATCATCAGACTCAGGTGTGCTTGAGATAGGTTGGGTGGAGTGTGGCATGATTTCCACATAGATGGGGGTGTTATGGTGGAAATGGTCATTTGTGGAATTCAGAGGTTCTGGGATGAGCAGTAGAGTATTGCTGGATGTGTGGCATGTATTACAGTGGTGGTAAGGAGCGAGATGGTTTTGTGGTTTTGGGATGTTTGTGGAGGCGTGGGGTTCTGAGCGTTTGGAAAATTGATATCTGGAGTGGTGAGGGAAAATGACAAGTTTGCCAGATTCCGAACCTGATCAAGTTCCTCCAGAAATCTCACCAGTTTCTGCTCGAGTTGGGACGCACTTTCTTTGGAGACCTGAGCACCATGAGTGACCTCTACCCGTTCAGTTGAGTTTTCCTTTCTGGTGTTGTTCAAATCTTCCATCTTTCCTTTGTTCCTGCTTCTGATAGGACTAGGAGGAGGAGTGGGTGGAGGGCCCTTTGATCTTGTGGAATATGATGACGATGCCAGAGTGCACGAACTAACCTATGGGGAGGGGAGTAAATAAACAAAAAGTAAAACAAAAAAGTAACAAGTTAGTGAGGATTATAAGGAAAACGATGTTGCGATATTTAAACACATAGTGCAAGAATGTAAATCGTGTCCTAATATGTGAGCCTCGTTGTGCCTGAGGTAGGCCTAGCGACAAATTGATTTGGAGAACTTAGAATGCTAAATGCCTCATTTTATTTATAAAAGTAGACGAATCCCAAAACGACACTAAATAACAAGGAATAAAATGTCACTAGTGGCCATTGTCCTTATTACATTTTTAAAAGCAAAAGATAAAATCATATCTACTTGGTCCCTGAAGGACTTTCCTCAGGTTGAATGCTCTCCTTGATCAGATCCTCCAGTTCGCGTAGGTTCACCAGTAAAAATGCCTTTGCCAGGTGTTCTCCTTCGTTTCCCTCGGCGCTCTGGCAGTCAGTGACTCTCTTCCTCACTTTCCCTTCCAATTCCAGTAGATTGTACTCTAGATATTCCAACTTTTCACTAGCTTTGGCGGCCCTCTCTTTCCACTCTTTGATTTGGTCATTTGATGGAAGACTCCTCCACCAGTCTAGCAAGAGTGAGGGTATGCTGACCATACCAAAGTCGGGGACCTCGTTCTTCATTTTTTGCAAAACAAAAAGGGTTAAGACCCTACCCTCACCAGACTCGACTATTTAACACCAACAATTAGCATGAAACATTTGGTTCTCCAAATAAATGCACAGAACGTGATGATGTACATTTGGGTCTTAGGGAAACCCAGTGGACTTTGGACAAGGCTATCTTAAAGAGTCATTATGCAGACAACATAACTGACTCGGCTAGGTTTGACCATAATGCATGCACAATTAAACAGAGTTGATCAACTATACTGTTGATCGACTGGTTTTACCGCAAATACGCCTTTGGCGAATTTAAAAGGTGATAATATCATAAGAGCGCAACCACTCATTATAAGCGTTGTTATGGTATTTGTTTGGCACGAGTGGAATATGATGTTGGAAACATGCATATGCAATAATTAAAATAAGTCGTCACGTATTTGCACGTTCATAAAGTAATAATTACAATAATTTAAAACAGTAATAAAGGAGTGCAGTAAAGGAAAACAGTGAAAGAAACAAGGGAAAGAAACAAGAGACAAGTTAGTTTTTTTTTTGCAGTAGAAAAGGGAATTAAATGCTTAAAAGTATTAAACAAATAAGGCACATAAGAAATGTAAAGTCACAGTAATAGCTTGAAATGGTAAAAGCCTAAAAGTCATCCCCAGTAGAGTCGCCACGTTGTCACGCCCCCTTTTTTCTCGCGAAATCGGGTTTGTGACATTTGGGAGGACAACTCGTTCCCTTTCGGGAATTGGGTTTGAATTGAAGAGTCACCACCTAATGATTAAAGTGCATTAGGACACTAGGAGGGGTTTGTCTTGAGAAAAACCATAGATTGGGTAAGGGCTTGAAATTATCTCAAGGGGAAGGTGTTAGGCACCCCTCAAGATCCACTAGTGTGGTTCCCAGCCAAGCTATTGTTGTGACTTAAGTGCAAATAACGCATAGGCAAATAAAGGCTTCAAATAAGAGGGGATTTTCATGTAATGGTTACAAATAAACAAAATTAAGAAAAAGGAACCAAAAGAGATGATTTTCTTAAAAGAAATGGTTTAAAAAAGATTTAAAAGAAACAAAGAAAACAAAAGGAAGGGGGGGAGGTCCTAGGTTTATTAATAATATGGATCACCCCACACAACATCCGGTAATCACTCCTCAGTGAGGGGCTACACGTGATGTTATCGCGTGGTCATCATATCCATGTCTACCCTTTCCCACCCCGTTAAGGTATTAAAGCACGGAACGGTCTCGTTCACTTTTTGCATGCTATTACCCGCCCCAATCCTATCAGCCCCGGAGGCACTTGGGACTACTAATCCTAGAGGGAGGAGGTATTGGTCTTATTTGTAGTTTCAAAAGGTAAAATACTAAGGCGACAAACAAAACACATATAACAAGTTTGGGGAAGCAAATAAACAAATAAAATGGCTCAAACAGACCTCCTTTAAACCAAAGAAGTACATAACGTAGCATGACTTGCATGTACTATTTAGGGTCTGATTAAAACTTAAACGGCGGAGGCAGATTGATTTATTACATAGTTCAGATAAGAAGCCCGAATCAGGCCTGTCTGCTGGTTGTAGTTAACAAAATTTGATTCAGTTTATAAACTGTCCTATGGCTTACCTAAGTGTTAGACAAAAACCTATAGGCATGATATCTACTGATTTTAGAAAAGATGAAGTATACTGATTTTAGAAAAGGTTGTCAGTTATTCAGGAAAGACGAGTTTTGACAAAAGATTATAAATTCTGCAGACATTACACATTGTCGTTACTGGTTTTAGACTTATAAGTGAGTGAAACGTTTCAGACTTGGTTGATAGTTCCTATAAGCATGCTTTCTATGTGTTGCTGATTTTAAAAAAAAACTTTTGGACATAATAAGAATGCAGAAACACTATAGGCATGACATCTAATTATAGTTGATTTTCAGAACCTATAGACATGTTCTCTATATGCATATGTAGAAGTCACGATATCTACATGAAAGTGCAGGGTCCCTATAGTCATGGTATCTAAATGAGAATATTGAAGTTCCTATAGACGTGGTAACTAAATGAGAATGTAGAAAATCTTATAGACATGTCGACTAAATGAGAATGCAAAAATCTTATAGGCATGGTAGCTATATGAAAAATGCAAAAATCTTATAGGCATGGTAGCTATATGAAAAATGAAGGAATCTTATAGGTAGGTTATCTACCCTTTTTTACATGCATGGTTACCCTTCCCTTTTCACTAACCATCCTCAAAAGTTATTACAAGTTATTACAGTCCAAATTAAATAAAGAAAAATACATCAGAAATTAAAAATTACAACCAAGGAGAGCCTGATTCAGACTTCCTGTCTGAAGTATGAAGTAAACCAACTCCAAAGATCATGCTTCAAAGCCTTTCTCCCACTTGGGTGTGTCAGAGTTCCTTAAGAATTTCATAAGAACTCCGAGCAGTGCTTACACCCAAATGTATCACCATATTAAGCCAAAGTGCAGTGTGAAAGGGCCAGCCCTCAGGTGTCCAAGTTCAGAGGGAACTCAAGGTCCCAAGGCAAGGCTCACAAGAGGGGGGCAGAACTTAGGAACTAAGAGAGAGTGTAAGTGCAGAATTCTGAAAGGGGGAAAGGGAAAAGGAAACAACACACATAGGGATATAGGGAATGGGGAGTTGCAAGAGGTAAAAAGCAGGCTAGTGGGCATAACCCAACAGTGGGAGATGCTAGCACACCCATAAGCCTACCGGAATAACATTGTTTAGAGGTTAGGATCCCCTAAGGGATAAAGTTCAATCCATAGAAAATAACTTGTATATTGCAATATTTTAAACTGTAACTCAAAGCATATAAAGGGAAATAGGGAATAGGGATTCATAGCAGAAACAAGCAAAAGGAAATCAACATGCTAGTTTAAGTATTTAACTCCGCAGAAGTAGTAAAGTAGACATAGATGCAGAAAGCTGTAAGTAAACACATTGTGGGGATGCTGAAATTTGAAATTAGAACATACCAGTTTCAAAGAAACAAGTAGAGAAAAATGCAGTAGTCTGGTAAAACCTCAGTGCATACAAGAAGAGAGAGTTCTATTATGTGAGTAAGCGTTCAGAAGAGATTGTGAATTGTGAAGTCTGTAGTCTGTTTGTGAAAATGATCGTGCCTTTTATAGTGTAAAAACCAAGTAGAAATAAGGTAAGAAATAATTGAAGAGCTGATTGTTAATCAATTACACAAGACTCCCTTTAGTTAAGGGATTCAGATTCAAACGGGTATAAACCAATTAAGGAAAGAAATTAATCAAACACTTTGTGCAAAGTAGGCAATTAGGGGTGAATACATAAAAGTTATTTAAGGACAGGGTTTTGAAATACACGGTTTGTGCGAATAAGGTAAGAAGATCAATTAACAACTAGTAAATCAAAAGGGTCTAAGATTTTGTACGAATGAACCGAGTCAAATAATGGGAAAGGTTTTTAACTTAAGGGAAATCAACAAACAATGGAAAAGGAATCAATTAGACCCATATTCAGAGGGAAATAGGAACTAATCACAAATTCAAAAGCTACTTTAAAGGGAATTCTATCATATATAAGGAGCATACGAACATGTTAAGCATGAAGGAAGACTGTAGTGTCATTGTAAAGTCAGTAGAAAATCCAGTACAGAAAAGTTTAGCAAAAGGTCAGAGTCATAGGAAAGCAAGGAATGGGTTTGAAAGAGTTAGGGGTTTTGAAATAAACCCTAAGTTCAATCAAATCACATAATCAAGCTTGGCGGAACCCCCAAATTCTAGGGTTTCCACATTGAATCAACTACAGAGATGAGAAGGCAAATAGTTGAAATAAACCAGAGGTTTCATCAACAGAAACTCATGAGAAAAACATGATAGCAAAGTAACATGCGGAACACAGTAGAAGCACTCAAAAGAAAAACACTGATAGGAACAGTAAAAGAAACATGCTTAAGAGATTTTTCGGAAGAAACTTAAACATGACTTAATAGAAGGAAAATAAGGAAACTTAAGAACTTAGCAGGAAAATACAGTAGGAGAAATATGTTGGAACATAGTAGAAGACAAAAAATATAAGAACACAATAGAAAAGCATATGAGAGCATAGTATGGAAAACATGGTAGAAAAATATACAAGCATAGAGTATATAAAACTCAGTAAAAGAACATACAAGAACGGAGTGTAAAAACTCAGTAGAAGAACATACAAGAACGGAGTGTAAAAACTCAGTAAAAGAACATACAAGAACGGGGCGTAAAAACTAAGTAAAAGAACATACAAGGTAGAAGAAAACATAAGAAAACAGTAGAGGCAAATAAACACAAAAGAAAAAGGAGAGAAAGTCAGAGAAACACTTAAACATTTTCAGAAAACCCTAGATCGGAAACGAAGCAGTTTTGAAAGTAATTTTTGAAAGAAAAGTTAGGGAAATCGTTTGAAAACTCAAGGAGAGCACAAATACACAACGGATTTAAGGAAATCGGAGAAAACCTCGAAGGGTTAGGGTTTCAAAAGAACCCTATAAGTGAGATAGGCTTTGAAGGGTCACCGATCTGAGTCGGAGAGGTCGGAATCAGGCTCAAACTGCCATGGTACACCGGAGTAAAGCCGGAGATGGCCGTGGAACCTTGAATCGACAGAGGTCTGGGTGCAAAACCTTTGAGGTCAGGCCTCGAATCTTCAGGTATCAGGCTCGTGGGAGCAAGAGAAGGTGAGTATAAGACTCCCATAGCTTGAGAAGCCATGGATTCTGGTGGGTTTCAAGGTAGAGGTGGTGGTAAGAGGCGGTTAGGGTTTGGGAATGTTCGAGAGAGTTTGAGAGTTCAGAGGCGGCTGGTTAGGTGAACTGATTTAGGGTTAAGGGGTGTTGGTAGATTAAAAAAGGAAAGGAGGGTTTGTGGCCGTTGATCATTTTGATCAACGGCCTGGATTTAATGGGGGGCCGGACGGGTTAACTTAATTGGATCAGGAGCGGGTAGTTTAGGAATTAGGCCGGTCCATTTGAAATTGAAATTGGGGTCAATTGGGGGGTTGATTTGGGCTAAAATTTAAATAGACAGGGCTAGTATTTAAATAGTCACTTTTCCATTTTTATTTTATAAAAAATAGTAAAATGATTTCTAGAAACAAATTAAAGGTACTAAATCGATTAATAATATGTAAATATTAAATTAAAAATACTGGAATCAAATTTGTAATTATAAACACAATTAAATCTTAAAAAAGGCTAAAATTGCAATTATATGTAATTTAACTTTAAAATGCTAAATAAATTTGTAAAAAATGTGCAAAAATTACCTTAGCTATATTTTGGTATAAATATGAGAATTCAATAAAGGAGTTACCAAAAATGATAATTTAGGAAATAATTATTGGTTTTTTCTGATAAAATAAGGCGATAAATTGATTTAAAAATCTTTTAAAAATTGGAAAAATAATAAAACACTTGGACATGCTTATATATGCATACGTATGCTATTTTGAAAGTATTTTGCACATGAAAAATATATAGGTCAAAATTTGGGTATCAACACCGACGCCTACGACGGCAAGGTAAGTACATAAAAGAGGAAAAATATCATGGACGCACGAGATTGAAATCGAGGCTGGGAGTCCTTCGTATCCAGATCCATGAAAAATAAACGGCATGCTCATCATTGGGCACGATAAAGCGATGCGCCCCGGACCTAGAACGAGTTCTAAGACCCCGCAGATCTCGTTCGATGTCGATTACAGATCAATAATTAACGAGAAAGAGAGATTTTTACCTTTTTTAGACTTCTACTAGGGATGAAACTCTCCTACTATATAAAAGGGAAGTTTTTCTTTCGTAACACACATGGTAACACGCAAATCAAAGCAATTCAAGTTCATTTTTCTGCTATTGTTAAAGTTCTTATTTAATTGTTCTATTCTTCATTCGCAACTAGGCTCTAGCTAAGGGTCCAACCGAGGACGAGATTACTGTTCAACCTAGGTCCGGGCTTGACCATAACATTACAATTGGTTTGATCGTTTTTTTAAATTTGTTCATCTAATATTCTTGATTATTTGTGTTGAATCAAACCACATATCCTTAAAATCGCGTACAAATATAATTGTTATCCGATTTAAGGGTAAACAAGTTTATCTTTTATGCCTCTAAATTAGGATTACTATAAGCAATTACGTGTTGTTAAAAGTCCTCTTAACTTGAAAGTGAAAAAAACAGTATGCATGTCATTGAATTAAAACCTTTAGAAGAAATAAAACCAAAAGATCGGCGGTTAGATGAAAAGGCAATTGATGGGGGTGAATCCTGCTTAAAGGTGGTATAGAATATTGAAAGCTAGTCTAAATAAATTCACAATCGTAGTACATAACTCTAATTCGATCATATTAAGATTCGATTTCAAATTTCAAATTAAACAGTGTGCATGAATCAGTTTAGGCACCGATATACAAGCACTTTTCATTTTTCTGACATAGTGATAGTAATAGAATTGTTAAAAGAAAATAGTTAATCACCCATATTATTTATTAAAAATGGGCTGAATAATGAACTATTTAAAATAAATCAAATATGGATAAGAACCATATTATTTATTTAGAAAATGGATATCCAATGGTTATACCAATAGATAATCATTGGATAACTAATGGGTTTAACTTTTACATTTGTAAAGTCTCAAATTGGGGATTCCTCAAGTTTGGGAGACTAGAAATTCTCCCAGAAGTGATCATATTCAAGAAGTCATGGATAATATGATTACCCATATTATCCGTCAGTTAACCCATTCTCTATCCGTATTAAATATGGGTCTGGTCGGATAATTTATCTGTTTTTTCATTACCAGTTTTCGACCCGTCTCATATTCAACCCGACTTGACCCGCCTGTTTGCCACCCCTACTGTGACCAATATGTGCATTGTGCATTATAACGGCTGGATTATGCAATAGAAAATTGTATGTCGTAATAATTAAGATAAATTTGCTAACGCACAACGTCATATCTTCTGTAGTCATAATAAATTGAACTAAAAAATTTGAGTAAAGTAGAAGAACTGCAACCTGCAAATATACAACCTTGACCTTCTAACTTTGGACAATAATTTTCATGTTAAATAATTATACTCCACGAAGAGCCTCAGCTATAAATCCTTTTGAAGGTACCAGTCTACAAGTAACGAGATAATTTTATCCATGGTCATTGAACTTTTGTGTTTGTTACCCAAAAGTTATTTTTCTTTTGTTTGTTACGTAAAAATCATTTAACTTTGTGTTCATTACACAAAAGTCGTTTTTCTTTCTTTTGTTACACAAAAATCATTTTACTTTGCTCTAATTATCACAAAAGTCATATTTTTACTTGAAAAGTCTGTTATGCCCCTGATATTATTTAACCCTTCATATTTATGTAATACTTTCTATATTATATACTATATAATATATTTTTAACTATGTATTTTATTTATAAATAAAATAACTTAATATTATTTTATTTGTTATTTTTATAATATATTTGTATATTTAATTTTTTTTAACGTTAATTTTCAAAATATATTAGTAGTGTTATTAAATTTATCAGTAACGTTAATATATATTAGTAAAAAAATAAATCGGCAAGTACATTTCCATGAGAAAATTCGTAGGTAAACAAACAAAGAAAATGAGGAAAAAATCATATGTTAATCTAAAGGAAAATCCCTAGGTACTACATGCGAATTTAGCTGAGGATATTTTCTTGGAGATTTACCTGGGCAATTGGTTATTTGGAAAATTACATAACTAAAAATTCGGGAAAAACCGTCCAAACAAATTGATCAAAGTTGGCCGGTAATGGCCAATAACCGTCCAAAACACGACCATTAACGTGTGGTCGTTATTTTGAAGGTCGGAAGGGCATACCGACCAAAGTTGGTCGGAAATTATTCAAAAAAAAAATTACTGAAAAAAGTTATTTTATAACGCTACTAATATATCTTGAAAATTAAAGTTAAGAAAAAATATACGAATATATTATTAACATAATAAAGAAATAATATTAAGTTATTTTATTTATAAGTAAAATCATAGTTAAAAATATATTATATAGTATATAATATAGAAGGTATTACATAAATATGAAGTTTTATATAATATCAAGGGCATAATAGATTTTTCAAGTAAGATGTGACTTTTGTGATAACTAGAGCAAAGTAAAATAATTTTTGTGTAATAAAAGAAAGAAAAGTGACTTTTGTGTAATGAATACAAAGTTGAATGATTTTTACGTAACAAAAAAAAGAAGGCCAAATACATAGACAAGCCATTAAACTTAGCCCAATTTTTTATTTTGGCACTTTAACTCAGTCTTGTTCCATTTTGGCCCTCCAACTCCATTTCTTTTATTCCAATTTAACACAAAAAATGACTAGATTCCATGTTTGATTTGCCTCACCCTTGTAGGCGCGTGAGAGTCATTTTTTAAGCCAAATTTCATACTCCCAACTAGGGGTGTACATAGGTCGGGTTGGTTCGGATTTTACATTACCAAACCAAATCAATTGTGTCGGATTATTAAATTCGAAGACCAAACCAAACCAATAAAACTCGGGTTTTTCAATCTCGAGCTTTTTCGGGTTTTCTCGGATTTTCGGGTTATTTGGGTTTTTTCCAGTAAAATCTTCGTAGGACAAAACATATAACTTGTGCTCAAAATATTTCTTTAATCCTAGTAAGATACAACTATATAAAGTATTTTGCAATAAAATAATACGAAATATGAGATGTGTCATGGCATTATCCTAAAATATTCAACAATAAAGACAATAAAATTATGTAATATAAATATTGCTAATTAAAAAGTCATAGTAAAAATAAACACAATCTAAAACGACTGAGTCATGCTAAAATAAGTAGACTAATAAGGGAGTATTAATTACATGACTAAACGCTAAAGAAAAAATAAAAATAGGTTATGCATTTTTATCTAAATTATTGCAAAACAAAAAATAGATAATCAATACATTCTTGTTCGTAATATTGAATTGAATGTCTTTTGTTAGCATTAGTATTGATTTGATTTTGGTTTGGGATTTTGTTAGCATTATTTAATTTATTAATATTAATGGCTATAAAACTTATTGGAACATTCAAAAGTTCTAAGTCCAACCTTGAAATAATACCTTAAAAGATAAAATTATGAAAATTATTAAGAAATATTTATAAATTACATCACAATAAGTATATTTATTTATTAAATATATCTAAATTTCTATATATTTAATGTCGGGTTGGTTTGGTTTTGGTTTGACTTTCTTTAGTTAAAACCAAACCAAGCCAATTATGGTCGGGGGTTTTTTTTCCAACACCAAACCATAGTCGGGTTTTTTTCTCGGTTTGACTCGGATTATCAGGTTGGTGCGGTTTGTCGGTTTCCTTTGTACACCCCTACTCCCAACGCAGAGGCGGATCCAGGATTTAAATCCTATGGATTCAATTTTAATATTTTTAACATTGAACCCATTATATTTTTAAAGTTATGGGTTCATATCTATTATTTTTGCAATTTAAAAAAAAAATTACATACAAATTTTTACTTCGCATCGAAAGTTATGGGTTCAGTTGAACTCATAGTTATTACTGAAAATATATATAAAATATTTTTTCCCCGGGAGGGGGCAGAAAAACAAAAAAAAAATAATTTGAAATTACAAAAAAAAAGTAAAAAAAAAATTTTGCGGGGGGGGGGGGGGCAGTGGGGGTGGTTGCAGCTGGGTATTTGCACGCACTGCATTTTTACCTGGGATAAAAGTTTTTGTGTTAAAGTGGAACAAAAGAAATGGGGTTGGAAGACCAAAATGGAACAAGGTATCAAAATAAAAAATTGGGCCAAGTTTAATGGTCTGTCTAATTGTCTATATATTTGGCCAAAAAGGAAAAGTGACTTTTGGGTAGCAAACCCAAAAATTCAATGATCATGGATAATATTGGGAATTTTTACATTCCTATGCCACATAGGAAACCTTATTACCCTCAATGTTTAAGGTTTGACTTAATTACACTTAGTATACCAAATTACCAATTCTATATCATAGTGTAATTTAACCTAAAAAGCTAGCATCCTTACCTTCAGCAATTTTTGTTAACATATTAAAATATGTCACCTAATTGAGTCCAGCTCATAAATTTTTTTATGATACAGATTGTTTGAAAATATGCATAAAATCATAATCATTTAAAACCAATGGCGAGTAAATTTTTGCACTTAACATGGTTTTAGGAATAAATGGCGAGCAACTTGTTGGTATTAGTCAAATTACACAAAGCATGTGAAAAACTTTAATTTTGTCAGTTAACAAAAGTTGAATTCAATTAAATTTTGCTATCTATCTAATACAGATTGTCAAGCATATTTGGATCGTGCAAATATGTTCAATTAAATTAACATGCATTCACCTGCCGCTAGCATTCAAATATATACTGCCTGTTGACACGAAAGCATAAATCTAACCTGCTAGTGTGTGGGATTGAGGTTCGATTGTAGCTTGTAGCTTAATTGGTATTTTCGATATTGGTACAATTTCTCATTCAATTGTAGCTTAATTGGTATTTTCGACATAATTGCGTTTTTTGCAGAAGATTTTTAGAAGTTTTAGTCGTTTTTGATTTGTGAAAACAGAAAACAAACATCTACAATCAGAATACAAATAATCTACAATTTATCTACAAAATATCTACAAACTGGGTACATTAAATTTTAATATCCCAATTCTCATTCAATTGTAGCTTAATTGGTATTTTCGGCATAATTGCGTTTTTTGCAGAAGATTTGTAGAAATTTTAGTCGTTTTTGATTTGTGAAAACAGAAAACAAACATCTACAATTAGAATACAAATAATCTACAATTTATCTACAAAATATCTACAAATTGGGTACATTGAATTTTAATATCCCAATTCTCATTCAATTGTAGCTTAATTGGTATTTTCGGCATAATTGCGTTTTTGCAGAAGATTTTGTAGAAGTTTTAGTCATTTTTGATTTGTGAAAACAGAAAATAAAGCATCTACAATTAGAATACAAATCATCTACAATGTATCTACAAAATATCTGCAAACTGGGTACATTGAATTTTTATATCCCAATTCCCATTCAATTGTAGCATAATTGTGATTTTTGACATAATTGCGTTTTTTCAGAAGATTTGTAGAAGTTTTAGCCGTTTTTTATTTGTGAAAACAGAAAATAAAGTATCTACAATCACAATACAAATAATCTACAATTTATCTACAATTTCTTCTTCTTCTTCTTCTTCTTTTTCTTCTTCGAGTTTCAATCTGAAATTCAGTCAAAACCAAGTCTAATCTTCACCAAAACCCCTCAAAATTGAGATATAAACTCCAAACCATATTCCCGATTATTTTCAACAACACCCAATCCAAACAAATAATGATTTTTGAAAACCCAAATTTGAATTCAAAGCTTCAAGCTTTTTAATGGCTATCAATGGTGGAAAATATCTGGAAGAATATTTACTTCCATAATTGTAGCGTGCCTAAATAGGAATATCTGGAAGAATATTTAGTTCCAGATTTGTAGCGCGCCTAATTAGGAAAGAATCAACTCCTAATAATTGGCAATGATCAGCAATTCTTTAATTTTTTGCTTATCCGTCTCTCGATTTGTATTTTTAATGGAGATGCTAAGTGAGTTCCTGTGCAAGGAAAGGAGTGGCAAGGTCTTAATAAACTTGTTCAACTACTGTGTAGGTTGTAGGATATGATTTCAAGGAGAAGAGATTTAAGCATCTGCATCGGTCTGCAATTGGATTCCCAGAAACAATATTCTTTTATTCAGGGACATCATCTTCCCAAACTTCAAGGGAAGCAACTTTAAAAGGAGAAGCGCTGGTGAGAACACAGTTTCAAGAAGAACCTTAAATATATACCATTCATAATTGGTATTTAATGAATGGTATATATTTTGTAGAATAACTGTGAACATAGCGGGTAAATATGAAACTATGCACATTTTTAGTAATAAGGTTTCATATATGGTATAGGAAAGAAAAAGTCTCATAATATTATCTCACAAGTAACCTATAGTTTCCATGAAGATCACTTAAGCTAAGTTGGGATGTAATAAATGTTATTTAAAAAAAAAGTAGTTTGTTTTGTGTTTACATTATGATAATACTGAAGGATAATTTGGTACAGAAAAAATGAAGCCATAGTTAAGAGATAAAACATGTATAGTAAAGAATCTTCAGGAAAACTTTCTCACTGAAAATAAGCAACAATTTGGCATCATTGGCTGTATGAATCCCGGTCCATTGTGCTCCATATAATGCTTCTCAGTCCGAATGTTAAGATAAAAAAACATTGACAGTGAAGAATTAGGGGCATCACATGCAAGAGAGGACCAATATAATGTGCCAAGCAATTAAGAAAATGACAGATGAGTACAATAAATTTGGGAGAGGAGCCGAGGTGAAGTTGTTGCTGAGCAAATGCATGTTCCCAAGCCCAACCCTAACCCCATGCATGTGACTTGCCTAGAATATCAATATTTTAGGGGTCCACTCACTTAAATTCCATGGCTCACAATAGCCAATACAAAGTTAGTACTACTACTATTAAAACACATTTATCCAAACAGAATATTTTTGTAATAATTTGCAGAACTTAAATTGAATCAGCTGCCGGCCCGAGAACAGTTGCACCTACTTTCTACTCCAGTGCAACACATAAATGCAAAGCCCGAAAAGATTGGTCACAGTTATGGAACATTTAAGACACACTAGGATAATAAATTGAAAGAATTACAACAAAATACACAAAAAATACCCATATTTTTAAATTTTACCCCATCTAGCCCACATTGTACATATTTGAAAGCACTTGCAAATTCAAAATCTGTGTTTTTACAACCGTTGCTTCTAAAAGCTATGGAGTTAATTATTTATTCTCACAACTATTGTTTTCACTCTCTCTTCTTCTCACATCTTCTACATATGTTTCAAAGGGCCGTGTATTTTCTGCTTCTCCTCTTGTGTCACCTGCTTGCAATGTAAGAAAATTGAAGATTAGAAGTACACCATTGAAGACCATTCAAAGTTTTGCTTTTGAAAATGGTTTTTTTTTTAAATTTGTTAGTTGTTTGGATTGGGTTCCAATTGATTGAAAATATCAAAAGGAGTTCAAAATTTAAATTTGAAGTGATTTGGAGTAGATTTGAGCAAGATTTAAGTTAAATTTCATAAAAGACGCAAGGAAGAAGACGAAGTCAGTTTTTTGTATAATCTTGTATAATAGTGTATATGAGTGTAGAAACACACCTTATACACTATTATACACTTTTATACACCTTTATACAAGTGTCTGTAGACGAACTTCTTCCACGATTTTCAGTTGCAATTCTTGTTCAAAACCAGTTCAAATCTCCATTAAATGACTTCAAATTTTATATACAACCTCCTTATACTATTTCTAACAAGTCTAATTAGCACCCACTCCAAATTTCTCACAAAATCAAATTCAGAATTTAAACCCACATATTTAAGCTTGTTAAAAGTCTAATTTTCACCACCCTAATGAATTTGGTTTGTTGAATTAATATTTGAGTAACAGTTACTGATTCGAAAATTAATTTAAAAGCTTGAGGAATCTTTTTTAAAAGTTAAATAGTAATTTTGAGAACCTATTGGAGTTGGATATTGAATCTTAACCTATTATTTTTGGGCTAGTTGGTTGTAAATTGAAATATGAGTTATAAAATTGAAAAGTATGAAACCGATTGTTCTAATGTGAAATTTTCTCTAACAAATTCTCTGGTCACCAACTTTTTATCTCTTTCTTTCAGCAACATTAGTTATACAAATTCCAAAAGAAAAATGAGAGAATATTTAATATTTTCAAATATAAGAAGGAATTAACTTCTTCTTTTCTAAGTTGCCCTTGGAGTAAAGAACTTAAGAATAATTTGTTATATTTTCAATGAGCAAATTAAAATTAATATGATCAATTTTATTATTAATTAATACTAAAAAGTAAATTTCTTAATATATACAAAAAGAGCAAAAAAAACACTAAAAAGTGGACGGAGGGAGTATATACAAACAGAGCAGTTTCTTTTAGTCTCATTTACATGATTTTCTGTCTTCCGAAAAGATAAAAACCATCACTCATTCAGGAAGAAATAATTTCACGATTCGAGAGAGTGGTGGGGGCACCATTTATTCACCGCTTTAGATTCAACCAGAATTTCACGTGTTAGTCATACGTACAACACACTCAATTGCAGGATCAACTACCTATGTAACTAGTAATCATGTCGAGTTAACTTCTTCCCCTGACAGTGTAAAAATTGTTTGTGTAATAAGTTAAATTAATAAATTGAAAAAATAAGGCAAATAGCATTATAACAAGTTAAATTGAACGAATCGTGGGAAATTCAGTACACTGTCAAAATCCAATTTGCCATTTCGAAAGTGTACAACAAACAACAGAGTTTGGGGAGGTAGTCTGTCTGCGGACCTTACTCTTATCTAATGAATGTAAAAATGTTGTTTTCAATAGACCCTAAAAGGGTGAGAAGAAGGAGGAGGTGGAGAAGGAGGAAAAAAGCAACAAAAAGAAGAGAGAAGAAAAAGAGTGAGATAAAGGATAAGTAGTACCAAATAATAACAATAAGGAACACAATATATGGGCGAAGAAAACCACATAACGCAATAAAGATCTAAGAATATGAAGGGACATGCGTGCTACTAAGATTATCGGTGAACAACTAAGAAACTTCCAACTACCTACTAACCTTTAACCCTAATCATCGACCTCCACGCCCCTCTTATCAAGGGTCATGTCCCCGTTGAACTGAAGCAGCGACATCTCCTGCTTAATCACATCTCCCCAGTACTTCTTAGGCCTACCTCAACCTCTTCTCAAACTCGTCATGGTTGTGATGACCCAAAGGGTAATCTTGTATTTTAGAATTCGAATTCGGATTTCAAGGCCTTAGAAAACCTCATTTTCTTTCTCCTCAATTTGCGTGCACAGTACGGGCAAATTTCCGGAAAGCTTTTATGTGAAATTTAAGAAAAATATTGAATTTAGTCTTTAAATGATTAAAGTTGACTTCGGTCAATATTTTTGGTAAACGGATCCGGACCCATAATTTGTCAGTCTCATAGGGTCCGTAGTAAAATATGGGACATAGGCGTATGCCCGGAATCGAATTCCGAGGTCCCTAGCCCGAGAAAAGAATTTTTAAAGAAAATTATTTGCTGAAAAACATAAGAACTTTTGGAAATGAAATAGTGTGTGATCTTGATGGTATCGGGCCCATATTTTGGTTCCGGAGCCTAGTACAGGTCTAAAATAATAATTAAGTCGAATTTGTGAATTTGGGAAGAATCGGAGTTATTTTGGTTCCGGAGCCCGGTACAGGTCTAAAATAATAATTAAGTCGAATCTGTGAAATTTGGTAAGAATCGGAGTTGACTTGGTATAAATCGGACCCTTAGTTGAAAAAATGAAAAATTCAATGTTCTTAAGAATTTCATGAATTTTGGTGTTAAATTCGTTGTTTAAGATGTTATTTTTGGCTATTTGATCGCAAGAGCAAGTCCGTATGATATTTTTAGACTTGTGTGCATGTTTGGTTTGGAGCCCCGAGGGCTCGGGTGAGTTTTGGATAGGCCACGGAGTGATTAGAACTTAGGAAAACTCAGTTGTGCATCTGGTGTTTTGCACATGCCTCTGATCTTGCAAATGCGAGATCAGACTTCGTAATTGCGAAGTCTACCGGCCTGGGAAATGCGACAATATTGTCGCAAATGCGAAGAAGGCCTGGGAAGGCCAACCTCGCAAATGCGAAACCTTAGCCGAAATTGCGAAGGCCCAGAGGTCACAAATGCGAAGGCAGCAGTAATTCAAAGGGTTCACAATTGCGAACCCCTGATCGCAATTGCAATAATTACAGCCTGTTAAGTGAGAGTTAGACAGGATTTTCGCTTCATTCTTTAAAAGTTCGAACCCAAAACATCCCTAGGCGATTTTTCAAAGGCCCAAACTTCTCCAATCATAGGTAAGTGATTTCTAACTCCTCTTCTTCAATCTAATTCATCTTTTTACATGATTTCATCTCAAAATCTAGGATTTTTCATGGAAAATTGGGTGTTCTTGGAAAGAAATTAAGATTTTCAATTTTGGAGATTTGGACCTCAATTTGAGGTCGGGTTTCAAAACCAATTACATATTTGAGTTCATGGGTGAATGGGTAGTCGTGTTTTGGTTCGAACTTCGAGTTTTGATCAAGCTGACCCGGGGCCGATTTTTGACTTTTTAGGAAAAACATTGAAAAATCTATATTCATGCATTAGAATTGGTTTAATTAGCATTTATTGATGTTATTAAGTAATTATGACTAGATACAAGTGGATTGGAAGTGGAACCGAGATGTAAAGCGGTAATTGAGGCTTGATTTTGTCCGTGAAATTGAGGTAAGTGTTTGGTCTAAACTTAGCTTGAGGGAATAGGTGTTGTGGTCTTATTTGCTACGTGTTGGTGTTGAGTACGACGTATAGGTGTGGTGACGAGTATTTATACATTGGTGTCAAACATGCCTGTGAGTCTTATACCATGATTGTTGTGACTCTTATTATGTATTGTTCATGCTTAAGTTGATGATTATCACTGTTGAACAAGACTTATAATAATTTCTTGGTAATTGACCATTTTTTTAGTATTGGCTCAAGTTGAGATTTATTTTGTGAAGTAACTGTTGGGACGAGATTGGTTATAATCTGCCGGGATGTATTTATTTCTATTGTTGATTCCCTTGTCAAAATGTAGTTGTTTCTATTATTGATTCCCTTGCCGGGATGAATTGTTTCTATTGTTTGGGTGAGGAAGAGTGTAAAGCACGAAGGGTGATGTCGTGCATAATATTGTGAGTAAGTGCTAAAGCACGAAGGGTGATATCGTGCCATGATTTGAGAGTTAATGCATGAAGGGTGATGTCATGCCGATATTGTGAGTGTTAATGCATGAAGTGTGATACCGCGCCACGATTTGAGAGCTAATGCACGAAGGGTGATGCTGTGCCGATATTGTGAGAGTTAATGCACGAAGGGTGATGTCGTGCCATGATTATGAGAGGTAATGCACGAAGGGTGATTTCGTGCCGTTTCTGTTGTTTTTTCTTATTGTGAGAACGAGAGTAAAAGCACGAAGAGTGATGTCGTGCATGTGTTACTTTTTCATTATTCTTGTTGATACAAATATTGTGTTCATTATCCTTCTCTATTGAATCACTGTTAGAACTTGATATTCCCCGCAGCATGTTCTCCTTCCCATCTTTATCTGTTATTTCCTGTTACTATTGTTCTGTTCGTATATGATTTAACTGCATGGGTTTATATGGTTGTCGTGTCCTAGCCTCGTCACTACTTCGCTGAGGTTAAGCTCGACACTTTACCAGTACATGGGGTCGGTTGTACTGATACTGCACTCTATACTTTCTGTGCAAATTTCGGTGTTGGACCTCACAATTTCTACATCGTGACACCAGATCGTTGGGTAGCCTTGTTTTAGAACTTAAGTTGTTATGGAACTTTCGCATTTTATATATGCTTAGCTTTACTTGCAATTTATTACTATTTGGGTTAATAATCAATGTGTTAGAATGTATTGGCTAGCTTGCCTAACTTTTACGAGTAGGCGCCATCACAATCCCGACGGTGGGAAATTTGGGTCGTGACAAGTTGGTATCAGAGCGCTAGGTTGCCTAGGTCTCACAATTCACGAACAAGCTAGGTAGAGTCTGAGGGATCGGTACGAAGACGTCTGTACTTATCCCCAGAGGCTACAGAGTTTAGGAAAACTTCGCATCTATTCCCTTCTGTCGTACGACTTGATTTCTCAATGCTGATTGAACCTCTACTCTGTTCTTTCGCAGATGGTGAGAATACGTATCGCTTCATCTACTGACCAACAGCCCGAGCCCCAGTAGTAACTCCTGCGAGGGGCAGAGGCTGAGGCCGTGCTAGAAGCCGAGGTAGAGGCAGGGCTCAGCCCAGAGCTCGAGCACCAGCACCAGCGGCGGAGCCTCAGGTAGAATTCGAGGATGAGGTTCCGGCCTAGACAGTTCCAGCAGGGCCAGCTCAGGTCTTAGAGGGGTTCATCACCACCCCGGTACTCCAGGATGCTCTGGTCCGTCTGGTGGGCCTTATGAAGAGTGCCACTCAGGCAGGCATATTCCCGGTAGCACCAACTGTCTCTCAGGCTGGCAGAGGAGCCCAGACTCCTACTACTCGCACTGCAGAGCAGATGGCTCCCCAATTTCAGACTCCACTAGCTCAGCCAGTTGGGGTAGTTCCGCCGGGTGTTGTGACACAGACTGGTAATGGGTCAGCTATGTCTGCTGATGCCTTGTGGAGGTTGGACAGGTTCACCAAGCTTTTTACTACTACCTATGGCGGTACATCTTCAGAGGATCCCCAGGATTATTTGGACAGTTGTCACGAGGTTCTACGGAACATGGGGATAATGGAGACCAATGGGGTCGACTTCGCTGCTTTTCGTCTGTCAGGTTCCGCCAAGACTTGGTAGAGGGATTATTGTTTGGCTAAACCAGCTGGGTCACAGACTTTGACTTGGGATCAGTTTTCTCAGCTATTTCTGGAGAATTTTCTTCCTATCACTCAGAGGGAGGACTATCGGAGGCAGTTTGAGCGTCTCCAATAGGGTTCTATGACCGTCACTCAATGCGATACCAGATTTATTGACTTGGCCGTCATGCTCTTCTCATACTTCCCACCGAGAGAGAGAGGGTGAGGAGTTTTATTGAGAGACTGGCTCAGCCTATCAGATTGCAGATGGCTAAGGAGACATGGAGTGAGATTTCTTTTCAGGATGCAGCCAATGTGGCCAGGCGAGTTGAGATGGTTCTATCACAGGGGAGTGGTCAGGGGTCTGAAAAGAGGCCTCGTCATTCTGGCAGGTCCAGTGGTGCCTCATCTGGAGGCAGGGATTCTTTTGGTAGAGGCCATCCTCCCAGGCCGTTTCATTCAGCACTTCAAACTTTTCACGGTGCTCCAGGTGGTCGTGGAGCTCATATGTAGTATTCTGATCAGCTACCCTACAGTGCACCACCATCTCCTATCAGTGCACCTCTGCTCTAGAGTTTTCAGAGTGGTTACTCAGGCCGTCAAGGTTAGTTTCAGGGTCAGCAGTCCCAGTAGCTGAGGACTTGTTATACTTGTGGCGATCCGAGAGACATTGCTAGATTTTGCCCTCGAGCATCGAGCAGTTCTCAGCATCATGATTCTCGTTTCATGGTCCAGGCACCAGGTGTTACACCGCCTGCTCGGCCAGCTAAAAGTAAGGGTCAGGCAGCTAGAGGTGGAGGTCGAGGTTTTAGAGGTGGAGGTCAGGACGTTAGAGGTAGAGGTCAGGCCGCTAGAGATGGAGGCCAGCTAGCAGGAGGTCGTCCAAGGGATGTAGATTAGAGTGGTGGGGCCCAGCCCCGATGTTACGCATTCCCAGCTAGTTCTGAGGCTGAGCCATCTGATGCCATTATCACAGGTATGATTTCCGTTTGTAGTAGAGATGATTCGGTTCTATTTGATCTAGGGTCAACATACTCCTATGTGCCATATTATTTTGCTACGTATTTGGTTATGCCTCGTGATTCTTTGAGTGCTCATGTATATGTGTCTACACCGGTAGATGATTTTATTGTTGTAGATCGTGTCTATCACTCGTGCGTGGTTATTATTGGGGGTCTTGAGACCCGTTAGATCTCCTACTTCTGTATATGGTTGATTTTGATGTCATTTTGGGGATGGTTTAGCTGTCACCTTATCACGCTATATTGGAATGTCATGCCAAGATGGTGACCTTAGCTTTGCCGCATTTGCATCGATTGGAGTGGAGAGGGACTCATGGTCATTCTGTTAGTAGGGTTATTTCTTTTATGAAGGCTCGGCGTATGATTGAAAAGAGGTGTTTGACTTACTTGACATATGTTCGTGATTCTAGTGCTGAGGTTCCTTCTATGGATTCTGTGCCAGTTGTTCGGGAGTTTCTAGAAGTATTTCATGCAGACCTGCCGGGGATGCCACCCGACAGGGATATTTTTGCATTGATTTGACTCCGGGCACTCAGCCCATTTCTATTCTGCCATATCATATAGCCCTGCCATAGTTGAAAGAATTGAAGGAGTAGCTACAAGACTTGCTTGATAAGGGCTTTATTAAACCTAGTGTCTAGCCCTAGGGTGCGTCAGTGTTGTCTGTTAAGAAGAAGGATGGGTTGATGAGGATGTGCATAGACGACCGGCAGTTGAATAAAGTCACCATCAAGAATAAGTATCCATTGCCGAGGATTGATGACTTGTTTGATCAGCTTCAGGGTGCCAAAGTGTTTTCGAAGATTGATTTGAGATCTGGCTACCATCAGTTGAGGATTAGGGTATCCGATGTCCCTAAGATAGCTTTTCGTGCTCGGTATGGGCATTATGAGTTCGTGATGTCATTTGGGTTGACGAATGCCACAGCAACTTTTATGGATTTGATAAACCGGGTGTTCAAGCCTTATCTGGATTTCTTTGTGATTGTCTTCATTGATGATATTTTGATATACTCACGTAGCCGAGAGGATCATGAGAAGCATCTTCGAGTCGTTCTTCAGACTTTAGAGACATCCGGTTGTATGCTAAGTTTTCGAAGTGTAAGTTTTGGTTGAGTTTAGTTGCCTTCTTGGGTCACGTTGTATCAGCATAGGGTATTCAGGTGGATCCGAAGAAGATAGAGGCAGTCAAAGACTAGCCTAAACCCACATCAACTACAGAGATCCGAAGTTTCTTGGTTTTGGCGGGTTATTACCATCGGTTTGTGGAGGGGTTTTCATCTATAGCAGCCCCGATGACCAAGTTGACCTAGAAGGGTGCCCTGTTCAGGTGGTCGGACGAGTGTGAGGCAAGTTTTCAAAAGCTCAAGACAGCTTTGACTACGGTACCGGTGTTGGTTTTGCCCACTAGTTCAGGGCCATATACAATATATTGTGACATATCTCGTATTGGACATGGTGTGGTGTTAATGCAGAATGGCAAGGTTATTGCATATGCTTCAATACAGTTGAATATTCATGAGAAGAATTATCCAGTTCATGATTTGGAGCTAGCAGCCATTGTTCACGTGCTGAAGATTTGGAGGCATTATTTATATGGCGTGTCATGTGAGGTGTTCACAGATCACAAGAGTCTACAGTATTTGTTCAAGAAGAAGGAGCTAAATTTGAGGCAAAGAAAGTGGTTGGAGCTATTGAAAGACTATAATATCACCATCTTGTATCATCCTGGGAAGGCCAATGTAGTGGCTGATGCTTTGAGTAGGAAGTCAGCCAGTATGGGTAGCCTTGTGTCAGGTCGGTGAGAGACCGCTTGCTTTGGATGTTCATGCTTTAGCCAATCAGTTCATGAGGTTGGATGTTTTTGAGCCCAACCGTATTCTAGCTTGCACAGTCGCTCGGCCTTCATTATTTGAGCGTATCAGGAATCGACAGTATGATGACCCTCATTGCTTGTCCTTAGGGACACAGTGCGGCACGGTGGTGCTAAGCAGGTTGCAGTTGGAGATGATGGAGTTTTAAGGATGCAGGGTCGAGTTTGTGTGCCTATTGTGGATAGACTTCGAGAGTTGATTCTAGAGGAGGCCCATAGTTCCCGGTATTCTATTCATCCGGACGCCGCTAAGATGTATCAAGACTTGTGGCAACATTATTGGTGGAGGAGGATGAAGAAGGATATTGTTGCCTATGTATCTCGATGTTTGAATTGTCAGCAGGTAAAGTACAAGCATCTGAAATCTGGTGGTTTGCTTCAAAAGATTGAAATTCCTGAGTGGAAGTGGGAGCGTATCACTATGGACTTCGTTGTTAGACTCCCACGGACTCAGAGGAATTTCGATACGGTATGGGTTATTGTTGATAGGTTGACCAAGTCAGCGCATCTCATTCCTGTGGCAGTCTCCTATTCTTCAGAGAGGTTAGTTGAGATCTATATCCGGGAGATTGTTCATCTTCATGGTGTGCCTGTGTCTATTATTTCTGACCGAGGTACGCAGTTTATCTCACATTTTTGGAGAGCAGTTCAGCGTCAGTTGGGTACACGGGTCGAGTTGAGCACAACATTTCATCCTTAGACGAACGGACAATCCGAGCGTACTATTCAGATTTTAGAGGATATGCTTCGCGCCTGTGTTATTAACTTTGGAGGTTCTTGGGATCAGTTCTTGCTAGTAGCGGAGTTTGTATACAACAACATCTATCAATCGAGCATCCAGATGCCTCCCTATAAGGCATTATATGGTAGACGGTGTCGATCGCCAGTTGGGTGGTTTGAGCCGAGGGATGCTCGGTTGTTGGGTACAGATCTAGTACAAGATGTCATGGACAAGGTTAAGATCATTCAGGATAGGTTTCGTCAGCTCAGTCCAAGCAAAAAAGTTATGCCGACTATAAGGTTCGTGATGTGTCATTCATGGCCGGAGAGCGAGTGTTGCTTCGGGTGTCGCCTATGAAGGGCGTGATGAGATTTGGGAAGAAGGGCAAGCTAAGCCCTAGGTTCATCGGACCTTTTGAGATTCTTGATCGAGTGGGAGAGGTGGCTTACAGACTTGCGTTGCCACCGAGTTTATCAGTTGTGCACCTAGTGTTTCATGTGTCCATGCTTTGAAAGTATCACGACGATCTATCCCACGTGTTAGACTTCAGCACTGTCCAGTTGGACAAGGACTTGACATACGAGGAGGAGCCGGTAGCTATTCTAGACCGGTAGGTTCGTCAGTTGAGATCGAAGAATTTCCCTTTAGTTTGTGTGCAGTGGAGAGGTCAGCCTGTTGAGGCAGCAACCTGGGAGCCCGAGTCCGATATACGGAGCCAATATCTTCTTCTTTTCACCGACTCAGGTACTTTTCTATGTCCGTTCGAGGACGAACAGTTGTTTTAGAGGTGGAGAATGTGATGACTCAAAGGGTCATCTTGTATTTTAAAATCCGAATTCGGGTTTCGAGGCCCTAAAAACCTTATTTTCTTTCTTCTCAGTTTGTGTGCGCCGACCAGGCGCGTTTCCGAAAAGCTTTTATGTGAAATTTAAGAAAAATATTGAATTTAGCCTTTAAAATTGATTAAAGTTGACTTCGGTCAATATTTTTGGTGAACATACCCGAACTCATAATTTGACAGTCCGTAGTAAAATATGAGACTTGGACGTATGCCTAAAATCGAATTCTGAGGTCCCTAGCCCGAGAAAAGAATTTTTAAAGAAAATTGTTTGCTGGAAAACATAAGGACTTTTGTAAATAAAATGGTGTGTGATCTTGATGGTATCAGGCCCGTATTTTGGTTCTGGAGCCCGGTACAGGTCTAAAATAATAATTAAGTCGAATCTGTGAAATTTGGTAAGAACCAGAGTTGATTTGGTATAAATCGGACCTTTAGTTGAAAAAATGGAAATTTCAATGTTCTTAAGAATTTAATGAATTTTGATGTTAAATTCGTTGTTTAAGATGTTATTTTGGTGATTTGATCGCACGAGCAAATCCGTATGATATTTTTAGACTTGTGTGCATGTTTGGTTTGGAGCCTCGAGGGCTCGGGTGAGTTTTTGATAGGCCACTGAGTGATTAGAACTTAGGAAAACTCAGCTGTGCATCTGGTGTTTTGCATAGGCCACTGATCTCGCAAATGCAAGATCAGGCTTCGCAATTGCGAAGTCTGCCGGCCTAGGAAATGCGATAATATTATCGCAAATGCGAAGAAGGCCTGGGAAGGCCAACCTCGCAAATGCGAAACCTTAGCCGAAATTGCGAAGGTCCCAGAGGTCGCAAATGCGACCTAAGTGTCGCAAATGCGAAGGCAGCAATAATTCAAAGGGTTCGCAATTGCGAATCCCTGATCGCAATTGCGATAACTGTAGCATGTTAAGTGAGAGTTAGACGGGAAATTCACTTCATTCTTCAAAATTTCGAACCCTAAACATCCCTAGGCGATTTTTCAAAGGCCCAAACTTCTCCAAATCATAGGTAAGTAATTTCTAACTCCTCTTCAATCTAATTCATTTTTTAAATGATTTCATCTCAAAATCTAGGGTTTTCATGGAAAATTGGGTGTTCTTGGTTAGAAATTAGGATTTTCAAATTTTGGGTATTTGGACCTCAATTTGAGGTCGGGTTTCAAAACCAATTACATATTTGAGTTTGTAGGTGAATGGGTAGTCGGGTTTTGGTTCGAACTTCGAGTTTTGACCAAGCGGGCCCAAGGCCAATTTTTGACTTTTTGGGAAAAACATTAGGAAATCTATATTCATGCATTAGAATTAGTTTATTTAGTGTTTATTGATGTTATTAAGTAAATTATGACTAGATACAAGCGGATTGAAAGTGGAACCAAGAGGTAAAACGATAATTGAAGCTTGATTTTGTCCATGGAATTGAGGTAAGTGTTTGGTCTAACCTTAGCATGAGGGAATAGGTGTTGTGGTCTTATTTGCTACGTGTTAGTGTTGAGTACGACGTATAGGTGTGGTGACGAGTATCTAAACATTGGTGTCAAGCATGCCCATGAGTCTTATACCATGATTTTTGTGACTCTTATTATGTACTACTCATGCTTAAGTTGATTATTATCACTGTTGAACAAGACTTATGATAATTTCCTGGTAATTGATCATTTTTTAGTATTGACTCAAGTTGAGATTTATTTTGTGATGTAATTGTTGGGACGAGATTGGTTATAGCTGAATCCCTTGCGGGGATGTATTTGTTTCTATTGTTCATTCCCTTACTTAAATGTAGTCGTTTCTGTTGTTAATTCCCTTGCCGAGATGAATTGTTTTTATTATTTGGGTGAGGAAGAGTGTAAAGCACGAAGGGTGATGCCATGCATGATATTGTGAGTGAGTATTAATATACGAAGGGTGATGCCGTGCCGATATTGTGAGTGTTAATACACGAAGGGTGATGTCGTGCCATGATTTGAGAGTTAATGCACGAAGAGTGATGCCGCACCGATATTATGGGTGTTAATACACGAAGGGTGATGTCGTGCCATGATTTGAGAGCTAATGCACGAAGGGTGATGTTGTGCCGATATTGTGAGAGTTAATGCACGAAGAGTGATGTCGTGCCATGATTATGAGAGGTAATGCACGAAGGGTGATACCGTGTTGTTTCTGTTGTTTTCTTATGGTGAGAACGAGAGTAAAAGTACAAAGGGTGATGTCGTGCATGTGTTACTATTTCATTGTTCTTGTTGATACAAATATGGTGTTCATTATGCTTCTCTATTGAATCACTATTAGAACTTGATATTCCACCCAACATGTTCCCCTTCCCATCTTTATTTGTTGTTTCTTATTACTACTGTTCTGTTCGTATATGATTTAATTGCACAGGTTTATATGGTTGTCGTGTCCTATCCTCGTCACTACTTCGCCGAGGTTAGGCTCGACACTTTTCCATTACATGGGGTCGGTTGTACTGATACTACACTCTATACTTTCTGTGCAGATTTCGGTGATGGACCTCGTGAGTAGATCGTGGGTTGCTGCCTTCAGTCCATAGGAGACCCGAGGTAGATCTTCTGGCGTTCGCAGACTCCGGAGTCTCCTTCCTTATGTTTTAGATATACTGTCTCTTTCATTTCGGGAACAATTGTATTTCTTTTAAACCAATGTTTGTAGAAATCTTTAGATGTTCGTGACATCGTGACACCAGATCGTTGGGTAGCATCTTTTTAGAACTTAAGTTGTTATGGAACTTCCGCATTTTATACCTGCTTAGCTGTACTTGCAATTTATTATTGTTTGGGTTAATAATCAATGTGTTAGAATGTATCGATTGGCTTGCCTAGCTTTTACGAGTAAGCGTCATCACGATCCCGACAATAGAAAATTGGGATCGTGACAATGGCCAACTTCTCACGCCTCCCAACGACCATTTCGAAAGAGTATGCACACAAATTGTGCACCACATTAGCTTCGACCAGAAAGTGACATAATTTAGTCATAGGTACAGCTTAAGCGAATTGCAAAATTATACCCGTTATGATCACAATCGCACATCTCGTGTTACTATACCATATTACCATTAGAGATGGGAAAGATTTACCGGTGTTTAATACTGACCTACAAGAATTGCACATAAAATGGCACAGCTAGGTCGATGCTTTAAATTTCGCCATAATAAAAATGCACCTCAACGATGCTTAAGATCTTCTGTAAAAGATAAAGTAGTAAAAATATTCGGCAAACTTCTACTTTGAGAATAAGTCCTTGTTGATTTCCTATTAACAATGGTAGTCTACGAGCTACCTTGAGCACATTTCTATTCCGCAGAGTAATACATACTCTCACCTGTTAAGTAACTTTGGTTTAAACAGATAGAAAGAAAACATTGTTTATCTCAAAAAATGGTGTAACAATTAAAGATAATTTGTGGTTTTAAAGATATGTGATTTATTATAATACTAGTGAATATATAAGTAATATCAAGTTTAAATAAGAAAAATTGATGAACCAAACCAGTGTTATTATAACAAAGAAAACCTCGAGCTCGACTTTCTTGGTGGCCTCGAGGTCAGCTAAGAGCAATGGAGTATGAACAATAAAGTGAAAGCAATAAACCTGAAGAACACTTGGTGAGCACGGTAAACAAGAAAAGCGGAGTAGAATATTCTATTGTAGTGAATAATGTGAGATGATTCTTACAAATGATTGGGGTCCCCTTTATATAGGAGGAGAAAACCCTAATATAATACATTCCTAATTGTAGTAAAGAATTCTATTGGTACAGGTGTACAATAACCTAGTACGGACTTGTACCATTTTGTACAAATCTTATTCTTTAATTTATGCCATGCCCACATGTCCTTGAGAAATTCCCACTCTTTCTTGAGTGCCTTCGAGATTGTACTGTCGTCGATGTAGGTCGTGCCAGGCCTTCGATCTGCTTCCTCGAGGTGTGTGTCCTCCAACCGAGTCTGACCTCTACTTCGAGTCACCCGAACTCGGACTCAAAGCCCAATTTAAGACTTCAAAATCGGGCTCCTTGATTTTCACCGTATACAGATAGTCCCCGCGTTTCTTAGAATGAAATGATATGAAACGATTTGGATTCCCGAAGCCCTTAGTGATGATTTCATCCTCGTAATGCCAGCGTTCGAAGTGACTAAAACGTCCCATCGGCGACTTCCCAAAAATATTTAATGCATGCCAGCGTTGGTCGGCCACTAGTGCCACCGAATCGTCGCTGCCCCTCTATAAATATGAGGCGTTTTCTATAAGTAAAGAACTTTACCCTTTCTTCAATCTTTTCCCATCTTCATCTCTTTCTTCAATCACTCGCTTCCTCCGCCTCTTTAAGCGCCGAAAAATGCCACGCTCTTGCCGAAAATATCACATCCCTGTGCACCCGCATTCTTTAGCTTACAACTATGGCCAAAACTTCCAAGACGGTCC
The DNA here is from genome assembly GCF_000715075.1 of Nicotiana tabacum. Lineage (NCBI taxonomy): Eukaryota > Viridiplantae > Streptophyta > Magnoliopsida > Solanales > Solanaceae > Nicotiana > Nicotiana tabacum. The sequence continues at coordinate 117,379,947 of NC_134101.1, forward strand.
CCAAAAATGATAAAGCGTCATTTTCCTCTGTCTCCCGGCAGGCCAAACTGGTGGTGCCGCCAACACTTGAGGAAATCACCCCTGGTGATTCCATCATCAAGAAGGACTTTGGTGTCGAGAATCCTTCCGATGTCAAAGGCCGATGCGAGCACGTATCCCGATACATTAGCCTGATAACGAAGCAGCTCACCAAGGAAGTAAAGAAGGATTGTCGGTGGGGAGACGAGGTCGAGGTTCAGATCCCAAAGCCTGATGAAAGCATAACTACCCACAAGGAGGGGCTTTTGAGTGTTTACACTTACCTCTTCACACTAGGTCCCCTCGATCCGGTGGTGATCGACTTCTGCAAGACGTACGAGGTCGCCTTCGATCAAATCCACCCTTCCTTTTGGTGTATCATGATCATGTTGGGGTACTTTTCTGAAAAGGCCGAGGGTTTGGAATTCACCCTCAGCCACCTGGTTCGGTTGTATCGGCCCCAGTTATTTTGAGGGCTTATCAAGCTGCAACGCCGAACAACGAAATCCTTCTTCGCCAGCACCGACGACCTAAAGACCAGGGTTGGATGAGCCGGTTCGTCAGAGTAAAACTTCGGACATCATCCCCGAGGAAAAAATGTCGTTGCCGAAGAAGTGGAACTTTAACCGTAAGTTGAGTTCGTCTTTATTGTATATATTCATATTCTTTCATGATACATAACGCCCGTATCTTTCTTTTGGCAGCCAAAGCTTGGGCACCCCTAGCAGTGCCTGACCTTGAGGATTGGGTTAAAAAGTTAGCTTCCACTTCTTCCTACGACGAGCGCAAGTGGCGCGAATTAGTGAGGGGCCAGTGGGAGGCCAAGAACCACGATAAGTGCCTTTATATAGTTTCAACACTTTCCATACACTTGGCGGTATTTTTACTTACTCACGCTTGCCTATGCAGGCCTTGAAGATGCGTCCAAGATGAGACCGGCCCCGTCCGGGGAAACAACCAAGTCTTCAAATCCAAAGCCCGAGAAGGACAATAAAATAAAAAAGGTCTCGAAACCCGAAAACCCCTAAGACAAGAAAACCTCCACTCAAAGGCTGTAGAAAAGGTTTGCTCAAACAGACACAGACTCGGCCCATGATTCCCATGACTCCCCGGATTGTGAGGAAAATGATGAGGAAGAATCGACACTGGTGACTCAGACCAGGAAGCCAGTCAAGGCCACCGAGCCTTCAGAACTAGAAACCCAATCCCGTGGTGAGGATGCCCAGAAGGAAGAAACGGGCAAGGCCCCTATGTCCCCGGAGGTTGAGATTGTCCCTCCGTCTTCAGCAACTATACCGAAGGGGGTAAATGTTGAGTCCCCCAATGCTAATGAGAACGCCCCAAGTGAGGAGCTCGGGGCCGCGACAACAGGTCATTCCCTTTCTTTGCCGACTTACTCCAAGGGGGAAATTGAAGAAGCTAACGCTCTGCCCAAGCTCGATCCGAGCAAAGTCATCGAGGACGATCCTTCTAGGGTAGCTATGCTGGGATTAAGGATTTTGATGACCTGAATGATGCGTTTGCTGCCTTTAAAGAGGCTCAGCACCTCCTTTCCCGGGTAAGTACTTACCTTTAGCTTTGCAATTTTTTCTTTCTTTTCTTTCGACTTATATGTCTCCATTTCATGTGTAGGCAGTTGCAAATTTTAGAGCCGAGCTGAGCTAATGTGAGGTCGAGCTCAAGAAAGTTTCGGGCGAAGAGAAGGCCCTGAGGCTCCTCTGTAGCCAAACGGAAGATTCTTAAGGATCTCCGAACCGCGTTGGCCAAAGCTCAAAAAAGCGAGTCCGAGCTAGACGAGCAGGTAACTGTAATTTTAACAGAGTTTGGCCTTCTTGGCCATACTTCGGAGACTAATACTTTGGTATCTCAGCTGCAGCAAAAGCTGAATATGATTGGGCAGCTCCGGGGTGAGGTAGATCAAGTTCGGGCTGATTGTCATCAGTAGAAGAAGAACATGGATCAACTCGCTCTGAGTCCCTCACTGTCATGAGAAGGTGCGTTTTGTGTGCTAGACATATCTTGACCTGAAATCAAAGAATCTTCGACAACAAAAAGTATGAAGAATAATGTGTGTTATCAGAAAACTAGCACTAAAATAATCACTATTATCTTTAGCCCCACAGTGGGCGCCAAACTATTTACCTCAAAAAATGGGGGTAACAATTAAAGATAATTTGTGGTTTTAAAGATATGTAATTTATTCTAATACTAGTGAATATACAAGTAATATCAAGTTTAAATAAGAAGAATCGATAAACCAAATTAGTGCTATTATAACAAAGAGGACCTCGAGCTCGACTTTCTTGGTGGCCTCGAGGTCAGCGAAGAGCAATGGAGTATGAACAATAAAGTGAAAGCAATAAAGCTGAAGAACACTTGGTGAGCACGGTAAACAAGAAAAGTAGAGTAGAATATTCTATTGCAGTGAAAAATGTGAGAGGATTCTTACAAAATGATTGGGTCCCCCTTTATATAGGAGGAGAAAACCCTAATATAGTACATTCCTAATTATAGTAAAGAATTCCGTTGGTACAGGTATACAATAACCTAGTACGGACCTGTACCATTTCGTACAAATCTTATCCTTTAATTTATATCCTGCCCCACGTGTCCTTGAAAATTTTTTGCTCTTTCTTAAGTGCCCTCGAGATTGTACTGCCCTCGGTGTAGGTCGTGTCAGGCCTTTGATCTGCTTCCTTGAGGTGTGTGTCCTCCAACCGAGTCTGACCTCTACTTCGAGTCGCCCGGACTCGGACTCATAGTCCAATTTAAGACTTCGAAATCGGGCTCCTTGATTTTGACCGTATACAAACATCTATTTTGAATTGAGATTTTTACATACCTATACATTATTGGAAACCTTATTACCCTCCCTACTCAAGTTTCAATTTAATTACCTCCTGTATACAAATTTACCAATTATATACACTTTAGGAATTAAATAAGTATCCCTTTATATTAGGAATCAATTTTTTCTCATCCTTATTCTCTCTCCATCATGTGCGCTCTCTCTCTCTCTCTCTCTCTCTCTCTCTCTCCTGCGCTCTTTCTCTCTCTACGTCTCTCTATCTCTCAATCCCTAATTCCAGTAAAGTAGAGCAAAGGAAAAGAGAGCAGCAATTGCATCATTGACAACCATTAAAAATCTTTGAAGCTTTGAATTCGAATTTGGGTTTTCAAAAAACATTATTTGTTTGGATTGGGTGTTGTTACAAAGAATTAGGAATTCTCTCTGCGTCTCTCTCTATCTCTCAATCCCTAATTTCGGTAATGTAAAGCAAAGGAAAAGAGAGCAGCAACTCTACCATTGGCAGCCATTAAATTTGCTTTCAATTCGAATTTGGGTTTTCAAAAATCATTATTTGTTTGAATTGGGTGTTGTTGCAAACAATTGGGAATATGGTTTGGAGTTTATATCTCAATTTTGAGGGTGTTTTGGTGAAGATTGGACTTATTTTGGCTGAATTTCAGATTGAAACTCGAAGAAGAAAAAGAAGACATGACATACATTATATTTACGAAATTGTAGTAATATTGTAGAAAAATTATATTTTGTTGTTTATATATATATATATATATATAACTATTGTATGAAAGTTGAACAATATTGTATAAAAATTATATTTAAGTTGTATGATATTGTAGTTGTATATAACTGAGTAGAAATAATGTATGAAAATTGTAGATAAATTGTATAATATATAATTAGTTGTATTATATTTGTTTTTACTATGTATAACTCAGATACAACCAAACTCATTGCTAACATTAGGAGAATACAAACATTTAATGTCAACGGAGAGATTTTATGTATATGAAGCATGAAAGAGCACCCTTATCAACCCATTAAACATAGAAGCTTCACATTGGCAGCTTTTGCGAAAATCATAGGTAATAATATGTAATTATCAGTCAAGTTTTTAACTTTTTCTTCTTTCCAGCCATAGAAAACCAGCTCCTGAAAATCATGACAAGGGCGCTGCTGAGGCAGCCAAACAACCAAAAGCACTTCTCTTTGACCTTGTTCAACAAACTGTGGTCGGCCTCCGGAATTCCGATAGGCTGTAGGTATGCCCACGACGCCTGCTGTAAGAGCGGGTCTATAGAAGACAGTTGTGTGCATATAAACGAATCTGGAGAGCAAGTTGGATTTGCCTACTCCTGAATCTCCGATTAACACTATCTTGAACAAGTAATCATACTCCTGATCCAACTTTAATTGATTAGTGTATTTTAAGGCGGAAGAAAAATAAAGAAAGAGAAAAAAGGAAACGGGTCTAACTACATCCCTTGATTGAAGGCACAAATAATGGATTGGGAACCTTCTAAGGTGGATTGTATATATTTTGTAAACAAAACTTGTTTATGCCGGGTAATTAATTAAACATGAACATTAAAAGTAATAAAGTTTCAAATAGTGTATAAGAATGAAAAAATCCCCGCCGAATTGACAATTAGGCCGGTCTTGGGTGACACAAGTCTATCTTGATAATATAAAGTTACTTGTTTTCATGACTTCGGAAAGGATCAGGTAGAACAGGACTAGCATACTTACTAAGCACACTAAATATCCTTGCATGTGCACCTATTTGGACAGCAATAATTTGGGAATTTCTATATTATTGCTCCCATAAACTGTTCTCCAGTGTCCCAAATACTAAACTAGCAGTTGTTCTCAACTACTAACTTCAAGAAGTTATTCACTCCATGTTACATGCACAGAGGTGCAAAAGTTGTCAACAAGTTTAGTGGAGTACTATTTGAATGATCACTTCAAAATCCAATGAGCCTGCTCAATCCACAAGTTCAAACCAAAATGCTCCCACTACAGTGATTGAGCTCGAGTTGGAAGAAGTTTGACAAAATCAACTTTAAACAAAACTTGACTAGATCATCTGACAAGCTAATTACAAGCAGGAGGTTGGCTTTAAGCTTCAACTGTTCATCTACATGTAGTTTTAGTTTGTACTTATAACTAGCAAATACGTAAAATAAATTTAAATGTCAGAGAATTTCCAGTGTTTTAATATTCCTGCATCTTTAAATTCAAAAAAAGTGCAATGTATTAGCAACCTAACTTGTATATACTAGCCTGAAACAATCATAGCACAAGCTTACAGGCAACTGAGTCGAACAATGAGGTTAAAAGTTTTAAACTTTTCCATTGCCGTGTTTGCAAATGGCCTGCCCCTCTGTTCAAGACAATTCAAGCTTTCCTCGCAAATGGCCTACCTTTTTTATTCAAAGCTCTATCGCGATAACTAATACTAAGTGAAATATGGAGAGAATCACAATCAATCACTCAGTTTTTCTTGCAGCAGTGTGTGTATTGCTATGAAGACACACTAGATCATGTAACAGCAGTTTTCCAATTTCTTGTCTTTAATATTTATTGTCACAGAAGTACTCTGAATGGGGCAAAACACTGTTGCTTATGCATGTGCAGCGATTTGGTCTACAAAATATATCAGTAGCCACAGGAATTAGATAATATTTTGACAACTTTGGCATATCAAAACAATCACATCAAACTATACCAAGGCCCAAAAATCATAAAGCTACTAGTCGATGCTTTGCATATCAAGTATCTCTAATACTTTCTAGTTTATACATTGATTGGTCAGATCATACAAACAAATTACAACTGAAAAAAGCATTATTTTCATTAGAAAACAATGCAGCTTTTGCACTGGATTTACATCAGTCTCTTTAACGTTAAAACAGAATGAACCATGAGTTTTACTAGTTCACAAATTTCTAAGTTGAACTTTAAAGGGCCTAAAAACAATTGGATCATACCAACAAATTACAACTGGGAAGAAAGCTTATCAGAATAGAAACTGATGTAGGTTTTGCATTATCCTTTCATCAGTGTCATTATTGTTACAACAGAATTGCAGAAAGGGTTTCACTAGTTCACAATTTTCTACAGTAGAGAGCCTGAAAACAATTCTCCAAGGAGATCACATTTCAGATTCAAACCCAATATTCCAAAATCCTTCAGGAGTTAAAGGAGGTGCATACCGGTATCGATGCCTTGAAACTCCATCATGATGCTCACACCGTAGGTTTTGCCTATTACCATTGGAGTCATTATCTTCACCAGGGAGAACAGCATCATAAAATTTTTTACATTGCTGGCATTCGACCCCTTTTAAATTTTCTCGTTCAGCTTTCTTTCTCACAGGTTCAATGTATTTGAAGCCTGTCGCACCAGACCTGGTTGGAGGCAGCATTTGCTGCTTTTTAGGCCCATTATCTACATTCATGTCCTGAGTTTCATCATCTGAGTTTTCATTTTTTGTGTCTTTGGGATTTGGTTTCGGGTGATTCTGAACTTCATCCTTCATCACCTTTCCTAAGTTTCCTCTGACATTCTCCAGAGGAGTATCAAGAAAATCATCATGAGGATCAGGTCCAACTCGACTTTGATGTGACCTGGTATCCCTCCAATAAGAAACAGGACGCTTGGTACCAGCTGGTGGGCAAGATTTGACATTGGCAGGATTTTTAGGTGCAACAAGGGCACTTGAAGTTGGAGGTGAGACAGAGTTGGATCTTGGGATCAGGCTAACTCCTTGGTCATTGTCCAGCACTTCATGTTTGTCTTCTTGTTCAAAACCAGAAGCCTCGGGGACTTTATGTTTGACCTCTAATAAAGATGGCATAATTTGTTAGTTTAGCACAATTCCTTTTCCTATTCATTTGGAAATTAAATTAAACTTAGAATTTGCTAAAACAGCGAGCTTCCTTGTGCATAGGCATATCTTCCGATATAGATAACGAGGAAGAAGGAAAAAGAAGTGGGCAATCACTAGGTGATTGATTACCAAGATCTTTTCGGGGAGGAATCAAATAGAGGTCCCCTAGACTAGGAATGACACAGCAAATGTATACATCATGTTGAATAGAGCGTAGAATTAGCTATATGTCAGAAGCATCCGAAGAGCAATAAGACTTACCTCGTGAAGTTAGAGGACTCTGGTCATTCTGTAATGCACTTTGTTCTGATAATTTGCTTTGTTGGTGCATGTTCTCTGAAGTAAGACCATATCTTGCACATAGAAAGTTGTACTGTGATTTCAGACGTTTATAAGATGTAACCATATCCTTTCTTTTATTCTTCTCAGCCAACAACTCAGATTCTTTTGCTTGAATCAGATGGAGTAACTTCCCATGCAATTCCATCCCCTCAGAGGAATCCTTGCTTCTCTCTCTCAGATTTGCCTGAAGCTTATCAATCTTTTCCTCCGAGTCTCTCAATTTGGCTAGTAATTTTTGATTCTCCTTCTCAAGCTCTTCCAACTCCTGCCCTGTCTTTGACCTTTCTAAAGAATACAAATCTATTTGTTGAAGTAACTGATCATGCAACTTCCTTCTCTCCTCCACCTCAGACTTTTTATTCAGGAGTTCTTTCTGCAGATCATAAACATTAGTCTCCAGATTCTTTGCTTTGGTCATAAGTAGTTGTTTCTCATTCTTGTAGTGATTCAACAAATCCTCATTCTTCATGATTTCTGCATCCAGCAACTGAACTTTGCTTAGTAAATTTTCTTGCATCTCGATTCCTTTTTCTACTGCAGCTGTCTTCTCTTTAAGTTCCTCTTCGAGTTTATCTACTCTTCTTTTTGTTGTTTCAAGCTCAGCAAGAAGCTTGTCCATCTTCTGTTCATATTCTTTTAGTTGCTTTTCTTTATATGCTGCTGAAGAAGTCTTTGATTGAGCAAATTGGACAAGCTTATTGTGTAACTCTAGTCCACCATCAACTTCCTTCGACTTATTCTGGAGTTCCAACTGCAACCTACCAACTTCAAGCTCTGAACTTTGTTGTTTCTTCATAAGCAGGATAACTCTATCTTCAAGTTCTCTCTGTGGGTGCTCATATTTGCATACAAGTGGGGCTCTTGATTCAAGAAGCACACATGATCTCTGGATTGCTTTCCTTAAATCGTTTATTTCACTAGTTCTCTGTTTCAACTCATTTTGGAGTTCCTTAACATGATTAGCTGAGGACAATTCAGAATCCAACAGTTTTGTGTTCTCCAATTTAAGAGACTGGTTTTCTTGAAGAACTTCCTGCTTTTCAAGGTGAATAAATTCCATCTGGCGCAACAGATCTTTTTCCTTTTCTTTCCACGAAGTTTCTGCAGCGTTTCTTGCCTCAGAATATATTAGCTGCAAACTTTTAGAATTAGACTGGAAGTTTGGGAAGAGTTGACTGCAGAATATATACTCTATCTGAGAAATCCTATCTTTTGCTTCTTGGATAGTGGCAACAAGAATGGTACTAAGTCCAGAAACATACTTTGCATCAGCAATATTAGCAGGATATGCTGTCTGTGGAGACTGTTGTGGGTGGTCTGCCATACCTGGAAAAAAATACAAAATGAAATTCTGACATTTGCTATTGTGATTCAAGAGCAAAAGAATCCCAATTACAGTACAGGACTGTCCTCGATGAGCTTTACTGCAGATGCAAAACACTTAATGTTCCATATCAAACAATATGTAAATTTCTAGAACTATCTGCAAATCAATCAGTTAGAAAATAATTTCAAGACTTCCTCCAACCATGAAATTTCCCAATATAGATCTGTATTCTACAGAGAGCTCCGAGAAGATGTTTTTTGTTTGCTAAGATGGAAAACAATTTTCTGAAAATATTTTCATGAGAAAGTCATTTTCTGATGTTTTTGTTCTCAGAAAGTTCCACGGAAACATTTTCCATCAAAATGGTGACTTCCATTATCTATGGATGGAACATTGGGAGTCATTACAAATAGCGCGACTCTTGCTCCATTTTGCTTGCTCCAAACAACATTTAGACTCTTAATACTCAAAAACTTTCATCAAAACTCTATCAAATTTTCACACTATACTATCAATCTTTAACAGATGATTTCCGGAAAATATTTTTAATCACCAACCAAACACCCAAAATAAGTAAGAAAACCACTTATAGTTTAGGAAACTATTTTCCATGAAGATGACTTTCCTTCATACCAAAAACAACCTCACGATGCACCCCTTGCTTGATCAGATCTTCCTTTATTTGATTTATCCAAAAGTGCAAGGTTGAATTTTATTGATTCAAGATATCTGTAACATGCCAGCATCTGATAAACATGCATAGTTACAAATGCTGAGAAAATGAAGATAACAAAAACCCAAAGGCACACAAATAATTATGACAATTGTATTGCATGGATAGCCTTCTTTGATAAAATGTTGTCATTTTCAAGGCTAAATGGATAGAAACTGTCCTAACAAATATTGAAACAAAAATTTTGCACAACTCTCAACTTATTACCCTTCATTCCAGTTTCTGCAAAACTCACACAATCAAATAAATATTCCACGTTGTTATACTATCAGCAATAAATAAGTATTCCATTTTTACAGCATTATTCTATTTTACCTTCCTCCAGGGGCAGATTTAGGGGGCGGAAGGGGATTCACCCGAACCCCCTTCGCCGAAAAATTACACTGTATATATAATGCAAAATCTGTTTTTTACCTCTATATATTAAGTTTTGAACCTCCATAACATAGTCCAAAAGTGTAGCTTAGTGGTCAAGGGGTTCAAAACCTTCCTAATATCATAGGTTCAATTCCCACTAGCTACAATTTTTTTTGAACTTTTTATTTTTTGAACCTCCTTCGGGAGATCCTGCCTCCGCCACTGCCTTCCTCCAACAGCAATTTCAGATATTCGATTACCATATTACATTTTTGTAGCCATTAAGACGTGATAAGCAAATCAAAGTTGAGGATTTGTTTATGCAGTATAAACAGACGTATAGACAGCATTTTGATTCACAAATCGGATTTTAACATTAAATCTCAGCTCAAAAATGAGTTAGGGCTTTTTCTCGGAAATCTACAGAACGAGAGAGAATTAGTAGGCAGAGAGGGGAACTTACAGCTCGGATTCGCCGGAAAAAGAGATCTTCGAGAATTTCGCCGGAGAGCGACGGAGATGAGAAAGCTTGTAGCCTTGGAGAGTGGTGTCAGCTTGCCGGAAAAGGAACTTTCTCCGAGTACAATTTTGAAATTGTAGCGGGAATTGTTTTTTGGGTTTGATTTTGGAGCCTATTCGATTGTTGTCCCTCCAACCCGATACAAAGGACTGGGTCCGTGGATATCAAATCTATTGGGCCGAAAGATTCTGTCCTGGGCCGAAGTGAACAAATCGAAAGGGTTTTTTACACGAATAGCCGACCGGATTCAATTTTCTTTTACTAGCCGGTATACATAGATTATATATATATATATATATATTATACATGAATTATGCATATATTATACGTCCGTAAATAACATAAGTAGGTCAGATGATTGAAGTTTTCATGTTCATACTCTTCAACTTCAACCACAAATAGTTGAAGTTCATCCTTTTTTTTTTTTTTTGCATGCACTTTAGTCGTACCATTTTTGCCTCTACTTCAGCCACATATGGCTAAAGTCACAATTTTTTTTTCATAAATAGTAATAATTTGTTCTTCAAATTTCAATAATCAAACACACAACTGAACGTCTAAATTTATTTTAAATGAGCTCAAATTTAAAATATAGGTTCCAAATGTTGTAGAAAATAAACTTCAGTTATCGATTTGCCAAAAAAATGATAAATCTAACAATATCATTTTTTCTGAATCGGGCAATTGGAGAAGCATCATCACACAAAATAAAACGCTTCATGATTTCGTTTCTGAAGAGAAATAATTTTTACGATGTTGCATTCTGCAGGTAATTGCCCTTACAACACATGATAACTTTGAGATGGATTTTGTATTCCTTCAAACCAAATCTGAGTTTTTTTAGTATTTGGTATCATTGTTATAAATTCGAAAAATACTAGTGTACAACAATTATTATTAAGAAGAAGAAGAGGAGGAGGAGGAGAAGGATAAGGGGAAGGGGAAGGGAACGGCTAGGTACTTTATCTAATGTTTGTAAAATTGGGTACAAATTAAGTAATTTTTTTAAAATGGATACAAATTTAAATAGCCCACAATGTGAAACTTTTACTTGTTTTCATAGGGACATAAATATTTTTTGTTTTTTCGATTAACTCAAATATGTGAAATTTTTTATAACTTTAGTTTTTGGTATAAAGAATTACTAAATATAGTAACTTTTAAAAATTTACGAGAATGTGAATTAAAACTTATATGAAAAACAAATTATGAAATAGAACTGAGACTCAAATTTTTTTAAAAAATTTAAAAGACCCCTATTTTTCTCATTTATAATTGGAAATGTTAAGTAATAAGTTTCGAAATTTAAGTAGATTTATTTTCTTTGAAGCATATTTCGTTTTCTAGTATCAACTTATATTTCAAATGTTTGCCAAATCCAAATTAACGGAGGCAGTAAAAATGAAAAGGAACGAAAAATACAAATAAAAAAGTGGGGAGAAAAATCAAAGAGAAAGACATAGGGTAAATTTTTTTAACTATCATAATTTATTGTAGATTAACAATCTTAATAAATAATGACAAGAACTAACGGCAAGTCAATCTAAGTGACATGCTCTCCGGGTATCAAATGAGCGGGTTGAGTGATGATAGGCTATAATTGCATATTTTAGTTGCTTATTACACTCTAATGTACTGCACTTTAATTGAGTTTGAGCTTTAATCACTAGTTTTTTGTACTAATTGTGTATTTTATGCCTTACATGAGTGATTCCGAGCTATATAGATATTATGGAATGAATTCAAGTGATTTGGAGCTTTGAAATATGAGTAAAAGCCCAAGGAATAAAAGCTGAGATCGTGTTCGAGGATCAACGGATGATAGTTAAAAGCGAAACGAAGAATCTAGCGGGCATACAGCACATTGTCTAGTAAAATGCACATAACTTTTCGCTCAGAACTCCATTTGGCCTCCACAATATATCATTGGAAAGCTATTTGTAAAGACTACAACTTTTATGTTTTGCATTTGTGTGAATTCCCACTACCGCAACGCATGGTGCCGTGCAGCGCGCGGCGCGCCTGTGGAAATTTCATGCAGCTTATCAGAATCAGCTCTTTGAACTTCCCCACAAGCACACCGTGTGGCGCGTCGCCCATGCAGCACGCCTGTGCAAATTTTACAGAGCCAGAGTCCTATTTCGCGCGGGAGAAGGTATGTTTGTCTGGGCCCGACCCTACTTGGTATAAATACATGCAAAACGCTATTTTAAGGAGGGGGACATACTTTTGACACATTTTAGACCAAGGAAGAGCACCGAGCCATCGTGGAGAACGGAGATTCGACCTAAGGAGACAAGAACACACTAGGAGCAAGGCGAAGAATTCTTCTAAGAGTTTTTCACTTCCTTCTTCCTATTTTCATTATTGGTTATGAAGTCTAGTATTGTAGTTATGCATATTATTATGAATAGTTAATTTGTTATCTAGGGTTTTGATAGAACCTATTGGAGGATGATTTTCCTGTTACGTTAATATAGATTTGTTGTCGTTTTTTCTCTATTTGTTCAATTACGTTATTATTGTGGTTGGTTGAAGAGCTCAATTGGTTGTGCCTATTTAGTGTGTATTACTCGGGAGAGAGTGCATATTTAGGTATTTATTGAACAACATCACTCCTAACGTATATGAGATATCTTTAAAAGTGGGATTAGGGATAACGAAACCTTAGGTACGATCCGAGTGAGCCCTACTTAATGTCAGCTAGCGTAATTCAGGAGAATATGTCTAGTAAATTGTGGTAATTACTCGGGAGAGAGTTACGACAGTCAGAGCGCTCATGATCAGTAGAGAGTACTTAGGCGAATTTATAGAAAACGTAGCGAGAAGGATTCCGACATTTGGAGAAATCATAACTCTAGACCTCATTAATCTTGTCTCTAACCCTTAGTATCTTTAGTTGTTAATTTACTATTTTAATTTATTAGTTAATTAGTCAAACACAAGAATATTAATTTCTATAAGTTATGAATTATTCAAGCTTGTTTTCTTGGTGATAGTGAACAGTTGTAGTTAAGCCTTAGTTCTCTATGTGATTCGACTCCGGACTTGTAAACCGGATTATATTTGTAACGACCACTTAGTCCTTTTTATAAGGCATAGTTGGGCGTGATCAAATTTTGGCACCGTTGCCAGGGAACTAACGGTGTAGCTGTAGGTGCACATATTGCTAGGTTTCAAGTTCAAACTTTTATTTTATTTTATTTTATTTTTATATTTGATTTTTTTAATTATTGTTTTACTTGTTGATTTTAAAAACATGACATCTTAGAATTATGAGAGTTTTGATGTTGGTAATTTTACTTTTAATCATCCTTATGCATATTGTGAAGAAAACCACCTAGGAAAAAATTATCAAAATATTCCCGAGGGCGAGTTATGTGCACCAGCTCAATCTTATGTATAGAATGTGTGTGATATATGTGGTGGTCAAGATGGTCACTTTCATGGTTGTACTTATATTTCTTATCTTCCCCCAACCCCTTACTTTGATGGTTCTTCTTTTTTGTGTGAAGTTAATAGGAACAAAGAACCCAGGGATGATGACCTAAAAAAGATCGAGGATATGCTAAAGTGCCTTGTGGAACAATATGATGGGATACAACTGCGGGTACAAAGGCAAGATGCAACTATTCGCAACTTAGAGGCTCAAATGAGTCAACTAATTGAAGCTTTTAACACTCAATATGCCAATATTATGAATAGTAGCCACGAGCAGTATGCATTAGAGATGGAAATTGAGGTGTCAATGGAGGGGTCCAAAATAGAACCCCAACACTGTAACCAGCTAGAACTTGAAGATGTCGATGTTGAATAAGTAATACTAGAGTCCACCAGGGATGTTGAAGATACAAATTTAGTTGACTCTAGTGTGATTGGTCTTGAGGAGGTTAAAAATCTTGAAGTTCATGTATTTGAGCGCGTTGGACTTCATTCCAAACACTTCTCTACATTATGTTCAGATGGTGAAATAGAATTAATATGTATGAGCCAATGCAAGAGTCAAAGGAAGAGGTAGATGAGCCCTATATTATGAAATTTTCAAGGCCGTCTAGGCAAAAACGACACTCCTCGGTTGAAAGCCAAAAAGTTCAAAAAGTATCATTTAATTTTTGGCTCGCAACAATTTGTATCGCACCAAGAGCATGATCATAGAGCAGAATCAAAACTTGGGGTCCAATTCATAAGTTTGAAGTGGAGGCAAAAAGTGATTCAAGTCGTGCCGCGACGTTAAATCAAGCGCTTGTTGGGATGCAACCCAACTTTACTGCTTTCTTTTATTCCTTTTTTTAGTATTTTTTTTAATTGTGTTATTTTTGTAGTGTCAATTTTTTATTTTCTAGGAGCATGTAAAGCAAAGCTATTGGAAGGATGCAACATCAAACCAGATGGTTGGAACTAAGTGTGAGGTACCCGCACGAAGGACCAAGCCTAGGAGAAGTCTGAGTACCCCATGAGCTGCTAGTGCTTCGGCCTTTAGCCTACCAGGGAGTTTTTTGTACCCTCTTATTAGTTATGATGTGCATTGAGGACAATGTACAATTTTAAGTGTGGGGTGAGGAGATTATTTGGGTACCTTTCTATGTTATTTTAGTTGTGTTAGTTTAATTGAATATTTTTTTTAGAAAAACAAAAAAAAATTGGACTTTTCCCGACGATGGATATCCTGGACAATTTTCTTGAGGAATTTAAGTCTAAAGAAAAAAGGGAGGTAGTGTAATAATTTCCCCTTGGTTTTTCTTTGTACCGCGGTTCTTTTCCAAGGGTTTTATTTGAATCGGGTGTAGTTAATTTTATTTTTTTTAGGAGTAGGAGCCAGTGTGAGATGAATTGAATTTAAGCAATATCTCTTGACTTTGTTATGCCTTGAGAATAACAAGTACTTTAATTGTGACGCTTAGGATTAGTTTTTGACTCTTGTAGAAGTACCTTAAATCATAGATTTTTAAATTTTCTTAAGTGCTTTGACTAGAGTGTCTTGGTGAATCCAATCATGAGTGAGTTATGTGCCATATAGGTGTGAAGTTTATGTGTTATTCTGTGCATTGCATTTGATGTGTAGAACTTGCCCCGTGTGTTTGCAAAGTGAAATAGTAGTTTTGTTCAGTCTTGGAAGTGATATAGGCATTTCTTTGTTGAGCCAGATATGTATATTTTACCCGTCTTATGTAATGTAGTTAACCCCTTTGAACTTGTAATCTTGTTTCTTTGGCAATCACATTACAAGCCTTACCCCTTTGTTTAAATTAACCATCTATTTGAACCTTTTCACCTCTCATGAGCACTTGAATTGCTACGAACTTTATAAAAGTTAAAGTGTGGGGTGGTTGGTTCGGATTTTAAGTGGAACTAATAAAATAAAGAGAAAGGTGTAATGATTTAAAAGAGCAAGAGCCACTTGAATTGACAAAGAAAAAAAAGAAAAAAAATAGTTGTATTGTATGCATATATTCATTGACAAGTGGTAACTCTTGATGTAATTGTGCTTAAATAATTTGGGAGTTGATGTATATTTATATGAAGGTGGAGTCATGGTTTGACATAAGTGTGAGATTTGAATGTTAAAGAATATGTATTAAAGTGCTTAGGAATGTGTAGTCACTCTTATATTCAAATGTATCCTACCCGACCCTCAGCCTACATTACTACCAAATAAATTCCTACTTGATCCTAGACTGAATGAGCTCGATTAGTAGAGTAGTACACTACGGGCAAGCCTATGGTGCATTTTTTGTGGCATATGAATGTCGTTTATGAGAGTGAGTTCTTTCTTTCTATCTTGAGTTCCTAATTGTTCTTAACTTTTATATTGTGTGGAACTACTCTCTTTTGTTGTGTGAGGGCACTTGATTCATGAAGGAAAGGTAATGTTAGTGACCTCTATATTAGAGTAAGTGGGTGAGTTGTGAATAATGTGTGATACTTGTGAGTCAAATCTTGAGGTGAAGATGTTACGCTTTTGTGCTTAGTCTATTTAAATATTCTTGGTGTGATGAGTTAGGAGAATTGTTTAAAAAGGTCGAGTCTATATAAAGTATAGTTTGATTGCTCGAGGACGAGCAATAGTTTAAGTGTAGGTTATTGATGATCGGCTATTATTGTGTATTTTAGTCATACGCTCTAATGTACTGCACTTTAATTGAATTTGAGCTTTAATCACTAGTTTTTTATACTAATTGTGTATTTTATGCCTTACAGGAGTGATTCCGAGCTATATAGATATTATGGAATGAATTCAAGTGATTTGGAGCTTTGAAGTTTGAGTAAAAGCCCGAGTAATTAAGCCGGGATCGTGTTCGAGGATCAACAGATGATAGTTAAGAGCGAAATGAAGAACGAGTGGGCATACGACGCATTGTCTAGTAAAATACACATAATTTTTCGCTCAGAACTTTGTTTGGTCTCCACAATATATCGTTGGAAAGCTATTTGAAAGAGATACAATTTTCATGTTTTGCATTTGTGCAAATTCCCACTACCGCAGTGCATGGTGCGGCGCAGAATGCCTGTAAAAATTTCCTGCAGCCTGTCAGAATCAACTCTCTGAACTTCCCCACAAGCATACCGCGTGGCGCGTCGCCCCATGCGGCGCGCCTGTGCAAATTTTATAGAGCTAGAGTCCTATTTCGTGCGGGAGAAGGTATTTTTGTCTGGGCCCAACCCTATTTGGTATAAATACATGTAAAAACGTTATTTTAAGGAGGGTACATACTTTTGACACACTTTAGACCTAGGAAGAGCACGGAGCCGTCGTGGAGACCGGAGATTCGACCTAAGGAGGCAAGAACACACTAGGATCAAGGCGGAGAATTCTTCTAAGAGTTTTTCACTTCCTTCTTCCTATTTTCATTATTGGTTATGAATTCTAGTATTATAGTTATGCATACTATTATGAATAACTAATTTGTTATCTAGGGTTTTGATGGAACCTATTGGAGGATGATTTTCTTGTTACGTTAATATATATTTGTTGTAGCTTTTTCTCTATTTGTTCAACTACGTTATTATTTTGGTTGGTTGAACAACTCTCAATCAACTGTGCCTATTTAGTATGTATTACTCGGGAGAGAGAGCATATTTAGGTAGTTGTTGAACAACATCACTCCTAACGTATATGAGGGATCAATACGAAGGGTTTAAAAGTGGGATTAGGGATAACGAAATCATGGGTGCGATCCGAGTGAGCCGTACTTAATGCCAGCTAGCGTAATTCGGGAGAATATATCTAGTAAATTGTGGTAATTACTCGAGAGAGAGAGAGTTACGACAGTCAGAGCGCTCATGATCGCTAGAGAATACTTAGGCGAATTTATAGAAAACGTAGCGGGAAGGATTCCGACAATTGGGAAAATCATAACTCTAGACCTCCTTAATCTTGTCTCTAACCCTTAGTATCTTTAGTTGTTAATTTACTATTTTAATTTATTAGTTAATTAGTCAAATACAAGAATCTTAATATCTATAAGTTAGGAATTATTCAAGCTTGTCTTCTTGGTGATAGTGAACAGTTGTAGCTAAGCCTTAGTTCTCTGTGGGATTCGACTCCGGACTTGTAAATCGGATTATATTTGTAACGACCGGTCAGTCCTTTTTATAAGGCATAGTTGGGTGTGATCATTGAACTGATTTTGAATGGGTCAAAATGGGCGGATTAAATTACGTTAAAATTTGGGTCATAATCCGTCCCGCTCAACTCTTACCAAACTTTAATTAATGTATATATTTTCTCATGAACTGGTGAATTATCAAATTTGACCTTTTTTCTCTTTTGTTATAGTCATATATAACATATCAAATATTTTAGCAAAGTCACTCATGGATCAATTTTGGCTACAAATTAGCTCATGGATAGAAATGTGTTGGATCAAGATGAGTTGAGTTTAATAAATAGGCGGGTCAATGACCAGCTCAATCTTGAATGGGTCAAATAAGTTTGGGCTTAAATTGCCTCCCCTATCTCCATATATCAAAAGGTAAAGACATTAAGTGACACACACTCATTGAAAATGGTCTATAATTCTCCAATTATCTCGCTTTCACTGAATAAATAAAATTCTCATAAAAAAAATTGAAGCATAACCACTTACAGAAGAATCATAAAGGGTTATTTAGAGTTAATATTTTCCACTTGCCTCAAAACCTAGTTGCTCTTGAAGATATAATACTTTAAAAAATATTAATACTTTGCAACTTATGCTCGAGTCCTATTGAAACACCCTCTGGTGTTTGAGGATCAGGCATGTGTTGTTCCTTCAACCTCGATCTCTTATTTTATCTTGCTTCTCTAGTTGAGAACTTTCCTTAATCTCGACCTATACTTCAATAGTTTCAAACAATCTTCACACGATATTTTATATATGATAAAACTTAAAAACTCATGAAACTAAAAATGAAAAGTAATGAGACGTTGCAAGAGCATATGACGTATTGTTAAAATATTAAAGGTGGTATAGCTACAATTAATGAGGATTATTTTTTTATCCTTTTGAGATGTCACAATAACTATCTCATTTTGGCCATTAATTCCAACAAAAGATTTTGTCTCACATCCAAAAGATAAAAGTTAAGATGGTTAAATGGGGTTAGTCTTAAAAGATCTTAATCATACATAAACACTACAAATTGTATGTAAAGAGCAAATAAATAAGGGGTGAAAATCATTTTGATCCTCCATTTTCTCCTTAAAAATTAAACTCCTCTTCTAATATTAAACAATAGACAGTATACTCCTCTTATCATATGCATTATCTATTTTACCCTTGACATTTTTAATTTTTACTTCTTTGCATATAATTTTCTTATAATTATATATATATATATATATATATATATATATATATATATATATATATATATATTATCTTTACCTGAGTGTTTACAAATTTATATATCTTTTTATAAATTATATAATTAAGTACATTAAAATTTAACTAGAATAGTTTTTAATGAATTTTGTAACGAATTTTCTTGATTTTTATGATTAATATTTTAATATTACCCATTAAGTATATACTTTTTCACTTTCTCTTTTATTTTCTCTCTCTCTCTATATATATATTGATCGCACTCATTTCTTATGTGGCACAAGGCAGATCATCTTGATAACTCGATAAGTTGTATTAATAGAATAAAATTACTCTTTCAATGATATTAATCTCAACATATTTTTCTTAGACTAATAGTATATTAGTGGAATTAAATTATCCAAAAAGTCTCCTAACTAGACCTAACTTTGTATACCGTTAAGACCGGTCTCAGAAGATGAGTGAATTAGGAAGCAACACATGTTAATGATGATCAATCAACAATGTTTCAACCATGTTCATACCGAATACAATTTTTTGTCCGGATAAGATGTTGACACCAGATACAAACCTTCAAAATATGACCCTTGTTGAAACATTACGGAAGATCTAGCCTTTATTGGCTTTTATTAGCCTTTATTAGGCTTTATTACCTCTTATTACAGTTTTATTATCTTTCATTGTAGCATTAATATTGGTAATCAATGTGGCATAATTGGTAGACCATAAACCTCATAGCTCTAGTACAAATAGAGGCTTACATTCTATTGTAAAACATCAAGAAAGTCTTATAACAAAATACTAGTATCTTTCTCTCAATCTTATATACAACTGTTATCAGGATTTTACAATCACTCTTGGTCCCGGTGGGAATATTCTAAAGTTTAGGCTTGTTTCTTCAATTCTCTTTATTTTAGTCACTTTGTTTTTCATTACTTTATTTTATCAAATCAATTTAATCCACGTATCTATAAACCACATTATAAATTCCATTGTACCTTTTTTGATAAATATTTTGGCACCCACCGTGGGGCTTAGACAATTGTGGTATTAATTTGATCTATTCTTTCTTTTACTAACGTACTTTGAAATTTTTCGGTTGTAAGCATAAAACAACTATGACATCTTGTGATGTGAACAAATCTTTCAATGTTGAAACAAACAACGAGCGTGAGGATGTGTTCCACCGTGATAGTTCAACTAGTAAAACTCATAACAAAAGATATAAAATAACTCTGGTTCGCGAAGAACGAAACCCTCGGCATATGATAGGTCCAACTCCCAACGATACAAACGATGAACATGTTGTTGAAACGGTAAAAATGTTGAGAGCTCAACAACGGGAAATTATGGACTATCTCTTAAGACAAGACCAAATAATGACTGAGCTTCAACAAGCAATACCGGAGGCTTTAAATAATTCAAATGAAGGAGTTTGAGTCCTTTTCGGCATCCCTATAAATCAAACGACAGCAAGAATCGGGGGGAAGTTCAGAAGAAACAACAATCAAGCAGGTGGTGCTGGTAGCAGATTCGAAAATGAAAACAATGTGAACGACTTTTTCAAAACCGAACTCATGAGATGTATGAGAGAAATAAATTCTCGAATAGATCAAAATGCGACGGAGTTTCATGCCCGGATAAATCAAATCCCTAGATCTCTTCCGGTCCTAAAGGGTCCAGACTCGAAGAAGTATTTTCAGCTGTCATTAACCTAGTGCGGTTCCGAAGTTGATTCCAAAGAGATTCAAAATGCTGGATATTTCAAAATACGATGGAACATCGGATTTACGAGAAGACAACACAACTTACACCACAGCGTGAATGGAAATGATTTGACTCCGCAGAAGATTGAATCAGTTTTACTAAAGAAAATTGACGAAACCTTAACAACAGGGGCTTTAACATGATATTCACTTTTACCTCAACACTCAATTGATTCTTTTGAAATACTTTTAGATTCTTTCATCAAAGTTCACTCTGGAGCAAGAAAAGTTCAAGCTAGGAAAGCAGATATATTCAGAATTGCTTAAAGAGACTTAGAATTGTTGCGAGAGTTTGTGATGAGGTTCCAAAGGGAACGCATGTTGTTGCCGACAATACTGGATGAATGGGCAGCAGAAGCATTTACCAGGTGTCTTAATCCCTCAAGTTCTGATGCCTCAAGGAAGTTGTAAGAGAGTTTGTTAGAATTTCAAGCAACAGTTTGGGCAGATGTTTCATAACAGGTTGGAGTCAAAGATTTGCTTAGAAGATGATCAGGTAATTAAATCGGCATCTTCTACGGTTCGGAATCAAGGTCAATTGAATTTTGATCGGAGGCATTCCAGACACCGTCTGAACCATACTCGTCAGGATCACGAACTGATATGAGGCAAGGGCATACCCGAAGGGAGTCGCTAGAAAGTAACTTCAATGAAATACAATAATATATACGAATGATGGGGACTATTGCATCAGAGCAGTAGAAACGCGACAATAAGTACCGGGAGCATATGAAGATAGCTTCAGAACAATTAGTATAGGATACCGGAGATAGCCCAAACTGGCTCCATTATAAAGAAAAAACTAGGGACTGCTAGTTAAAGGACTGGGACTGCCAAGTCAGCTCCGAGTAAAAAATAAATAAAAGAAGACAAAATCAAGAACCGGCTAGACCCAATGGATGTCAGCCCGTCCGCAATACACTTGCAAGGTATTTTTGTTTATTTCCTATAAACTGTCGTATATGTAATTCAAGAAATGAAATAAACCAAAACTTTCACCTTTTAAAAATATTCTCGTATATGTTTGAATGAACAAAATCATTCTTAATATTTGTTCATACTTAGAAACAAAAAAGAATTATAAATCCGAATAATTATGCCTGGATGAACATGAGACGTCCTCTTTATAAGCACCGTAAATATAAAAACCCTCTCTTGTAAAGCCATCAAATTAAAAAGATAAAGTTTGTATGCCTTATTTTCGCATCACAAAATTAACCGGATGCATTAAATTCCCGGACTTTATAAAATCCAGAAGTGAAAATTCTTGGCCATTAATTGTAACACCCCGTAAATTCGAATTAGGTGTGAACATGTTAAATGAATATTAGTATGATATTTTAGACATGTGAAGTCCTATAGGGATGAGTATGGGTGAAAATAGTTATTTTGGAATCAAGAAGAAGTGTGAGATGCATAAGATTCGACAAAAATCGACTAAGTTTATGGAAGGTTTATCTTCCAGACTGATTTTATAAAAATCCGTTAGGAATTTGCAAAAATGTAAAACATAAAAGTTGTATCCCTTTGAAATACCTTTTTAATGATATATTATGAAGCCCGAATAGATGTCTCTGCAAAATGTTATGTGCATTTAATTAGAAAATGTGCAGTATGTACGCTCAGGTGCGCGCCAACTGGTCCCGTGCGCGGCCGCGCACTTGTGACAGTGATAATGCCCTTGCTGCGTGTTTAGGTATGCGTTTGGGCCTTCGGATGCATGAGATCGCACCCGGGGGGTCTTTAAAATCTCTACTTCGTCCCCCACACCCCAAAATATAAAAACTTGTTCTAGAAAGGGAAGCTCTTAAGAACCTAACTTCCTCCAAGGTCCCTCCTCGTCCAGGGTAAGTTCTAATGGTGATTCTAGGTTAATTTAAATTCTTCAACACCTTATTAATATGGGTAAACCCTTCAAATAATTAGATATTCAATCGAGACATCATTGTTGAGAAAAGAAATTCTAGAACCCGAATTCAAGAGGATTGACGTCAAAAGGTATTATCTTCACCCTCTACTTGATTATAGTATTGGATTAATGATTATAGACTTTAAGTTCATGAGATATGAGTTGATGGGTTAGATAGAAAAGCATGAACGACTATACGTTTGGGTTGTTGATTGTTGGTTAAGGGTGTTGTTTATCGTATGGGTGATGAAGAATGATATTGATTATGAGAAATTTGAGATTTTAAGATTATCTAGGTGCAAGAGTATGAGTTGTTGGGTGTAGAAATACCATTAATAAGGGTTATGAAGCTTTATGCCCACCAAGTATTTGATAAAATACCTAAGTGACTAAAACATAAGCATTAGTGCTAATATTGGTTCCTCTTGATATATATATTGTCATAGATTATCATTGAAAGAGGAGACAAACATTGTGATATGCTTGAAAAGGCCAGAGTCAAGGTATGTGAGGATAATTCTCTATGTTTGGGAATGTTAATGATTCTCCCTACACTACATTTCTTTTACGATATTACTAATTACCTCAGAAATATAGTTAAGCTTAGTTCCTTGAATAGTTGCAAAACTTCTATTCTCTAGGTTCGTAATTCATTCATGACTTTCATTCTGAATGTTATGGGCTCAGTACGTAATTAATATAGACTTAGGTTTGATGCCCATGAGTCTCAGTCTAGATAATCAGTTTTTATAATCAGTTCATGAATACATGTCTTAGTTTAGTTCTATTCAGCATTCAAGTATCATGTAACTTAGTGTGATTCAGTATTTTAGAATCACATATTTAGGTGGTTCATCATTTAGAAGAGGGAGTATTCATGTCCTTACTTCCTTTATTCAGTTCAGTTATCAGTTATCAATTATCAGGCCTGAGGTCGTAGTTTATATGCTTTATGCATATTTGGGCCTGCGGCCGTAGTTTATGCTTTATGCATTTTGGGCCCGAGGCCATAGTTATGTATACGTATACTTAGGCATGAGGTCGTAGCTCGTGCACATATATATTGGGCCCGAGGCCGTAGTTTATTCAGATAAATAGGTGGTTCATCATTAAGAAGAGAGAGTATACTTCCTTTGTTCAGTTCAGTTATCAGTTATCAGGCATGAGGCCGTAGGTTATATGCTTTATGCATATTTGGGCATGAGGTCGTATTTTATGCTTTATGCATTTTTGGGCTTGAGGATATAGTTATATGTACGTATACTTGGGCCTCGGGCTGTAGCTTGTGCACATATATAATAGGCTCGAGGCCGTAGTTTATTCAGATAAACAGGTTCAGAAGAGGGAGTATTCATATCCTTACTTCCTTTGTTTAGTTATCAGTTATCATTTTAGTTTCAGTTTCAGCAGTTATCATTTCAGTTATCAGTTGTTAGTTATCAGCTTAGTTTCAGTTTCAGCATTTACAATTCTTTCTTTCAGTTGCTTTACATACCAGTGCAATTCAAATATACTGAATTCCCTTTTGTCGGGGGCCTGCATCTCACGATACAGGTAATGATTTACAGGTTGACGATTTAGAGCCCCAGTATTCTCGTACTAGCTATTTGGTGAGCCCACTTCTTTCAGGGCATTATCATTACTTTACAGTCTTTTAGTGTTTTCAGTACTTCATTAGAGGATTCATATACTAGAGTAACAGTTAGACAAAGTCGTAAGCTTTTCCTGTTAAGCAATGTTGGCTACATATATGTTTAAGACTTATGTTAGTGTTTTTGCACATTGATTTATATTATTCAGACTTTCAGTATATCAGCATGTGTTTCTTTATCTTCCGCATTCAATATGTTATGATATCACATGTTGATTCAGCCAGCTAGTTGGTTCGCTCGGTCGCATATAATTAGGCACCGGGTGTCGTGTTACGCCTAGGCCCAGGTTCGGAGCATGACAAAACTTGGTATCAGAGCACTAGGTTCAAGAGTCCCAGGGAGTCTATGAAACTGTGTTCAGTAGAGTTTCCTTTGTATATATGTGACGGCCACGCATAAATGGTTAACTACCAAGACATTCAGGATTGTCTCATTTTTTTCTACTCTAGATCATCGTGCCATGAAGCTTAGAGCAATAGTAACCTTTTCTCCCTATCGAATTCCAGACGTATCGAATGTCTAAGCGATGGGCAGGAAAAAACCCAAGGTTCTAGAGAGGATGATTTCCCATTGAGATATAATTATGGAGTACATGTTGGTAAGAAATGAAACTTGAGAGATGTTGAAGGTGGGATACAATGGATAGTAATACATATTAGAGCATAACCTTATCAGAAAGTACTAAAGCAGTTGTCATGTGTTAAGGTTATCAGTTTACCTCAGCTACTAGTTATACAGTCTTTCAGTTAGCAGGTTTATGGTTATTCAGTATGTCAATATTCAGTTATTTAGTTACTAGATCTCTAATTTTCAGTATAACCAAATTCTATTGTCACGACCCAAATTTCCCTCCGTAGGATGTCGTGATGGCACCTAGTCTTAGGGACTAGGTAAGCCTAACATTTACTGAATTAATAGCAATATTTAACCAACGACTGGCAAATATGAAATAGAAATCTCTATACAAAACTTACAATCTCGAAACCGGTAGTACAAGTCATAAGCTCTATTGAGTTTTCTAGAAAAACCTCTAAATACATTTGTTTCAAAATAGAGATAAAATAGTGTAAGTACAATATCAGAAGGTGACTCCGAGGCCTACGGACGCGGCATCAGGTTTACCTTAAGTCTAGATAGCAAGATTTGTACAACTAGCTAGCGATCGACCAACCCCGAAATACCTGAATCTGCACAAAAATATGCAGAAGTGTAGTATGAGTACACCACAGCGGTACCCAGTAAGTATCAAGACTAGCTCCAGTGGAGTAGTGACGAGGGACAGTTAAGACACCTACTCGAAAAAATAAATTGGACAAGTATAGGTGTAGAACTAACAGAGTATGATATCTCTACAAAGCTAGCCATGATGACAACAATAATACGGTTCTTGCAAGAGGAAATAAAATCAACAATTATCAATAGGACACAACAAGTAATAACGCTGTAGAGTAAGCCAAACACAATTTAAATCCGATGGAACCAAATAAAGGAAAAACAAGTAGCAACTCAATAAGAATAACTACTTTCACACCAGTTGTATTCAACAATCTCCACGAGGTACCAAACCTCAAAATTCACAATTCACGGGTCCCAATTTGTGAAATCTAATCACGTGGCATCTTGTGCCCTCATTATAATTGATCATTGCACGGAAGACTCACGTACCAAGAAAAATAATTCTCACACGGGGATACGTATAAATGGTCAATAACATCAGGATCCATCTTCTTAAATCGATAGGGGTGATTAATTACGTGTATGCTTGTGCAAGTGTTCTATCACAGTTCAGGCCGACGAGTAAGAGTAGAGAAAATGAACGGCACATAAGAAACGACCCCCACAATTTGCACAAGGTATAACTCATACAAGTTAGGCATGCCACTACACAAATACCAACAACAACAATGCCCCCAGACTATCACAAGTCATCACAAATCATTTCCCGACATAGCCCACCTTGTCTCGCCACGTGCGCAATAATAAAGTAAATGCATGCATTGTCTCGCCACACGCGCATAGTAATATTCCCACTTTGTCTAAGCCACATGTGAAAACACAAAGACATAGCCTGCCTTATCATGCTGCATGTGCAACATCAATAGTAATAATAGCATGGCAGAAACCTTATGCAAACACCCGAACAAATCCTCCCAAAAATATCACATGCCAAAAACATAACAACACCATAAAATGACCTTCACAACATGTGCCCATATTCCACAACGTTTCCTCGAAACAATTTCAATACCATAACCGTGCATAGTCCTAGGCTCAACAACACTAAGTACAATAGCAACAACAATAGTAATAACACGAGAATACGACAAGTAAATCAACTCAAGAACTTTGGAACACAAAGAAATGGTAGAACGAGATCACAAAGAAAGACACAATAGAGAATACTAGTCTCAACAAGAATAGCTCAAAAAGGGAGAAACAATATGTAACAATGATTCCACAAAAGTATAATTCGACAAAAAGGGAGATAACATGAGTCAATAATTCCAAATAAGGATAAGTCAACTATGATAAAGAATAACTAAACTTCATTTAGGGTTGAGCAATTACGAAAGAGATACAACAAATTCAATTAAGGATAAGAAAATTACGGAAAAGATAATAATAACCTCAATTAAGGATAAACAATTACAGAACAGATAATAATAACTTCAATTAAGGCTAAGTAATTAGGGAAGGATAGCATGGCAATAAAAGAGGCAACAACTCCAGTTAAGGAAGATAAGAGTCAAATAGGCAATAAGAGTGGAACATGAAGCAATCAATTCTAATTAAAACACGTAGAGGTGAAACTAGTAAATGAAGGAATCAACATGACAAAACAACTTCATATCTAATGAACATATGAACATAAGAGCCCTAAACAGTCAAATTTTCACAAATAAACTCGAGCACGTACTCGTCACCTCGCGTACACGAGCTTCACATTACACAATTAGCACCAAAGACTCAAATCTTAAGGGGTAGTCCCCCCCCCCCCCACGAAGTTAGGCAAGATAATTATCTCAAAGAAGCTAGACTGTTACTCTAAAATGACCTTCTATAGTGAAACAACCTCCGAACGGGTCAAATCTAGCCAAAATAACTTCAAATCATAAATAAAACTCATACAAATAATTTCGGATATTAAAGCTTCGACCTTTAATTAAAACAAAAAAGTAAACCCAAAAGTCAACCCTCGGGACCACACCTCAGAATCTGATAAAATTCAGCAAACCCGAACACACATTCCAATACGAGTCCAACCATACCAATTTTATCAAATTCCAATATCAAATCGCCCTTCAAAACCTCATTTTATGTTTTGAAAGATTTCTTCAAAATTATAAGATAAAAATAAAATTGGAATCATGAAATATAATAAATTTCGAGTGAAGAACACTTACCCCATGATTTGCTTGAAAAACCCATGAAGAATCGCTCAAAACCGAGGCCTCTAGCTCAAAAGATGAAAAAATGGAACAAAACCCTCGATTTGGGAATTAATATCTGTTGCCCAGGTAACATGCATCGCGGTCGCGGAAATTCGTATGCGATCGCGAAGAAGAAATCATCAGCTGCCAAGAGAAACACTATGCGAACGCGGAAGAGGGAAAGCGAACGCGACTCATCACTGCCTCACACTACGTGATCACGAACATGGCCATGCGAAAGCGAAGAATAAAACACAGGTCTCCCCCAGCACGTCGCTCACAATGCGATCGCGAAAGAGCCCATGCGTAAGCGATGATACAAAACCCACACTTACACGAATGCGGGCCACTTACTACAAACGCGAAGAAGAAAAATGGTTAGTCCTAGGACACCCTACGCGAATGCGGCTTGAACTTCGTGATCGCGTATAAGGGGATACCAGAGATCAAAACGAGCACTTCAAAACATGAGGAAATGGTCTGAAACTCGTCTGAAACTCACCCAAGCCCCTAGGACCCTGTCCGAATATACCAACAAATCCTATAACATAACACGGACCTACTCGAGGCCTCAAATTACATCAAACAACGCACCACAAATCGAACTTATAAATTTCCAAATCTTCTAACTTCCAAAATTCGTGCCGAAACATATCAAATCAACCTGGAATTACGTCAAATTTTGCATGCAAGTTCCAAATGACATAAAGGATCTAATCCAACTCTCGAAATTAGAATTTGAGCCCTATATCAATAAAATCAACTCCCGGTCAAACCTTTGAACCTTCCAAAACTTCAACTTTCCAATTTTCATCAAAATGCTTCAGATTATCCTACGGACCTCGAAATCCAAATCCGGACGCACGCCTAAGTCCAAAATCACTATACGAAGCTGTTTGAATCATCAAAACGCCATTTCGGAGTCGTCTACACAAAAGTCAAATTTTGGTCAACTCTTACCGCTTAAGCTTCGAAAGCAAGAATCCTTCTTCTAAATTGACTCCAAATCATCCGAGAATCGAACTCAGCCATACATGCAAGTCATCACATAATACGAAGCTGTTCGAGACCTTAAGCCACCGAATAGGACAATAATTCTCAAAACGACCAGCCGTGTAGTTACATTCTCCCTCTTTTAAGTAAATGTTCGTCCTCGAACGTGTCAAGAACCACTCCGAAGTCATCAAAACACCAAATGTACTCATCATACACACACCAGCGGGTGATCCCATATCACCCCAATCCACATAGGCCCGACGACACCATCCCAACTGAAAATTATTCCTTTGACCCACACTGATAACCTTAGAACCAAATTTCTCACCATCTAATCATTCCCAAAAGACCCAATTCCTACATCAACACACGGTATTAGCCTCAACCAGCTGCAACAACTTATGCCTACCCCTACAGGGTACAACCTCACAGCACAAAACATATCACATATGCCTATAACAACCTCTCTAATCACAATAGATGTCCATAATCAAACCCAACACTGGAAATTAACCTCATATCAACTAGAACTGTGTCGCAAACCTCCACACACTACAATGATGCAAGAAACATGAAGACCTCATAACTATTTACCAAATCAACAAGTCACATCTAGCGCCACCTGGGCACACACACCCCGCAAGCTAAAACCCAATAAGCACAATGCGAATGCGACTAAATATACAAGGAGAGACACATAAGAGATATATCAAACAAGCCCGACATGCACCACTCCCTATCAGTACCATACTACAAATCAATTTAACAAAGAAGAATCAAAGTATATGAACAAATCACAAGGATATCGTCCTAATATAACTCCACCGCGGCCCACAACCCGGTTCAAGTATATCAAATCACATAAAGACGCGAGGATCCCATCCTCAACTCTGAATCGCAAATAGCATACACATCATACCAACTGAAACCTTCCACTAATTTAATTCCGCCGACAAAATCACAACACATATTGAACTCTCACACCGGTAGAGCATCTAAATCACAAGTCGTAACCCATCACCCAAAAATCACATCAAAACTACCGAAATGAGGAACAGAAAGTCACTCCTAGTCTTATAACTATAAATAATGAATAAAAACAAAACGATAGACATAGGCTACCACTATAGAACCTACCAACATGGGTAAACACATAAGCAGAGTACAAAATCACAAAACTCACCCATATGTGAAGCAAAATAGGAGGACTCAGACCGATAAGCAGAACCAAAATAAAATATGAGTGATGCCCTCTATAACAAATTGAAATCATATATGTACGACATCAACTGGTGTAGCGGCCTCAGCCTCACTATAGAAAACACATCAAGGGGTCGGGCCTCCCCCTCTTGGATGCCCTCTACTCGCCTGACATATACCTCAAACTGGCGGTGCAGGGATATCAACAGCTGGAACCGAACTCATAGCCTGAATACCTCGCTGTGACACATCTGTCCGGAGTCTGGGACAACCTCTCACCATATGGATGGTATCTCCACACTCGAAGCAACCTCTCTGGTGACATGGCTGTGGAAGCTGTGCGGTATGGGTACTCTGAGTCCTATGGGTACCTGAAACACCGTGCGAAGCCTGAAGTGTAAACTGAATTGGCTGACCCACAAAACCTCTACCATGTTGTATCCTACCTCCAAAATAAGGACCAGTAGATCTCTCCAATCTGTGAGGCCTCTTAGCCTCCTTGTCATCTCTCTCATAACCCCGCCTATCCTTCCTTTCCTGATCTCGCTTGTCCTTTCTCTCCTGATCCCACATGCCCTCTAATCAACAAGCGATCTCTACCACCTATTGAAATGGAACATCTGACTCCAACTCCCGAGCCATGTTGAATTGGATATCATGTTTGAGCCCCTCAATGAACCTACAAACCCGCTCTCTAACTGTAGCGACCAAAGCAGGTGCATGTCTGGACAAATCACTAAATCTAACAGCATACTCTGACACTGACATAGTGCCCCAACACAACTAATCAAACTCGCGCGCCATGCATCCTGAAGGTTGAGAAACAAACTCTCTCAGGAACATCTCTGAAAACTGAGCCCATGAAAGTGAAGTTGTATCGGCCGGGCAACCCAACTCATATGCTCGCCACCACTGATATGCCACTCCCTTAAGCTAGAACGTAGTAAAAACAACTCCACTCGTCTCCACAGTACCCATAGTGTAGAGAATGTTGTTGCATTCCTTTAGAAAACCATGTGCACCCTTTGAAGCCAAACTACTGAAAGTAGTAGGGTGATACTTCTTGAACCTCACAAGTCTAAGTTGTTCTTCCTCAGATGCTGCTACCCTAACCACGGGTTGAACTGGAACCACAGGTTGTGTCGCCATGACACCTAGAATTAGACCAACGTGGACTCGCTACTCTGGAGTACGAACGACGAGAGTCTAAGTTCCTCCCCCAGTTTGTGAAGTAGCTGGTGCAACCAGAATCAACTCGGCCTAAGCCAATATACCAAACATGCTTAGGAACTATGCTAAAGTCTCTTGGAGTCTGAGGGTAACAACAGGCACCTCCGGTACATGTCGCCCAATCGGAGCTACTGGAGGCTACTTAACTATTGCTCTAGTAGGTGCCCTAGCTACGACATGCGCTCCTCTTTGGCCTCTGCCCCATCCCCTAGTGATACCTACTCCGAGGACAGTGTCATCAGTAACTGCAACTCGTGCCTTCACTATCTATGAGAAAATAGAATGATAAAAGCTCAAACTCTGAGATCAATAAACTCGCACGATAGGAATGAAAGAAGTGAAATTGTCCTAATAGCTCTGTAGCCTCTCGAAGATAAGTACAAATGTCTCTGTACTGATTCACAAGACTCTACCAAAATCGCTTATGACTCGTAGAACCTATGAACCTAGAGCTCTGATACAAACTTATCATGACCCAAATTTTCCTCTGTAGGATGTCGTGATGGCACCTAGTCTTAGGGACTAGGTAAGTCTAACATTTACTAAATTAATAGCAATTTTAACCAATGACTGATAAATATGAAATAGAAATCTCTGTACAATACTTATAATCCCAAAACCAGTAGTACAAGTCATAAGCTCTACTGAGTTTGCTAGAAAAACCTCTAAGTACAAATGTTTCGAAATAGAGATAAAACAGTGCAAGTACAATATCAGAAGGTGACTCTGAGGCCTGCGGACGCGACAATAGGTTTACCTTGAGTCTCCATAGCAAGATCTGTACAGCTAGATAGCGATCTACCAATCCTGAAATACCTGGATCTGCACAAAAATGTGTAGAAGCGTAGTATGAGTACACCACATTGGTATCCAGTAAGTATCAAGACTAACCTCAGTGGAGTAGTGACGAGGGATAGTCAAGACACCTACTGGACAAAATAACCTAGACAAGTATAGGTGTAGAACTAACAGAGTACGATATCTCTACAAAGCTAGGCATGATGAAAAAAATAATATTGTGCTTGCAAGAGGAAATATAATCAATAATTGGCAACGGGACACAACAAGTAATAACACTGTAGAGTAAGCTGAACACAGTTTAAATCCGGTGAAACCAAATAAAGGAAAAACAAGTAGCAACTCAATAAGAATAACTGCTTTCACACCAGGTTTATCCAATAATCTCCACGAGGTACCAAACCTCAAAATTCACAATTCACGGGTCCCAATTCGTGAACCCTAATCACTTGACATCTTGTGCACTGATTAGAACTGATCATTGCACGGACGACTCATGTGCTAATAAAAATAATTCTCACATAGAAGGCAAGTAGATGAGGGTGCGTATAAATGGTCAATAAAATCAGGATCCATCTTCTTAAACGGATATAGATGATTAATTATGTGTATTATTATGCAAGTGTTCCACAACATTTCCTCGAAACAATTTCAATACCACAACCACACATAGCCCTCGGCTCAACAAAACCGAGTATAACAACAACAACAACAACAACAACAACAACAACAACAACAACAACAATAACATGAGAATACAACAAGTAAATCAACTCAAGAACTTTGGAACACAAAGAAACGGTAGAACGAGCTCACAAAGAAAGACACAATAGAGAATACTGGTCTCAACAAGAATAGCTCAACAAGGGAGAAATAATATGTAACAATAATTCCACAAAAGTACAATTCGACAACAAGGGAGATAACATGAGTCAATAATTCCAAATAAGGATAAGCCAACTATGATTAATGATAACTAAACTTCATTTAGGGTTGAGCAATTATGAAAGATATACAACAAATTCAATTATTAAGGATAAGCAAATTACAGAAAAGATAATAATAACCTCAATTAAGGATAGATAATTACAGAAGAGATAATAATAACTTCAATTAAGGCTAAGTAATTAGGGGAGGATAGCATGGCAATAAAAGAGGTAACAATTTCAGTTAAGGAAGATAAGAATCAAATAGGCAATAAGAGCGGAACATGAAGCACTTAATTCTAATTAAAACACGTAGAGTTGAAACTAGTAAATGGGGGATTCAACCTGACAAAACAACTTCATATCTAATGAACATAAGAACATAAGAGCCCTAAACAGTCAAATTTTCACAAATAAGCCCGAGCATGTACTCGTCACCTCGCATACACGGACTTCACATAACACAATTAGGACCAAAAACTCAAATCTTAAGGGGTAGTTCCCCCCCACAAAGTTAGGCAAGATACTTACCTCAAAGAAGCTAGACCATTACTCTAAAATGACCTTTTCGAGTGAAACAACCTCCGGACGGCTCAAATCTAGCCAAAATAACTTCAAATCATAATTAAAACTCATAGGAAATAATTTCGGATAATAAAGATTCGATCTTTAATTAAAACCCTAAAGTCAACCCCCGAGCCCGCACCTCAGAACCTGATAAAATTTAAAAAACCCCAATAATCATTGCGATACGAGTCCAACCATACCAATTTTATCAAATTTCGATATCAAATCGCCCTTCAAAACCTCATTTTATATTTTGAAAGATTTCTTCAAAAATTATCCTCAACTCAAAACACTAATTATAAGATAAAAATAAAGATGGGATCATGGAATATAGTAAATTCCGGGTTAAGAACACTTACCCCAATGATTTGCTTGAAAAACCCATGAAAAATTGCTCAAAACCGAGGCCTCTAGTTCAAAAGATGAAAAATTGGAACAAAATCCTTGATTTGGGAATTAATATCTACTTCCCAGGTAACATGCATCGCGATCGCGGAAATTCGTATGCGATCGCAAAGAAGAAATCATCAGCTGACAAGAGAAACACTACGTGAATGCGAAAGAGGAAAAGCGAACGCGACTCATCACTGCCTCACACTATGCGATCGTGAACATGGCCATGCGAGCACGAGGAATAAAACACAGGTCTCCCCCAGCACGTCGCCCATTATGCGATCGCAAAAGAGCCCATGCGAATGCGATGATAGAAAACCCATACTTACGCAAGCGCGGGCCATTTACTAAGAACGCGAAGAAGGAAAATAGTCATTCCTAGGATAGGACAACCTACGCGAACGCGGCTTGAACTTCGCGATCGCGTATAAGGGGACACTACATATCAGAACCAACACTTCAAAACATGAGGAAATGGTCTGAAGCTCGTCCGAAACTCACCTGAGCCCCTAGGGACCCTGTTTAAATATACCAACATGTCCTATAACATAATACAAACCTACTCAAGGCCTCAAATCACATCAAACAACATCGAAACTATGCATTGCACCACGAATCGAACTTATGAATTTCCAAATCTTCTAACTTCCAAAATTCGTGACGAAACATATCAAATCAACCCGGAATAACGTCAAATTTTGCATGAAAGTTCCAAATAATATAATGGAATTAATACAACTCTCGTAATCCGAGCACTATATCAACAAAGTCAACTCCCAACCTCTCAACCTTCCAAAACTTTAGCTTTCCATTTTTTTCTGAAATGCTTCAAATTATTCTAAGGAGCTTGAAATCCAAATCTGGATGCATGCCTAAGTCCAAAATCACCATACGAAGTTGTTGTAATCATTAAAATGCCATTTCAGAGTCGTCTACACAAAAGTCAAATTCTGGTCAACTCTTCCGCTTAAGCTTTCAAAACAAGAATCCTTCTGCCAAATTGACTCTGAATCATCCAACAATCAAACTCAGCTACACACACAAGTTATAACACATAATACGAAGCTGGTCGAGATGTTAAGACACCGAACGGGCACTAATTCTCAAAATGATCCGGCCGGATCGTTACATCTAATGACTTGTGAGTATATAGTAATGCATATGGGTGCTAAAAAGGTAAGTAACATTGATTATAGAGAAATCTTTGCATGTTCTAGGTACGGATTATGACCTAAGCCTGGCCAGATGATACATGAAGTGATTTATTAGATGATGGTACACTCTAAAATATAAGTTTGTGTATGGTAGTGTATCCGTATGTGTTTTACTTCACAGAATAGTCTTATTTTAATTCTTGGAAATAGAGCCACAAGTTGGGTGATGATAGTTTAGATGTCAGACCCCATGGTGTAACTATTTAAGAATTTAACCGCAACGAGCATAGAATTGATTGCTATAATTTTGGATAGAAAAGAGCCTATGGGCAAAAATACCTAGGAGTCAGAAATGTTTGTTATCACCAACGATGTATTTTTGGTACGACTCATGTAGATGACTAAGAAGATATGATGTACAAAATGAGAACCAAGAGCAGCCGATATTGAATTTTAGGTAATGATTTAATTTTTTCATATTTATTCAAATCAAAAGTAGAAAGTACCATGTTACTAAGTTCTATATGACGCAGCTATTATTGTGAGATAAAAGATATGACAGTTCTCCCTTAGTTTATGTGACTAAGTGTTTACCTCGGATATTTATAGTGTGATATGATTTTGAAGTGTATAGAACGTTTGGGATTAGATATTCCAATTTCGTTTAAGACCGATGAACTTTTCCTAAGTGTGATTCATGTACATAGTTAAAATAAAAGATAGTATGCGACCATAGAATATGGTCGGATAGTGAGGGAAGTTAGAAATAATATTATGGTTCACTTTAGTTATTGAAAGCAGAACAAGAAAACATGATGCTAGCAGGCGGTTAGTAAAGGAATAGTAAGTAAGTTTTAAGTAGATATAGTGAATTAGCAATTTTAGCAGAGCTAATAGAGGTACAATTTGATTTATTTAGCCAGGTTAACTCTAATGAGTGCATGACAATTTGAAATACCGAACGTGCGTTAGAACCCAAAGAGTTTAAGTTAAACCCGAAGTACAGTGATAGTGGAAGAAGAAAAAAAATCGGCTAGGCAGTAAGAGAGAAAACTACAAAAGAATAACCTTTAAGAGTTATCGAAAAAGGGTTTCCCCAAAATTGACAGTGTGAACAGAGTTAAATCATTAAGATTGTGTATGATAGTTGTGAATACATTAGCTTTCCATTTATGTAAGTAATTTGGTTTTTCCTAGTAAGGAAGATGCTCAGAAGTAAGTCGGAAGATGAGTCATCATTGATGTAGAGTGCAAATAAATGCAGAAAATAAGAAAATTTGTACGGATTCCGACAAAAGAGAAGGATCCGCAAGTATAAGACCTTAACCTTTGGTCTAAGGGGACATTGAAAATTGTTAGTAAGTCCAGTTAGAGATTTGAAACCCGCATAGTTAGAATGTGATATAAAAACTATAATACCATGCCCAATTATGTATACTCTAACCTTCAGAGTACTTATAAAAGACTTAGCTCACAACAATACTGGAAGTGTTTTCAGGAAGTACCTTAAAAAGATAATCAAGTATGGGAAGTATAACTCATGATTGAGGCAGACAAGATAACTATAAAGAAAGTAGCTCACTGCTTGGCCAAGCTAGGAGTTCGACTTTCGGACTCCGAAGATGGTGGAGTTATTGTCTAGAACAGGACTTGTTCCTCCTCAATAGTCGAAGTAAAGGAGAAACAGTTTGATGATCCCTACTTGTTGCAGCTGAAGAGGGGATTCACAAGCATCAGACAATGACTTTTGTACAAAGGGGAGATGATGGTACTTTGAGGTACCAAGATGGATTGTGTGTTCCAGACATAGATGGACTTAGAGAGGAGGATCATGTCAGAAGCCCAAAATTCTAGGTATTTTATCCACCTAGGTTCCCCCAAGATGTATCATGCTCAAGGATATTTATTGATGGAACAACATGAAAAAGAACATCACAGACTTTGTGGCCAATTGTCCAAATTATCAACAAGTGAAAGTCGAGCAGCAAAAAGCCTAGTATTTTACCACAGAATACACATATTCTTGAGTGGAGATGGTAAATATGGACTTTATAACAGGATTATTACGCTCATTTTGAAAGCATGATTTGATTGGGTGATTTTTGATCGAATTACCAAGTCAGCTCACCTCATGCCAATGAAGACTACAAATTCAGTAGAGGATTATGCCAATATTACACCCCATATTTTCGTACGTAAAAGTGCATCGCAAGCAAACTAATGAAAGACCAAAAATGAGATCATCTTTGAAAGTATATAAATTAAGTTGTCATGTTACCTCGGAGGCTAGTAATATTGAATATCATGAACAACAAGTACAAAGAGGGTTGGAAGGTTCAGAAGCTAAGGAATTGAAGAAAATAATATTTTGTCGAAAGTCGATAAGTTGGGAATGTTATAACCCGTACCTTTGGGGTGAGACTAGGGTTATTAATATGATAAGGAGGTTATGTTATGATTTATGTTATCCGTATGATAGTCGTGTGATAGGTTTTGAAGTCAGGCGAGTTGTGGGACAAAAGTTGATGAAAGTCATCACAAGTTACGTTCATAAGATTTACTAAACTTTGGGTCACATATAGCTGTGATTTTCTCCCAATATACTTAGAGTTATGGGGTGTTCCACCCATAAAATTGAATCTCTATGAGTCTATTTTATAACAAATTAAACCATTTGTTAATACGGCATTTGAGTAGAGAGATATATGTGTGTTTTCAAGACTGCGCAGGCTGCTAGGTGACGAGTAGGTGTTTCACCTACTTGCTTAAATGAGAGTCCAAAAGGGGGCTATTTCATGTCGGCCAAAGAAACCAATTTAAGGGCTTAAATCTACTGCAATATAACACCCATTACATAACACAATAACCAGACCTAAACCACTGCAAACATCCTCCCAAAAATTTCCCACAAACCCTAATTAATTTTCTCTCCCTTTCAAGTTCTAATTTGAGGTAAAACCTAAAGTTTGAAGAACCAAGATAGGAGTTGAGTTATCCTACAAATAAGGTAATTTTACTACTCTATTTCATCCATTTTTTCTGTTGTAAATGTATGTTAAGTCATTCTATATTTGTAAGAACTCACAGGATGGTGATCGGAAGCCGTGAGTTTGAGTTATTCACTTGTAGCAAACTGTTTTGTGGGGATGCATGTTTTACTAATGTTTTATAGAGTTTTGGAGGAGTACGGGTGTGGAGAAACACCACATAAATTCAGGGTGGTGGGCTGGCCGTTTGTTGTAACATTTCAGGTTGTTTGACACTACTACGGTAGTTGTTTTGTGTATGAAGATACTGGGGTGTGTTGGGCTATTATGTAGTATTTTCTCATGTATATAAGGTTGGAAAATAATGTATGTATGTTGTTATTTTTGTATTCTTGTGTTGTTGGTGTTATCTTGAATTTGGAGGAAGTATGGATTATAGGGGAGATCCTGCCCATTTTAATACAAAATAAGTTTGTCGTTCGTTGTGCGATAGTTGTAGCTTTCATAACATAATGATGGTATTATTATCATAGTCGCAGATTAAGGTGCAAAGAGGCGAGTTCAACTTGGTGATTGAAAAGATTGTGATAAGTTATATTAAGGCTAAGCCCTTCCTTTATTTTGGCATGATCTCGTAACTACATGTGTTAGGCATAAAGAGAAGTTCATACTCCCGAATTTATGTACATTATTCTAGTCTCATAAGTTACAGTATTCTCCCTTATGGGGACTTTATATTCAATTGACTATTGTCTTTTTCCAATCAATAGAGCAGAGGGTCTATATATATATAGTGTTACAATATTTTCACCACCATCGAGCTATAGTTGGTGGGCAGGCCCCTATTGGGCAACCTCCGATCAGATGGTAAGTTATATACCGAACCTATTATGGCCGAGCGCCTATGAGCTAGCCCAGAATGGCCAAGATACAGAGCCTAGTATGGCCTAGTGCCTATGAGCGAGCCTACTACGGTAGAGTAGTTATATGTACCGAGCCTTATAGGGTCGGACATTTATTTTACTTACTATATTGAGAGAGTTGAGTCAGTATCAGCAGGTAAGTATATCTCCAGATCATCTTTGACTCCTAGTTACTTTCAGTTATTATATTATCAGTTCAGTTTCAGCTTTCAGTTATTTTATTGCGTTACATACTCGGTACATTATTTTCTACTGATGTCCCTTTTCTGGGGATGTTGCATTTCATGTGTGCAGGTTTAGATAGAGAGATGGGTAGACCTCCTCAGTAGAGGCTTGTAGACATATCCTATCAGCTAGTGCAGTATGTTGGGCTTGTAGGCCTTGCATGTATATTTTGTTGGTTTGTCAGCTGTAGTAGTTATGACAGCCTTGTCGGCCTAGCTTTATATTGATGTTTAGTTAGTGCTAGTTTCCATTTAGTTTTATATTTTGCTTCGCAAATTGTCTTGCAACTAAAGTATGACATTATATGTTCAGAGTCCCTTAGTCGCAAGTTGGTACGCTAGGTTAGGTGAGGCACTGGGTGACGGTCTCGCTCCCCACCAGGTTCGGGGCATGACAGCCAAGTTGTGTATCCAAGAAATTGTCAGAGTGCATGGGACTCCATTGTCCATCATTTTATATCGTGCTACTCAGTTTACAATGAACTTTTAGAAGTCCTTTCAGAAAGGATTAGGCACAAGTTTTTCATCCTCAGAAATATGGCTAGGTAGAGCGCATTATTCAGACATTTAGGGATATGTCCTTGATGTTAAAGGTAATTGGGTTGATACCATACCTCTCATTGAGTTTGCTTATATTAACAACTACTCCCTCCGTTTCATATTAGATGAGGTAGATTGACTCGGCACGGAGTTTAAGAAAAAAGAAGAATACTTTTAAAATTTGTGGTCTTAAAAGCTTAAGGGGTAAAAGGTTTGTGGGACCATGACATTTGTGTGGATATAAAAGTATCTCATTAAGGGTAAAATGAAAGAGTTTAAAGTTAAATTATTTCTAAATTTAGAAATGTGTCATTTATTTTGGAATAGACTAAAAGGAAAGTACCTCATCTAATATGAAACGGAGGGAATACAATTCTTGTAATGACCCGATCGGTCGTATTGAGCTCTAGCATGTCGCCCAATAGTTTGAGGCCTTGTGTAGCTTCACTTTATGTATTATGACTTTTACGTGTGGTCGAAATTGAATTTCGGGAAGTTCGGAGTTGTTTCGGAAGGAAAATTCTCAATTCGAAAGCTATATGTTGGAAGAGTTGACTAAGGTTTTACTTTTGAGTAAATGATCTCAGAATCAGGATTTGAATGTTCCAATAGGTTTGTTTGATGATTTCAAACTTGGGAGTATGTTCGGGTTGAGTATCGGGTGGTCCGGGGGAGCATTTCGGCGCTTATTGTGGAGATATGGCATTTTGGGAGTTTAAGAATTTCATAAGTTTGATTTGAAGTGAATTTTGGTGTTATCGATGTCTGTTTGGGATTTCGAGCCTTGGAATAGATTCGTGTTGTGATTTATGAGTGCCCGTAAATTTTAACGTCATTTCAGGATATTTAAGTATGATTCAGGTACGTTCGTCGAAGTTTGAAAGTTTGAAAGTATAAAGAAAGGTTTCGATCATCGATTCGTAGTTTTGGGGTTGTTTGGCATGATTGAGGCTTCGACCAAGTTCATATCATGTTTTGGGATACGTTGGTATGGTTGGATGGGGTCCCGGAGGACTTGGGTGCAACTTGGAATGGAATCGGGTCGAGTTTTAGACTTAAAGAATTGTTGAAGCTTAAGGCTTATGGTGTATCGCACCTGCGAGGTTTTGGCCGCAGGTGCAAGACCGCACAAGCGACCAAGGGGTCGTAGAAGCGGATGGGGTATGAGGTTGATTAGATTCATAGGTGCGAGGAATCCACCGCACCTGCGAGCTCACAGATGCAGACAATGAAGCGCAGAAGTGAAGGGAAAAGAGGCAAGGCCTTTCGCAAATGTGAAAGTCCAAGCGCAGGTACACAACTGCAGGCACGACCATGTCTTCCGCAGAAGCGGAGCTGGGCAGGCTAGTGAAGGCTCGCAGAAGCGAGCATTTTTTCGCAGAAGTGAGTGGCTAGTCTTAGAGGGGACCGCACCTGTGATGGATTTTTTTGCAGGTGCGAAGTCGCAGGTACGACTGTTTGGCTGTAGATACGATGATCGCCTGGCAGACTGCTTGTTAAGTACGGGGGTTTGGCTCATTTTCATTTCAGTTCTTCCATGGGAGCTGACCTAGAAGCGATTTTTGGAGCGCCATTTTAGCCGTCAATCCTGAGGTAATTGATTCCTACAAGTTGTGAGTTAAATATACGAATTTAGGCTTGTAAATTCATGAAATTTTGTAGAAATTGTGGAGCTTTAGAAGAAAACCTAGAATTTGGTATTCTTGGATTTTTACCACGAAATTGGACATGGGATTAGGGATAAATTATATATTTGGGTTCGCAGTGTTATGGGTAACATATATCCTCAATGTTTTTTGGAATTCGGGTACATGAGCCTGAGGGTTGACTTTGTTGACTTTTCGAGTACAGTTGGGAATTATTATAAACTGTTAAATTATACACATTGGAGTATATTTTGATTGATTTACATATTGTTTAACTAGTTTTTGATTGATGAGCATCGGTTTGAGGTATTAGAGAGACATTGGAGCAAGTTATGAAACTTCGGAGCGAAGTAAGTCTCCTGTCTAACCTTGTGAGGGAGAATTTACCCCGTAGTTGTTATTCTTGTTATATGCTATATGCTGTGGGAGCTACACACGTATGAGGTGATGGGTGTTCATGCATATGCTAGTATTCTTGGTTATGTCCGGGTAGACTTAGATTCACACCATGCTTTGACTGTACTATTTGAGTTATCCTTGCATGTTCAATGACCTTATCTCGCAATACGACTTGAGAATAAACTTGCGTAGAGTAATGGACTCGCTATTTTAGAAATTGGATGAGCCACTTTATTATCCGTGAAAAATTATGCTTCCCTTATGAATTTCTCCCCACGTTGTGCGTATTCATCAAAAATTTTCCTTAAACTTTATAACTCACATGTATATTTGTGAGCGGGGTCAAGGACCCGATAAAGGTTCTTATTCTAATGGGATCGAGCCGTTCGCCTCGGCAGTATCATATTCTTATGGGATCGTGCTGTTCACCTTGGCAGTATCATATTCTTATGGGATCGGGTCGTTCACCTCGACACGATATTGTAACACACTCTTCTGGGATCGGGCTATTCGCCTCAGCATTTCTATAAAATATTCCTATGGGATCGGGTTATTCTCCTCGGCATTTCTATAAAATACTCTTATAGGTTCAAGTCGTTTGCCTCGACAACTTCATGAAACACTCTTATGGGATCAAGCCGTTCGCCTCAGCATAATCGTGCGTAATATTTAATAAGAAGCCAGCATATCCGTGAGTTTTCCTGATTTGAGTTATGGCGACCTATCTGGTGGGGACCATTTTATGTATATACTCCGGTTGAAGAGGTGACAATTAATTGAGAGCTTGTGTTTACTATTTAGAGGAGAATCTTACCACGTACCTGTATTTGTTTACACTATTTATTTACCATGCCTCATACTTGTTTACTTTCTATTGTATTTGATTTATTGGACCACTAGTAAGTATTGATGTCGACCTTTCGTCACTACTTCTCCAGGATTAGGCTATATACTTACTGGGTACACATTGATTTACGTACTCATGCTACACTTCTGCACTTATTGTGCATGTATGTATGTGTATATATATATATATATATACATACTAGTAAGTATTGATATCGACCTCTCGTCACTACTTCTCCGGGGTTAGGCTAGATACTTACTGGGTACGCGTTGATTTACGTACTCATGCTACACTTCTGCACTTATTGTGCATGTATGTGTGTGTCTATATATATATATTGGGTGCAAGGGCGCAGCTATTGCGGGGACTTCATGGTGAGTTGCATCTCATGTTACGATTCGCAGGATACGAAGTCTCCATCATGTTATTTACATTATTCTGTCTATCTTGTATTCTAGATGTTGTATTATTATCTGGTAGATGTTCATGCACTTGTGACACTGGGTTTTGGGGGTTCATAGTGAATGTTCATTATAGTAGTTCACGTTATTGTTATCATATCATCTTGTAAATTATATTTTATACAAAATTTGGTAAGGAAAATCATGGGTTTCTACAAGTACCAAATTTCACTCTATTTATTTAACAGGATTCATGATTTCAATAATAATAAAATGAGTAATTAAGTTGATACTTCACTGTTGGCTTGCCTGACGGCGACGTTGGGCGTCATCGTGACCTATAGTAGATTTTGGGTCGTGATAACTTGGTATCTGAGCGTTAGGTTCACTTAGGTCTCACGAGTCTTGAGCAACTCTAGTAGAGTCTTGCGAATCGGTACAGAGACGTCTGTACTTATCTTTGAGAGGCTACAAGGCTGTTTGGAGCACTTCCCTTCTTGATTCCTCATTGTGCGATTTGATTCTTTTGAGGCTTATACCTTCGTTTCCTTTATACTCATCTACGATGTGGAGTGCTTGCTATCAATTGGGCATCGAGGAGTTGTAATGGTACCGTAGATGTGGTGCAGGTTGTTTCTCCCTATGTATTCAAGTGGGATATTATTGTTTCCATGTGGAGGGGTGTTATGTCATTTCAGCCCAGTTATTGTGTTGCCTACGGTCGAGAATTGATACTTTCAAATGTGGAGGAATTCTTGTTAATATTGTGGTGTCACTATCCTTGATTAAATGCGTTAAGTCTCATTGGCATGCCGGTCTTTGTTTGTTTGCCTCGGGGCGCGGTATGGTGAGATAGAACCTAAGAGGAAGTTAT
Source organism: Nicotiana tabacum (assembly GCF_000715075.1). Taxonomy (NCBI): domain Eukaryota; kingdom Viridiplantae; phylum Streptophyta; class Magnoliopsida; order Solanales; family Solanaceae; genus Nicotiana; species Nicotiana tabacum. The sequence continues at coordinate 117,423,612 of NC_134101.1, forward strand.
CCGAGATGGTTGTGTGCTGCAACTTCAGGACCGAATCGGCGTTTCTAGTGTTGATGTCTCGAAAGGGATGATCTCTCAGGTGGTTTTTATGCCTAGGAAATTTTGAATGTGGCGAGAAGGGCTTGATAACATATTGTTGGACCTTTGGATAATGTTAATGAATGAAGGAATTCTTACGGATGGCATATCAGTGTGGACCCAGGGAGGATATATGATTTAATGTTGGGTGCGACGATAGCAATGAAGTTAGAGGAGGCCGAGATGAGGGTACACAGGTGGGCTATCTCCTATGGGCAAGTTAGCGGTTGCATGATTTTGATGAGGTTCTTACGAAGAGTTTTGCTTTCTGTCAATCTGGCATGCATGTACTGCGATGTGAGCTTGGATCTTGAGAAAGATGGTACAACTATTCAGAGATCGAGTGTGCAATTATGGCTGATAATTCGGGATGTGTTATGATTAGTCCAACAAGAACTTAAGAGAAATTTGGCTAAGCAACGGTGTGGGATCAGGGTAACTGGAAAAGAGAGGTCATTGTGGGATCTGGATCTAGGTGGTTGTAGCATAAAGCTAAGTGGGGGATCCCACTGTCTATGATTGAGTCACGTGGATGTGTGCTTGTGTAGTTTATGGTTATTGGTGCATTGGTGGATTAGTTATGACCAAGAGGTATTTTGTACTGGTAATTTAACGTATATGTATTAAATTTCGCCTTATTAATTCTGGTGCAGGTGTTGGGGATGGCTCAGAATTTATGCTTCATGTGGATATGATGGGAAAGGAAAAGAATTCGCCTGGTAGTTTCTTTGAGAGTGTTCATGTGCTAGCAGAGCACTAGAGTATTGTTATATATTCGGGACCAGGTCAGAGTGGGTGACTCTCAATAATGGTCCTAATGGGTTCGAGAATTAAAGTGTGATGTCTAAAGATTTCTGGGTTCGTTATGTGGTTGAGGACTGGGTTTTGCAGGAGAGTGTGAAGAACACTTTAGGAATTTCTAGGTTATCATTGCGTCTACGGTGCGGTATTAGAGAAATAAGAGGGAACAACTTCGGATTTGCATGAGGTCTTTCAGAACATGTGTATCAGTTGGAAATACTATTGAGAGCCTAAGGAGGGTATGAGATGGCTTATGGGTATTGAGACGATGTGGTCTGGTGATCTGAGTTACTAGGTATGAGTGTTGTTTAAGGTTTGTTATGTGTTTGAATAGAGCTACTATTATTTCAAAGGCAAGTCGGGAGTAAATTGGAAGAAGTTGGATCAGTAAGCAATGGTTTAGACTAGCATGGTGGTGGAAGTGAATAGTTCCTTAGGTGTGTTAAGGATATATAAGTGATTTGTGGCTGTACATGTGGGCTTAACAGCCTCCATGATTTGATTGTTTTGGAGGTAGGTGATTCTGATGATTGTGATATGTAGATGAATCCCGGAAGAATTATGGTGGTTTAGACAACAACTTGAGGTCTGATTTTCTGCGGTTATGGGAATTCGGTCGTGTGTTCTAATTGTTCTTCTAAAATAAGTGGAGTGAAAGGGGTTCTAGCCGATGAAGTATTTATTCTACTGGAGGTTTAGGGGTTGTGGTGAAATTCTTGGACTCTCTAGTAGCGACATGATGGGTGCAGTGAGAGGTATGGAAATCGGAAGTTGAGGACCAAGGTTGCAGTTCGGTTTTGATAAAAATGTCATGAGCTCGAAGGAGCGGGGGAAGATTTCAGATGTTCAGAGTGTGTTGGAACTATTTTCGGGCAGCCTGAGTGTGGTCTGTTTTATGGAATGAGTGTTGGGTATTGAAATGTGGACGCTTGATAGCACTATGGAAATAACATAGTCGATGGCCATTAATATTCAAATTTTACTACCTGGTACGGATGGTTGTGGGGGTATACCCCACGAGAAGATCGTATAAGTGTGGTGTGTTTGTTATTCAATTGTTAGAGATTTAAAATAGGTATGGAGATTTTGGGCACTATCACCAATGAGAGAGATTATGACTCAGAGGTGCTTTATTCCCTTGGTTGTGGACTGTGTGAGTTGTTCCGGATTTGACATCCGCTCTTATGTGTCATGGATGGGGCAATTATGGATCCTTAAAAGTGTATTAGCCCATTGTGGGATGATCAGAATCGACTTGAGGTCCGCTAGTAGACTTAATGTGAATGCGTACTCTACATCAGATCAGGTCAGATGTGTTCATTCACCATAGCGCTGCTTATGGAGGAGTCTTTGAGTGTTGGATGTTATTCCTGTCGTCATCTATTCTTTGGAATACTCTATTATGCCATGTGGGATATGAGACGACTTGATTATTTGCACGTGTGTTGTGGTGCTGTGTAGCTTGTCGTTATTGCACCTTAGTCGAGCTTGAGTTTTGTAGCTCATGGCGTATTCCGTCTCCCCAAGGTTGTATTTTTGCACTTGGCATACATGTGGTTGATATTCGGGCATTTCATGGGTTTGAGTAGTTTAGCTCGGTAGGTACTTCCTTGTTAATTGTTATATATGGATTGGGTGGCATGCATCCATGTGTATGATGTTTGGATCGGGTTGCACGCATCAACGGTATCATGTGTGGATCAGGTTGCACGCAGCAACAATGAGATGTTATGTACGGTTCCTTATACTTGTTGTATGTCTTGTTTCTCATCTCCGAGAAAGGTTCATAGCATTTGTTGGCCGTTTTATTCGTTACGTGGGTTCGGTAGTTCTTTTTTCAGAGTTCGTTCTTCCTTATGTGTCATATTCGAGTTGTAGCTTGTTGGCACATTGATGGCGTCATGTGAGATTTTAGTGCGCTTTTGAGGTAGCTTATTGCCTGAGCAGTTTGTACTGGGTAAAACGAGGTTATTGGACCTAAATCAGTGCGATCAGATTAATCTAAGGTATATTAAAGAGAAAATGTCAACGATTAGTTCAAAATGAGGAAAAGGTTCTTGTCAAGCGGAGAAACTCCGTGAATTATTGAGTTGACGGGTAGTTATGAGTTCCTGCGCATCTCTTTAGTCGTAGCAGTATTGCAAGAGTTAAAACCGGGCTTATATTTGTTATAAGGTATACTACAAGCATCTAATTCGTAAATTTGAAGATATTATAGTCAGAGGATGTTATTATGAACATACGAATTGTGCGGTACATTGTGTTGTCACACCTCCTTTTTCCGCACCCGCGGGGGCGCAAGGGGAGTTTTTCCAATTAAAGGACAGTCGGAACGGGATTTGTTTGTTTATTTCAGAGTCGCCACTTGGGAGATTAAGGGTGTCCCAAGTCACCAATTTTAATCCCGAATCGAGGAAAAGAATGACTCTATATTATGGTCTGCGTACCAGAAATCCGGATAAGGAATTCTGTTAACCCGGGAGAAGGTGTTAGGCATTCCCGAGTTCCGTGGTTCTAGCACGGTCGCTCAACTGTTATATTCGGCTTATTTATCTGATTTTTAATACAATTATGAACCATGTGCAAATTTTATCTTTTAACCGCTTTATTAATTATTATTATTAAGAATGTGAACGTCGCTTAAAACATGTCTTTGGACTGCGTCACATGAAATGCACCCACAATCCGGAACATATCTTATTTGACATTTTGGGATTTGGGTTTGGGTCGCATGAAATGCACACCCAAGTTTAAGAAAGTAAATTATTAAACACGCGCCTAAAAAGATTATCGCGTTATTATTTTGCGGAGGCCGTGAAATTCGCTAAACGACCCTCCTAAATTCTAAGTAATTTTAAACAAGTATTTACTGAGGGCCCCGCAATTTGTGTTTTTATTCGGCGAGGCTCATCTCATTCTTATTTTTTTAAAATGAATTTGCAACGTCATGGACATGCATCTCGGGCCACGTCACAATCAATGTGCCCGTGACTAGAGACATATTTCGACTCCGTTGAGATTTGGATTTGGGTCACATAAATGTGCACCCGAGTTTAGGGAGATAACATTATTAAAGGCGCGCCTAAAGCAACTAGCGCATTATTATTTTTGGTAGGGCCGCGGAATTTGCTAAACGGCCCGTCCCAGAATCTAAGTATTTAATACACATATTTTGTGAAGGCTCCGCAATCTGTACATTTTTATTTGGCGAAGCTCATCTCGTTTTTATTATTTGAGGGCAAACTTAAGGCAACTACGATTTTCTACCAATGAAATCATCCGAGGTTAAACAGAAAAAAAAAAGCAACGATTCTAACAGGTAATAATATCCATGGTAAAAATGAAAAATCGAATAACCTCGTTCATATGCTCACATTTACTTTAAGCATGCAGTAACTAAACTTAGAATAAACATTTTAACGCAACAACAAAAAATTGCATTGTTGACATTCATAAATATCGAATATTTTCATTTATTGCCTTGAACCATAATATGCAAAATGAATGAAATGAAACAAAGGACGAAGAACACCAACCTTCGAACTTCGACAACCTCAGAACGACAAACACGACCCCGACGGGACTCAAGCTGGACTTCACTGGACGAGGAACAACAACAAAAACTCGGAACAACCTCGACGTTCCGGACCTCGACGAACAACGACGACCTCAATGGAGAGAAACCTCGGCTAAAACTGCCAACGCACGAAATGTTGGTGGCTGCTGTATTTCTGTTTTTCGACGCAACAGATTGATACGTGAATATGAAGCAAAAGGGGTCGTTTGGATGCTGGACTGGGGACTGCGACCAGCAGTGGTCGTCGGGGTTGCAGCGATGGAAGGAGACGGTAGCGGGCATCAATGGTGGAGTTCAGTAATGGTGTTTGGACGTGGTGTTGGACGTGAGGTGGTGGCGATGGCTGGAGCCTGGACGTGAGGAGGAGGGGGCTTGACGGGAGGTGGTGTTGGTTGGTCGTGATGCTGGGGAAGGTGACGAAGCAGCAGGGTTTTGGGTGTTTGTTGACGGGGGTGGTGGTCGACGAAACTGGGCAGCAGGTTATGGACAGTCGTTGGGTGACGGAGTGGTCGTTTGGTCGTTGGTTGGACAGTGACGACGAGGGGGGGGGGAGCTGGAGGTTGACGGTGGTTTTGGGGTTGCTGAGGGAAGTTGGTCCGGTGCTGGGGGCAGTCCGAAAATGGAGTTTTTAAGGGTCTTAGTTCTAGGGTTTCTGCTTCTTCTTCTAAAGAAGAAGAAGCGTGAACAGTACCATTGTTTTCAAAAACAAATCCTGGAAGTCCTCCCCCTTCCTTTGGCTTTTTTGTCCGTGTTTTGTAACACAATGCCCATAAAAATGAGCCCCACGCGTGGTGGGGTTCAAGGTTTGTGTCCCCCACGCGTGGTGGGGTTCCCCACGTGTCCTGGACTCGGTTTATTATGGGCTAGGTCCGAAAATTAGGCCTAAAACCGGGTAGTTTGAACCCGAATATTATTCTTTTGCCCGGACCCGAGAAATAGGAACACGCTGCTTAACTAGTCCTATGTAAGCAAAATAACTACCAAAAATAAGACTAGTATTTAACAAAACTATATCTTTTTAAATATTTTTAAGGATTTAAAATAGCTACAAAATATTAATAAAACTATTTTTGTAATTTTCGTAAATATTAAGATAAAATATGAAGTAATATTTTTTTTTGTATTTTTTCAAAGTTAAAATGACTATAGAATATTAATAAAACTATTTTTTTGTAATTTTCGTTTTTAATAAAGACAAAAATATAAAGTAATATTTTTTTGTATTTTTCCAAAATTAAAACGACTACAAAACATTATAGAATTATATTTTTTGTAATTTTCGAATTTATATAAAGTACCAAAATAAAGTACAATTTTTGTATTTTTCAAATTTACGAGAAATACATAAACTAAAATTTATATATATATTTTGTGATTTTTTTTCTTTTTGCAACGAAATAAAGTAAAATAGTTAAAATAGCTATACTAGACCCAATTTCACATATTCAAGCTAAAAATGTGAAAATTCTCGGGGAGGATCAAAAATCACGTGCTTACAGCTGCCCCTCTTTGACTGGAAACACGAAGAGTTTTCCGACAAAGAACGACTAGACGTGTTTTTGACCCGACCATTACTTGGACGGACTACACTTAAGGAAAGGGAGGGAATGTGACCGAGCCCTGGTATCTGAGCTGCCTACATATCCTTGGTTATACAGGAATCAGGCCACGTGTAGTTCGGGATGAGAGAGATAGTGAAGTGTACCGAGGTGAAGAGCCGATCGAGGTGCCGTTCCGTTGAGGTTCCGGTCCGCGGTCCTGTCATTACAACAAAAATGAAAACTTAAAAAGACTAACTAAGCCTATCAGCTACTAGTTACAAGGATTCCTATCTCTTAAGTCTTCTGAAACTTGGTCTTGAGTCTTGAATGGTGCTTCATACAGACTTTGGATCTGAACCTTGATACTTGCTAGTTGTAGGTGCTAGTTCTTGAGCATACCACATTTGTTCTCCACTTCCGTAATTTGGGTTCTTTCTTTTTCTTTTTCTTTTTTTTCTTCTTCTTTTTTTCTTTTTTTCTTGTTTTTTTGTTTTTTTGTTTTTGTGACCAGCTTCTGTTGATCATCCCAGACTATTGATTCGCGTTCTTGAGGCGAGCTTCTAACTTGGATTGAATGCTGGGGATTTCTGTTGTAATCCTTCTGCTTTCCAGCGGGTCACTGCTTGATCTTTGACAGGCGGACTCCTGACTTCTTCGATCTTTGACATACCACAAACTCCGTTCTACAGGCGGGTCCCTGACAATTAAAACAAACAAAACAAACAAAATTTCCTAACCCAGTTTGCCCTGGGGAGGTTTGTGAGTCGTTAGCAAAATCGTAGCCCACTGATACTACTGATGCAGTGCTGAGAGTGAACTAAACACTAGATTAGGATGTATTCCCTTGTTATACAGGTGGGCGCCTAACTTCAATGCTTGAAATGTAAGGACTGAAATGTATTCCTCTGTTCTATGGGCGGGCTCCCAACTTCAACACTTGTAATGAAAAAGACTGAAATGTATTCCTCTCGTTATACAGGTGGGCGCCTGGATTTAGGAAAATGACTCTTTTTTCAAACGTTTTTCTTTTTTTTCTCTTTTTTTTTTGTTTTTTTTTGGTATCTTAGGAGAAAGATTCATCAGACTAAGATTTTGATCCTAGGAGAAGGTTCATCAGACTAGGTCTTGCTTTTTGGTATCTTAGAAGAAAGATTCATCAGACTAAGATTTTGATCCTAGGAGAAGGTTCGTCAGACTAGGTCTCTATCTTAGGAGAAAAATTCGTCAGACTAAGATTTGATCCTAGGAGAAGGTTCATCAGACTAGGTCTTGCTTTTTGGTATCTTAGGAGAAAGATTCATCAGACTAAGATTTTGATCCTAGGAGAAGGTTCATCAGACTAGGTCTCTCTAGGTCATTTTTTGGTTATCTTAGGAGAAAGATTCATCAGACTAAGATTTTGATCCTAGGAGAAGGTTCGTCAGACTAGGTCTCTATCTTAGGAGAAAAATTCATCAGACTAAGATTTTGATCCTAGGAGAAGGTTCGTCAGACTAGGTCTCTATCTTAGGAGAAAAATTCATCAGACTAAGATTTTGATCCTAGGAGAAGGTTCATCAGACTAGGTCTTGCTTTTTGGTATCTTAGGAGAAAGATTCATCAGACTAAGATTTTGATCCTAGGAGAAGGTTCGTCAGACTAGGTCTCTATCTTAGGAGAAAAATTCGTCAGACTAAGATTTTGATCCTAGGTTTTTTATCTTTAACAACCACTTAGGAGGAAATGCATCTCCTACGGGTGAAACTGAAACTAAAACTTAGGAGGAAATGCGTCTCCTAGGGGGTAAAACTTAAATTAGGAGGAAATGCGTCTCCTATGGGTAAAACATAAACTTAGGAAGTGCATCTCCTATTGGATACAATAAACTTAGGAAGTGCGTCTCCTATTGGTACAATGGATCTAGGAAGTGCGTCTCATATTGGTAAAACTTAGCTTAGGAAGTGTGTCTCCTATCGGTGAAACTTTTTTAGGAAGTGCGTCTCCTATCGGTGAACTTAACTTAGGAAGTGCGTCTCCTATTGGTGAAATCAACTTAGGAAGTGCGTCTCCTACTGGTAAAACTTGTCTTAGGAAGTGCGTCTCCTACTGGTACAATGGATTTAGGAAGTGCGTCTCCTGTGGGTACAATAAACTTAGGAAGTGCGTCTCCTATTGGGAAAAACTGTTCTTAGGAAGTGCGTCTCCTGCTGGGTAAAATTATTCTTAGGAAGTGCGTCTCCTATTGGTGAAACTGAACTTAGGAAGTGCGTCTCCTATTGGTGAAATAAACTTAGGAAGTGCGTCTCCTATCGGTGAAATCAACTTAGGAAGTGCGTCTCCTACTGGTGAAACTTGTCTTAGGAAGTGCATCTCCCACTGGTAAAACTTGCTTAGGAAGTGCGTCTCCTCAGGAGGTGCGTCTCCTATGGTAAAACTGAACTTTAGGAAGTGCGTCTCCTATGGTAAAACTGGACTTTAGGAAGTGCGTCTCCTATGGTAAAATCGAACTTAGGAAGGAAATGTATGCCTCTGTTATCTGGGCGGGCTCCCAACTTCAATACTTGAAACGTAAAGACTGAATGTATGCCTCTATTATCTGGGCGGGCTCCCAACTTCAACACTTGAAATAAAAGACTGAATGTATGCCTCTATTATCTGGGCGGGCTCCCAACTTCAACACTTAACAGTAAAGACTGAAACCAACATATCATATTTGAGGGCGGATGAACCCAACATATCCTATTTGAGGGCGGATGAACCCGACATATCCTATTTGAGGGCGGATGAACCCAACAGATCCTATTTGAGGGCGGATGAACCCAACAGATCCTATTTGAGGGCGGATGAACCCGACATATCCTATTTGAGGGCGGATGAACCCGACATATCCTATTTGAGGGCGGATGAACCCAACATATCCTATTTGAGGGCGGATGAACCCGACAGATCCTATTTGAGGGCGGATGAACCCGACATATCCTATTTGAGGGCGGATGAACCCGACAGATCCTATTTGAGGGCGGATGAACCCGACATATCCTATTTGAGGGCGGATGAACCCGACAGATCCTATTTGAGGGCGGATGAACCCGACATATCCTATTTGAGGGCGGATGAACCCGACAGATCCTATTTGAGGGCGGATGAACCCGACATATCCTATTTGAGGGCGGATGAACCCGACAGATCCTATTTGAGGGCGGATGAACCCGACATATCCTATTTGAGGGCGGATGAACCCGACATATCCTATTTGAGGGCGGATGAACCCGACATATCCTATTTGAGGGCGGATGAACCCGACATATCCTATTTGAGGGCGGATGAACCCGACAGATCCTATTTGAGGGCGGATGAACCCGACAGATCCTATTTGAGGGCGGATGAACCCGACATATCCTATTTGAGGGCGGATGAACCCGACATATCCTATTTGAGGGCGGATGAACCCGACATATCCTATTTGAGGGCGGATGAACCCGACATATCCTATTTGAGGGCGGATGAACCCGACATATCCTATTTGAGGGCGGATGAACCCGACATATCCTATTTGAGGGCGGATGAACCCAACATATCCTATTTGAGGGCGGATGAACCCGACAGATCCTATTTGAGGGCGGATGAACCCGACATATCCTATTTGAGGGCGGATGAACCCAACATATCCTATTTGAGGGCGGATGAACCCGACATATCCTATTTGAGGGCGGATGAACCCAACATATCCTATTTGAGGGCGGATGAACCCGACAGATCCTATTTGAGGGCGGATGAACCCGACAGATCCTATTTGAGGGCGGATGAACCCGACAGATCCTATTTGAGGGCGGATGAACCCGACATATCCTATTTGAGGGCGGATGAACCCGACATATCCTATTTGAGGGCGGATGAACCCGACAAATCCTATTTGAGGGCGGATGAACCCAACATATCCTATTTGAGGGCGGATGAACCCGACATATCCTATTTGAGGGCGGATGAACCCAAAATATCTTTGAGACTTGAAAATGTCTTACCTCGAATACTTGTTGGGGATTGGGATGAAATTTCCCTTTCTACCTTCCCCATTTATTTTTTATTTTTTTTTATTTTATTTTTTGTTATTATTATTCTTTTTTTATTTATTTATTATTATTATTATTATTAGCTTCCTCCTTTGAAGTCTAACCGCTGAGGATACCGACTTTCCAACCTTGTGTTGGACTACTCGCAGCCGCTAGGGATAACACTGTTGGGGAATTATTTACTTGCCTGTTGGGGGTAAAATGTTATCAGCTGGGGGTACCTGACTTCCAGAAAATTTTCTAAATGGAAGGAAAATTTTCTGCCCCAGTTTGATAATATCCCTTGTGGCATGCGTTTCTGCATCAATGCCATTTCCGTTACCTGCTTCAAATCAAACAAAATTTTGTTAGTTTAAAACGCGGTGGTTGGTTGTGATACTCCTACTGGGATTGGTTTCCCTTTCTGCTTCATTGCGCTGTGCTCCACGACTTGTTGGGGATGATATTATGTGCTGGGGATAATCCCTTCCTGCTGGGGATATCCCTCTTCTTTTGTGGCATAGCTTGGAAACTGGCATTTCCCCAACCTTTTAGTCTAGTATGGATTTCGCCGAATCATGCTCACTGCTCTCCTTGCTCTGTTCACGGGCCTTGTCTTTGAGGTTTATAACCTTGGTTTTGGCAAGGATATCCCTCTTGATGCTTGTCAATCCTTTTGTCAATTCCCTTTGCTGGGGATATCTTTTTTGACACTGACCTCGCGCTTGTTCCTTGCTGACTATACCATTCGGATATACTAGTCAGATCTCATCTTGGAAAGCTGATGGCATATTTTGAAGTCATTTCATACTTGTTCTGACCGGACAGACTCTATTGGGGAAATTTTTTATGAAAGGAGAAAGATAACAGAAACAAAATAAAAGACAAAGGAAACGATGACTCTTTTACAAAAGAAACTATAAATAAAAACCTATCAAACGCAGATACCGACTCTAATGGCCATGACATGCGTATGTGGCCTATCCTCTGCCGTCAATCATCTTTTAAGATCTTCCATTGGCGATTCCCCCTCTGATTCTCAATCTTATTCGACTTGTAGTGCCCGAAGGGTTTTCACTATCAAGTCTCTCTCATTTTGGTTTTCTCTCAGATTTCACCGCCTTATGGTGCCTGTGAAGGTTTTCACCAATAAGACTCTCTCGTTTTATATCTCTCTCCAGCTGAGGATTTGGAGTGTTGCCGGCATGACTCTTTCTTTTGGAGATTAGAGTCCTTTCTGCTATGGAACAGAACGTCATGTTCGCCGGTAAGACAACATTTGTCTGACTTGGCATCTTTTGAAGACTGATCAGAAGGTCTTTCTTGGACCGTAATGTGGGTTTTGGATAGGCTAGAAAGAAAGGGTATAAAAGGCTCAAAAATACATTAATTTTGGGTTATTAGTTACAACCTTCGGAATTAGATTTATTTATATCAAACGCAACTTTTTGCCCCAGTTTCTTGCTTGGGGATATTTTAATTGATGATTTTTTCATTTTTCAAAACTATGACCGAGCCGTGAAGCGCCTACGTATCCTCTTTGAGGAATCAGGTCAAACGTAGTTCCCAATTCCTCTTCTCCATTTGACTTTCTTTTTTCTTTTTTCTTTTTTTTTGAATCACTTTGCTTTTCTTTTCTCTTTTCTTTTCTCATTTCTCCTTTCTTTTTGTCGTTTTTTCTTTCTCTCTTTTTCTTTTATTCTTCTTTTTCCATTTTGTTGTTTTCTTTTCTTTCTTTTCTCTTACCCGCCATGCTTGCGTATTTTATTCGTTGCTGCTAATTCCGAACGAGGGGTATGAAAGAAAATAAATAAGGCTCAAAAAGGGGTAACGAAGGATAAAGTGTTTGGGTAGCAGAACAAAATGCCTTCGTCATTCCAGTCTTCAAAACATGCTTAGTGCAAATAACACAATTTAAATTTGTAGTCTCTTCCGATGGTGCCGGACTTGACAATTATATTCAACATCTGTTTGTTCATTTGTCACTTCTAAAGCACCGTTGGGCGACACTCTCATTCTCATTATTATGAATGACCCTCATGCCAATTTAGGCGAATCTTTCTTTAACGGTTTTCTTTGTGTTTAACTTGCCCCAGTTCCACATGACTCGAGCTCTGAATAATCTCAAACCGTCCTTATTTTCTTTAAATGGTCTGATCGCCTTTCCAGGGTTTTATGATTAACTTTAAAGATTAGGCCCAAACTGTGTGCGCATGTCATGTCACTAGAATCGGCGCTGAACAAAAATGATAAAAAGACTAAACAAAAAGGTGAATAGAAATAATAAAAGATTGGATTTTGTGCTAGACTACCGGTGAAATGGTTTGAATAACAAACAAACGAAATAAAATCCTAAACAACCTGGACAAAACTTAAACAAACCGCTATGACAAAACGGAAAGATAAGCGGAAAGATATTGACACAAAACAAAATCCGAATTACAATCCTAATAATCCGAACAAACAGGAATGACAACAAAATAAGCCACCAACTGCTTCTTTCTTATTAACCAAGGAACGGAGAGTCCTCCCATTTTATCAAACTTGGCATCGTAGCCACTGAGCTTTGCATTAGTATTGCAATGACCATTGCCAACTTCCATATCATTACCCTTAGTCAACAAGTTCCCAATAGGACTCGAATGCTTCCGTCATCAGGCCTGATCCCCGCAGAGTGTGCATCAGGAGGTGCAAGTAAAGGATTCTGGGTGTCATTGTCCGGCTTACCACAAACCAACCACCTTAACTTTATTTGCGAAACAAACAGGTTAGAATGGACTCAGTCAGTCCTCATTAACAACATCTTTTTTCTTTTTTTCATTTTTTCATTTTTTTCGATTTTTTTTTAAAAAAAAAAATTTTCTCTTTCTTTTTTTCTTTTTCATTTTTTTTTCATTTTTTCATTTCGTTTTTTTTCATTCTCCTTTTTTGCTTTTCTTTTTCTTTTTCTTTTTCATTCTCTTTTTTTCATTTTTTTTGTTGTGGTCGAATCTTATGGAGATTGCCTACGTATCATGACCCCGCATAAATAAGACCTTGCGTAGTTCGTGCCAATAAAATAAACAATAATGAACATTTTTTCTTTTCACTTTCATATTAAAACAAACTGGGTTTCAAAGGTTTAAAGATGACCTACAAACTTGAAAATCAAACAACCCGCATGTTCTAATCAAAAGATTGGTAGACTCAAAAACAAAATTTCAGCTCCCTTTCTCTGTTCGACAAATGCAACCAAATGGTTATTTTTTGCAAATGTGGCTCCTTCCAAATTTCACATGAATTTTGAGGCCGGGGAGGATTATTTCGACACTTTACAAACTTGTCCATTCTTTTACGAAAATAACCTTTCGACAACTGAAAGATACTCTAAGGCTATTTCGGCAAGAACGGTTTAAGATGCGGCCGAAGCTGGCTCGGCTTATTATGACAAAAGACGGTATTCACATGACCGCTGACTCTTTGATTTTTTCTTTTCAAATTACAATAGAAACTGGTGTTGCAAACACGGCCCTTCAGCGCCTCGGGGACGAAGATTTATAAGGCTGTGTGGGTCAACTAGACCAAAAATCCTAAACATGACCCAAAAGGTGGCTATTTATGCAAAGTCAGCCTTCCGGCGCCCCTTACGGGAACATTCGGCTATTTCTGACAAAACAACATCACCCGACTTATTTATGACTCTTTTTATCATTTTTTCAAATTAGAAAACTCAATATTGCAAGCACGGCCTTTCAACGTCTCGGGGACGAAGATTTTTAAGGTTGTGTGGGCCAATTGGACCAAATCCAAAACATGACCCAAAAAGTGGCTGTTTATGCAAAGTCAGCCTTCCGGCGTCCCTTTCGGGAACATTCGGCTATGTCTTGATAAAACAGCGTCACCCGACTTCTTTATGACAAAACTAAAATTTGACATGTATTTTTTTTTATTATTATTATTTGTTTTTTGGCTTTTTAGCAAAAGGTGGGGTTGGACCCGATGAGGGTTGCCTACGTATCTCACATCCGGTGAGAATCAAACACGCGTAGTTCGGGCAAATAAACTATTATTGAGAAGGCCCTTTTCCATTTTCTATATATATATTTTTTATTATTATTTTCACAACAATCAAATAGACTATTATTCTATTATCTTTCATTTATAACAAACAAACGAATTAACGAAAAACATAAAACATTCCTTCTTTTTGAGAAGGTGGGGTTGGACCCGATGAGGGTTGCCTACGTATCTCACATCCGGTGAGAATCAAACCCGCGTAGTTCGGGCCAATAAGAATAAGTAGGCAAGTAATAATAAGCAGATGAACTAACTTTTTTGAATTTTCGTTTAAAAGAACTACTTTAAAAGAAGCAAGGAAATATTATTTTTTGATTGATTTTCTTTTTAAAAGAAAGACTAATATTTTTTGAATTTTCGTTTTTTTTATTATTCTAAAGAAAAGAAGAAAATATTTTTCGGAATTTTACCTTTAATATAAGAAATGCTTCTAAAATGTTTTTTTTTGAATTTTGAATTTTCTTTTCAATTTTTGAAAGAAGAATCAAAATATTTTCGGATTTGTTTTTTTTTATATTATATATTTTTTTATTTTTTTTATTTTATTTTTTAAAGAAACAACTAGAAAGACTTTCTAAAGAAGTCAATAATGGAAAATATTTTTGGATTATTTGTTTTGAAAATTGGGATTCTAAAAACTTTTGGTAAGACAAATGTTCTTGCAACAGATAAAGATATATATATACATATTTTGGAAATAAAGAAAAACTTTTTGGATTTTATATATATATATATATATATTTGCAACAAATAATAAAACTACTATTTGCAACAAATAGTAAAACTACTTTCAACGCCCAACTCTTTTTATTTTATTATTTTTATTTTTATTTTGACATTTTCATAAACAGATAAATAAATAAAAACCCATTTTAAAACAAAACCCTTTTTTTTTATTTTCATTTTTATGACAAAACAAACTATTTTCTTTTCTATATTTTTTAAAAACAAGACAGAACAATGATGATTTTTTCTCTATTTTTCCTTTGCTTTTAATATAACAAACTAATAAGACATTTTTTCATTTTCAAAAATTTCGGCAGAGTTTCGACTCTACTCGGACTTCTATGCTGTTATTTTCTCCTTTTTTCACGATTTTCTTATATGTGGAAAACGATGACAACATATTTTTGAATTTTCATGCTTTGTTTTTATTTGTATTTTTATTTTTTATATTTATTATTTCTTTCAAAAATGTGGCATGGGAGACATAATGATTTCCAAGACTTCTTGGACTCCGCAAATGCTCCCCATGCGCTTTTCCCAACATATGAAGCGTGGGGGACATAGGGAATTCCAAGACTTCTTGGATTCCACAAATGTTCCCCATGTGCTTTCCCAAAAGCAAGCGTGGGGGACATAGGGAATTCCAAGGCTTCTTGGATTCCACAAATGTTCCCCATGCTTTGATTAAAATAACATCATGCTGGAAATGACCAAATGACCCATTCGCCCTTGACTAAATACAACATGTAGCACATAGGATGCCGAAAGATTGTCTATTATTTTCAGGTTGCTTGTCCTAGACGGACCCAACCCCTATGTTGAGTCCCCTAAGTCAAATGCACATGATGCAAATAAACGTTCCTACTAGGGATCCGGCATGTGGCTTTGTTATACTAGGTTCAAAAACCTGGGTCGGTGTTCTAGACAGTGTACCCGAGCGGACAACTCGAGCTGAGGAAGGAGCTCCTTTCCGGGAACCAAAAGGCCAGCCGGCCTAGAAACTTTCCGAGCCTCTTTTATTTAGGGTATGACACTAACAGAATAGGGAGTCTCAACCAGTAAGCACATCCCCGGAGGTAAGAAGAGAAAGGTTTCAGCACAGTTTATATACAGTTCAAATAATATCAAAGCGGTAAAAGCAGCATTTAGCACATTAGGCTCAAAACATGTAATAATCAGATAATAAATAAAGCCAAATAATAACAATTATTCTAAGCTCGAATTCTTAACCCTGAACCAGTGGTTCTGGGTGTCACATCCCCAGCAGAGTCGCCAGAGCTGTCACACCTCCTTTTTCCGCGCCCGCGAGGGCACAGGGGAGTTTTTTCCAATTAAAGGACAATCGAAACGGGATTTGTTTATTTATTTCAGAGTCGCCACTTGGGAGATTTAGGGTGTCCCAAGTCACCAATTTTAATCCCGAATCGAGGAAAAGAATGACTCTATATTATGGTCTGCGTACCAGAAATCCGGATAAGGAATTCTGTTAACCCGGGAGAAGGTGTTAGGCATTCCCGAGTTCCGTGGTTCTAGCACGGTCACTCAACTGTTATATTCGGCTTATTTATCTGATTTTTAATACAATTATGAACCATGTGCAAATTTTATCTTTTAACCGCTTTATTAATTATTATTATTAAGAATGTGAACGTCGCTTAAAACATGTCTTTGGACTGCGTCACATGAAATGCACCCACAATCCGGAACATATCTTATTTGACGTTTTGGGATTTGGGTTTGGGTCGCATGAAATGCACACCCAAGTTTAAGAAAGTAAATTATTAAACACGCGCCTAAAAAGATTATCGCGTTATTATTTTGCGGAGGCCGTGAAATTCACTAAACGACCCTCCTGAATTCTAAGTAATTTTAAACAAGTATTTACTGAGGGCCCCGCAATTTGTGTTTTTATTCGGCGAGGCTCATCTCATTCTTATTTTTTTAAAATGAATTTGCAACGTCATGGACATGCATCTCGGGCCACGTCACAATCAATGTGCCCGTGACTAGAGACATATTTCGACTCCGTTGAGATTTGGATTTGGGTCACATAAATGTGCACCCGAGTTTAGGGAGATAACATTATTAAAGGCGCGCCTAAAGCAACTAGCGCATTATTATTTTTGGTAGGGCCGCGGAATTTGCTAAACGGCCCGTCCCAGAATCTAAGTATTTAATACACATATTTTGTGAAGGCTCCGCAATCTATACATTTTTATTTGGCGAAGCTCTCGTTTTTATTATTTGAGGGCAAACTTAAGGCAACTACGATTTTCTACCAATGAAATCATCCGAGGTTAAATAGAAAAAAAAAGCAACGATTCTAACAGGTAATAATATCAATGGTAAAAATGAAAAATCGAATAACCTCGTTCATATGCTCACATTTACTTTAAGCATGCAGTAACTAAACTTAGAATAAACATTTTAACGCAACAACAAAAAATTGCATTGTTGACATTCATAAATATCGAATATTTTCATTTATTGCCTTGAACCATAATATGCAAAATGAATGAAATGAAACAAAGGACGAAGAACACCAACCTTCGAACTTCGACAACCTCAGAACGACAAACACGACCCCGACGGGACTCAAGCTGGACTTCACTGGATGAGGAACAACAACAAAAACTCGGAACAACCTCGACGTTCCGGACCTCGACGAACAACGACGACCTCAATGGAGAGAAACCTCGGCCAAAACTGCCAACGCACGAAATGTTGGTGGCTGCTGTATTTCTGTTTTTCGACGCAACAGATTGATACGTGAATATGAAGCAAAAGGGGTCGTTTGGATGCTGGACTGGGGACTGCGACCAGCAGTGGTCGTCGGGGTTGCAGCGATGGAAGGAGACGGTAGCGGGCATCAATGGTGGAGTTCAGTAATGGTGTTTGGACGTGGTGTTGGACGTGAGGTGGTGGCGATGGCTGGAGCCTGGACGTGAGGAGGAGGGGGCTTGACGGGAGGTGGTGTTGGTTGGTCGTGATGCTGGGGAAGGTGACGAAGCAACAGGGTTTTGGGTGTTTGTTGACGGGGGTGGTGGTCGACGGAACTGGGCAGCAGGTTATGGACAGTCGTTGGGTGACGGAGTGGTCGTTTGGTGTAGGGTTTTGGTTGCGACAGTAGGGGTGGTGGTCGACGGAACTGGGCAGCAGGTTATGGACAGTCGTTGGGTGACGGAGTGGTCGTTTGGTCGTTAGTTGGACAGTGACGACGAGGGGGGGGAGCTGGAGGTTGACGGTGGTTTTGGGGTTGCTGAGGGAAGTTGGTCCGGTGCTGGGGGCAGTCCGGAAATGGAGTTTTTAAGGGTCTTAGTTCTAGGGTTTCTGCTTCTTCTTCTAAAGAAGAAGAAGCGTGAACAGTACCATTGTTTTCAAAAACAAATCCTGGAAGTCCTCCCCCTTCCTTTGGCTTTTTTGTCCGTGTTTTGTAACACAATGCCCATAAAAATGAGCCCCACGCGTGGTGGGGTTCAAGGCATATGTCCCCCACGCGTGGTGGGGTTCCCCACGTGTCCTGGACTCGGTTTATTATGGGCTAGGTCCGAAAATTAGGCCTAAAACCGGGTAGTTTGAACCCGAATATTATTCTTTTGCCCGGACCCGAGAAATAGGAACACGCTGCTTAACTAGTCCTATGTAAGCAAAATAACTACCAAAAATAAGACTAGTATTTAACAAAACTATATCTTTTTAAATATTTTTAAGGATTTAAAATAGCTACCAAATATTAATAAAACTATTTTTGTAATTTTCGTTTTTTAAATATTAAGATAAAATATGAAGCAATATTTTTTTGTATTTTTCAAAGTTAAAATGACTATAGAATATTAATAAAACTATTTTTTTTGTAATTTTCGTTTTTAATAAAGACAAAACTATAAAGTAATATTTTTTTTGTATTTTTCCAAAATTAAAACGACTACAAAACATTAATAGAATTATATTTTTTGTAATTTTCGAATTTATATAAAGTACCAAAATAAAGTACAATTTTTGTATTTTTCAAATTTACGAGAAATACATAAACTAAAATTTATATATATATTTTGTGATTTTTTTCTTTTTGCAACGAAATAAAGTAAAATAGTTAAAATAGCTATACTAGACCCAATTTCACATATTCACGCTAAAAATGTGAAAATTCTCGGGGATGGTCAAAAATCACGTGCTTACATGTGTGATCTCAATATGGGTGCATAATCATATTTGGTACAGTGGGTGGAGACTGTGTCGATGTTCGTACATTGGAATCAAACCTAGTAGAGAATTTCGGATGTTGGAATTTGGTTCTAAGGCCTGTGGGCTAAGGTAGCAGGAAGGATCTTCAGTCTAGCTCGAGATAATGTATTGGGTTGTGGTGGCATGAGTAGGTGCACAAGGTGTTAAACAATGATTCTGGGGCAACTCCGGAGCAATTATTGGCACGTTTGAGGACGAACATATGTTTAAGTGGGGGAAAATGTAACGATCCGATTGGTCGTTTTGAGCTCTAGCATGTCGCCCAATAGTTTGAGGCCTCGGGTATCTTCACTTTATGTATTATGACTTGTACGTGTGGTCGGAATTGAATTTCGGGAAATTCTAAGTTATTTCGGAAAGAAAATTCTCAATTCAAAAGCTATATCTTGGAAGAGTTGACTAAGGTTTGAATTTTGAGTAAACAATCTCAAAATCGGGATTTGAAGGTTTTAATTGGTTCATATGATGATTTTGGACTTGGGCGTATGTTCGAGTTAAGTATCGGGTAGTCCGGGAGCATTTCAGCGCTTATTATGGAAAGATGGCATTTTGGGAGTTTAAGAATTTCTTAAGTTTGATTTGAAGTGAATTTTGGTGTTATCGATGTCAGTTTGGGATTCCGAGCCTTGGAATAGGTTCGTATTGTGATTTATGACTTGAAAGTAAAGTTTGGCGTCATTCCGGGATGTTTAAGTATGATCCGGACGCGTTCGTCGAAGTTTAAAAGTTTAAAGAAAGGTTTCAATCGTCGATTCATAGTTTTGAGGTTGTTTGGCATGATTGAGGCTTCGACTAAGTTCGTATCATGTTTTGGGATGTGTTGGTATGTTTGGATGGGGTCCCGGGGGCCTCGGGTTTGACTCAGATTGGAATCAGGTTGAGTTTTGGACTTAAAGAATTGCTGAAGCTTAAGGCTTCTAGTGTCATCGCACCTACAAGGCTTTGGCCGCAGGTGCAAGCCCACAGAAGCGGATAAGGGGTCACAGAAGCGAATGTGGTTTAAGGTTGGCTGGATTCAAAGGTGCAAGGAATCCACCGCACCCGCGAGCTCACAGATGCGGCCAATGGAGCGCATAAGCGAAGGGCGAAGCGGCAATGCCTTCCGTAGGTACGAAGGTCCAAGCGTAGGTGCGCAACCGCAGGCGCAACCATATCTTCCGCAGAAGCAGAGCTGGGCAGGGTAGTAAAGGCTCGCAGAAGCGAACATTTTTCCACAGAAGCAGGTTTGGCTGGTCTTACAGGGGAACACACCTGTGATGGATTTTTCTGCAGGTGCGACTGTTTGGCCGCAAAAGTGATGATCGCTGGGTAGAATGCTTGTTAAGTATGGGGGTTTGGCTCGTTTTCATTTCATTTCTTCCATGGGAGCTGACTTATGAGCGATTTTTTGAGTGCCATTTTCGTCGTCAACCCTGAGGTAAGTGATTCCTACAAGTTGTGAGTTAAATATATGAATTTAGGCTTGTAAATTCATGAAATTTTGTAGAAATTGTGGTGCTTTTGAAGAAAACCAAGAATTTGGTATTCTTGGATTTTTACCACGAAATTGGATATAGAACTAGGGATAAATTATATATTTGGGTTCATGGTGTTATGGGTAACGTTTATCCTCAAAAAATTTCGGAATTCGGATACGTGGACCCAAGGGTTAACTTTGTTGACTTTTCGAGTAGCGTTGGGAATTATTATAAACTATTAAATTATACACATTGGAGTATATTTTGATTGATTTAGACATTGTTTGACTAGTTTTAGATTGATGGGCATCAGTTTGAGGTGTTAGAGAGGCATTGGAGCCGGTTATGGAACTTCGGAGCGAGGTAAGTCTCCTGTCTAACCTTGTGAGGGGGGATTTACCCCATAGGTGTTATTCTTCTTATATGATACATGTTGTGGGAGCTACGCGCGTATAAGATGACGAGTGTCCATGCGTATGCTAGGGTTCCTGGTTATGTCCGGGTAGACTTAGTTTCACGTCATGCTTTGACTGTACTATTTGAGTTATTCTTGCATGTTCAATTACCTTATCTTGCAATACGACCTGAGATTAGACTTGCGTAGAGTAATGGACTCGCTATTTTAGAAATTTGACGATCTACTTGATTAGCCGTGAAAAAATATGCTTCCTTATGAATTTCTCCCCACGTTGTGCGTATTCGTCAAAAATTTCCTTAAACTTCATAACTTACGCATATATTCGTGAGTGGGGTAAAGGACCCGATAAAACTTCTTATTCTAATGGGATCGGGCCATTCGCGTCGATAGTATCATATTCTTATGGGATCGGGCCGTTCGCCTCGGCAGGATATTATAACATACTCTTATGGGATCGGGTCGTTCGCCTCGGTATTTCTATATAATACTCCTATGGGATCGGGTCGTTCGCCTCAATATTTCTATAAAATACTCTTATGGGATCGGGTTGTTCACCTCAGCAACTTCGTGAAACACTCTTATGGGATTGGACCGTTCGCCTCGGCAGAATCATGCGTAATATTTGAGAAAAAGCCAGCGTGTCCGTGAGTTTTCCTGATTTGAGTTGCGGTGACCTATCTGGTTGGGACCATTTTATATATATACTCCGGTTGATGAGGTAACCAATAATTGAGAGCTTGTGTTTACTGTTCAGAGGAGGACCGTACCACGTACCTATGTTTGTTTACACTGTTTGTTTACCACACCTAATACATGTTTACTTTCTACTATATTTGATTTATTGGACCACTAGTAAGTGTCGATGTCGACCCCTCTTCACTACTTCTTTGGGGTTAAGCTAGATACTTATTAGGTACGCATTGATTTACGTACTCATGCTACACATTTGCACTTATTGTGCATGTGTATATATATATATATTTCTGGTGGTCTATTGGGCGCAAGGGCGCAGTTATTGCGGGGACTTCAAGGTGAGTTGTATCCTATGTCATGATGCCCAGCATACAAAGTCTCCATCATGATTATTTACATTATTCTTTCTATCTTATATTCCAAACAGATATTGTATTATTATCTAGTAGATGCTCATGCACTTGTGATACCGGATTTTGGGGGTTCCTAGTGGATGTTCATTATAGCAGTTTTCGTTATTGTTATCATATCATATTGTAAAATTATATTTTATAAGAAATTTGGTAAGGAAAATCACGGATTCCTACGAGTACCAGATTTTATTCTATTTATTTAACGAGATTCATGATTTCAAAAATAATAAAATGAGTAATTAAGTTGATAGTTCACCGTTGGATTTCCTGACGGTGACGTTGGGCGCCATCACGGCCTATAGTGTATCTTTATCTTCCGCATTCATTATGTTATGATATCACATGTTGATTCAGCCAGCCAATTTGTTCGCTCAACCGCGTGTAGTCAGGCACCGGGTGCCGTGTTACGTCTAGGCCCAGGTTTGGGGAGTGACATTAACATCCCCAGTTTCTGAGGATGTGAGGTTATAATTTTTTTTGGGTATAACTAAAAACCCAAGAGTTAAATGTGACGTCCTTAGTTGTTAACTAAGTACACATGTGACACTTGACAACTCGCTCACGATCTTGCACAACTTGCTCACGTTCTTGCTATGCCAAGTAAGCCTTACTATACTCAAGATTTCTAAGAGAGTGGTAGAAAGAACACAAGAGAATTGTTAAACGAAACTTTGTATTAGAGAGAAATTGAATTGTTTGCTTGGTGAATTACAAATGAATGCCCCCTTTATATACTAGTCTCCTAGGGTCTAGTGTGTAAATAATAATTATTACACAAGTCCTTAATATTTACAAGATAAGGGCTTTCTCTAGAATTCTCTACAAGCCTAGAAGATTCCAAGGACTTTCCTAGCAAATCCATAAGGATCTAGGTTCTTCCTAAAGAAATATCCATACTTCTCTAGAATCTTATCACAAGTGCTAGCCTTCTTCTTATGTAAGCTTCCACATGACATTAATATATTCCAAATGGCGTCTATGTGGCATGATGATGTGGCATATCATCACACTCTCCCCCACCTAATATTGCGATGACCGCGGCGCAATGCTGCTGCATAAACTCTCGGATCTTATTTTTGAATTGCCATAAGTCTTCATATTGTTCCCATGTGGCCTCATCTGGTGATTGCCCCTTCCAATGGATGAGGAACATAGCAGTGGTTTTTTGCCCTTGTTTTTGACTGGCCTGATAATCCATAATAGCCTCAATCTCTCGATCATGCGAGGCAGTGATAGTAATAGGCACTCGACTTGATTGGCCTCTACTCGGATCATCCTTGTCTTTATGATATGGCTTAAGCATGCTGGCATGGAAGACAGGGTAGATCTTAAGATACGATGGCATGTCAAGCTTGTATGAGATCTTTCCTACCTTGGCGACGATCTTAAATGGCCCTTCATACTTGCGAATTAGATTCTGATGCATGCCCCGTAGTGCCTTGAACTGGCTTGGGTTAAACTTCACCATGTCCATGTCCCCAACTCTATAGTCTATGGGACGGCGCTTACGGTTCACAAACTTCTTCATATTCTTAGCTGCCTTATCCAAGTAGGACTTAGCAGTGTCAAGCTGCCCCTCCCATCTTTTGGCCATATGATAAGCCCCCAAACTCTTTCCCTCGAACGCAACTGGTAATGAATGTGGAGTTTGTGGCTGTTGGCTTGTGGCTAGCTCAAATGGTGTCCGCCCCGTGGACTCACTCCGCTGCAAGTTATAAGAGAATTGGACGATGTCTAGGAGCCTTGCCCAATATTTTTGATGTGCGCTTACACAATGCCTCAAGTAGCATTCTAGTAAGGCATTGACCCATTCCGTTTGTCCATTTGTCTGTAGGTGGAAACTAGTGGTAAAGTGAAGTTTTGTGCCAAGTATGTCGAATAACTCTCTCCAAAAGTTTCCAGTAAAACGGGGGTCTCGATTACTGATAATATGCCTTAGTAAGCCCCAATACTTCACCACGTTCTTAAGAATAGCTTGGCGGCTTCCTTGGTAGTGCAACCTGGTGAGGCAGGCATGAAGGTGGCATATTTAAAAAAATATATCTATGACCACCATAATAGTACCATAACCATCGGACTTCGGTAGACAAGTGATAAAGTCCATAGTGACGCTCTCCCATGGACGCTCTGCAACTGGCAGTGGCTCCAAAGGTCCTCTGGGTTGTTGTTGCTCAACCTTGTCCTATTGACAGACAAGACAAGTCTACACATAGCACTCTATGTCATCTCGCATGCGTGGCCAATAGTAGATTGACTCAACCAAGGCCCTAGTGAGACATTGACCTGGATGACCAGCCCACATTGTATCATGACTCTCCTTTATGATTCGTCGTCTAATGTCTCCAAACTTAGGCACGTAGACCCGCCGACCTGTGGTAAGTAGTAGGCCATCTTCTATCCAAAACCGTCTCATCTTGCCTTTGTTGGCTAACTCGATAAGCTGTTTGGCTGCTGGATCATGCTGCATGCCTTCTTTTATAGCCTCCCGAATGTCCCATCTTGCTGAAGTGATTGCAACAAGCTCGGTTTTCCGGCTCAAGGCATCGGCTACAACGTTACCTTTGCCCGACTTATACTCTAGCACATAATCAAACCCAACCAAGAAATCCTACCACTTAGCCTATTTTGCTGTGAGCTTCTTCTGCGTCTGATGAGTTGTAGTAGAGGCAAAGGCGGAGCATCTAGCTGTTGATACCCAATTTTTCCCTATATATTTTCAATATGCAAAATACCTTCAAAATAGCATATATATGCATATATAAGCATGTCCAAGATTTTTATTATTATTATTATTTTAAAGGTTTAAATTGATTTATTTTCTCCCCGTTTATCCATAAAATCCCCAATAATTAAAATTATTATTTTGATAATTCATCTATTGTATTTCTAGACTTATCCCAAAATATGGCTAAATTAATTTTTACAATTTTATTTAGTATTTTTAAAGCTAAATTGCACATAATTGCAATACTAGCCTTTTTATATTTAATTATGTTTTATACGCATAAAATTGGATCATGTGTTTTTTAAAATTGTTAATTATGTATTATAAATTATTTTATCCCTTTAAATTAGTTTTCAGAAACTATACTATTTTTTATAAATTAAATAGGGAAAAATGGCTATTTAAAATATAGCCAAATTGGCTTTCAATTGTAGCCCAAAATTGGACCCCAATTTCCCAACCCAATTCTAATAAAACCCGACCCACACCCTCTTTACCCATGCCCAAACCCGGAACCCCACCTACCCGTCTCATCCTAGCCGTTGATCTCTAAGATCAACGACCCATATTTCCCTTTACCTTTTTTAACCCAAACGACCCCCTAACCTAACTTATTTGTTACAATCCGCCGCCCTTGAATCCCCTTTCCTCTTCAATTCTCTCTGAAACCTAACTCAAACCTTAATCGCCGCCACCTAAAACCAGCCCAATCCCCTTTGATCCTCACTCAATCAAGGGATTCCCATGGTTGTTTGAGACGTATACTTGTCTCCTACGTTTCCTGGTTGCCCGTTTTTGTGATTTCGTGGAAAGATCTCGAAGAGATCTAGTCCAGATCTTGTTCAACTTCTATCCATGGTCTTTTATGCTACTTTCCGGCCATCCATGGCTGTTCGAGTAAGATCCATGACCTTACTACACTCAAGTACATTACTCAAGTTCTTGCGATGCCAAGTCAGCCTTACTACACTCAAGATCGCTAAAAGAATGGTAGAAAGAACACAAGAGAATTGTTAAAGAAAGTTTTGTATTAGAGAGAACTTGAATTGTTTGCTTGGTGAATTATAAATGAATGACCCCCTTTATATACTAGTCTCCTAGGGGCTAGTGTGTAAATAATAATTATTATACAAGTCCTTAATATTTACAAGATAAGGTCTTTCTCTAGAATTCTCCATAAGCCTAGAAGATTCCAAGGACTTTCCTAGCAAATCCATAATGATTTAGGTTCTTCCTAAGGAAATATCCATACTTCTCTAGAATCTTCTCACAAATGCTAGCCTTCTTCTTATGTAAGCTTCCACATGGCATTAATATATGCCAAATGGCACCTATGTGGCATGATGACGTGGCAGGTCATCACATAAAGCTCAAAATTTTTTTTGGGTACAACTAAAAACCCAAGAGTTAAAAGTCAAAGATATTTTTTTGGGTACAACCAAAAACCCACGAGCTAAAATTCAAAGAAAAGTTTTTCGATACAACTAAAAACCCAAGAGTCAAACTCAAAGAAAAGTTTTCGGGTTCAACTGAAAACCCAAAAGTTAAACTTCAAAGATTAAGTTCAGGGAAAACACTAAAAACTTGAGATCCAACTTTTTTCCGTGATGGTAGTACTTCTTCAGCGCCAATTGATCATCCACAAAAGAATACTAAGTTGTCATTTGAATCCCTAAGTTTTGCACTCTTTTTTTCATCGCCTGATTTTTGTCCCTATTGGATTTTCTCGACAAAGTTTTTAATGAGACAATAACGAGGGTGGAAAACTTTCACTTCCCAGTCACATCACAGTAAGTAACCGGAAAGTTGGGGAAACTATCTGTATACAGTGAAAATCGGTCTCAAAAGATGAGTGACTTAGAAAGTAACACGTGTCAATTATGATCAATCGGCAGTGTTTCAACCATGTTCATACCGGATACAAACTTGTGGCTGGATAAGATGTTGACACCAGATACAAACCTTCAAAATATGACCGTTGTAGAAACTTTACGGAAGACCCTGGCCTTTACCAGCCTTTATTGGCTTTTATTAGCCTTTATTAGAATTTATTACCTTTTATTATCGTTTATTGTAACATATATATTAGTAATCAATAGGGCATAATTGGTAGACCATACACCTCATACTCTAGTATAAATAGAGGCTTACATTCTATTGTAAAACATTAAGAAAGTCTTATAACAAAAAAACTATTATTCTTTCTCTCAATCTCATATACAAGTGTTATTAGGATTCTATAATCACTCTTGATCCTGGTGGGAACATTCTAAAGCTCGGACTTGTCTTTTTTTAATTCTCTTTATTTTAATCGCTTTGTTCTTCATTACTTTATTTATCGGATCAATTTAATCCATGTGTCTATAAATCACGCTACAAATTCAACTGTACTATTTTTTCGGTAAACAAACATCCTATTACCGCTTCCGTATGCAAGGAAGTTGGACTAGTTATTAGACCTCTCTCTCTCTCTTTCAAACCAAGCCAAATGAGCACATCTAGTTGAAAGACTCTTATTCTTATTTAGTATGGGAAGATCTTTCAATAAAAGCTTAAGCTTAAGAGCTTTATCCATAAGTAATGAGAGAAGACTTTTAGAAAACCTTCATGTCTTCTCTAAAGACAGAGATCTTACTGCTACCTTTGAGTCTGACAATCTAGTTTTCTAGGCTTTTCACTTTTAGAATCCTCTTTTCTTTGTGTGTTCTTTATCCTATTCCGATTCGATTTAGCTTCCGTCAAGCCCTATATGAGTAGTGAAGAAGTATAGAGCACTTTGGTTGGTTGTTGACCAGCGAAAAGCATGGGAGAAAGATGCACAAACAAAAAAAGGCTAAAAAAGGACAAAGTGATTCCATATAGAAAGATATGGCTTTTCAGATTTAGATCGAAATTTCATCCCCAAAACCTATATTCATTCATGTTTTGCTTGTGCGTTTACAATATCCATATAGGTAAATTCATATTATACATTAGGAAATATATATTAAAAATGTAAAAGAACTAGACAATGACCTATAAGCTTAGGGTAAAATAGGTAATTTAAAAAAATATTTGAGTTTGGAGGAGCAGAAAGTCTATTATTTAATATTAGAGAATAAGTTTGATTTTTAAGCTAAAGTTGAGTGATCAAAATGATTTTCACCAGGTATAATAATATTTACACTTATAGACTAAAGAAGTAATTTTCAGCCTAACAATCCACTTGTCAAGAGAAAGGCAAGTCAAACAACAGACACAAATGGACCTTCATCAGCAATCGACACAAAGCAACAGAATTTATAACGTGCGTATTCCTCTTTCACTCTTTATAACGCACAAAGCCGCAAAAGAAAACAAGAGCATATTCCTCTCCGTCTCCGTCTCCGTCTCCGTCTCCGTCTCCGGCCACACTCGCACTTCTTTCACTCTTTCCCTTTTACTTCAGCTTGACAGTGAACTTTTCTCTTCAGGGTAAAACCCATAACCCAGTTTCCATTCAATCCAATTTTTTTATTTAAATATTTGCTTGAAAAACTGTTATATGCAACTCAATTCCATCTACATTTCGCTCTCTCTATTTTTTGGAGAGCCTTAACTCTTCCATTGCTGAATTTGGTTCCTCACAGAATCGTTTGGTTGCTGCTACTGCTGCACAGGTACCATTTGGTCTACTAGGCTTTCTCTTTTTTTTTTTTTGGTGTGTGTTTTGGTTTTGTACTATTTATTAATTTCTTTATATGCCTTTGTTGAATTAACTCCATAAAAAAGGAAAAGGAGGTATCTTGGTAATTCCTGAGTAGTTTAATGGTTTTTGTACTTTTTTTTCCCTTGCAAGTGAAACTATTAGATAATATATGAGATTGTAGTTGATTTTAAAACCAATTTAACGAATGGTGTCAAAGGGACTCATGAAATGTTTTCAAAGCGAAAAGCACAAAAAAGCGACAAGGTACACGGGCAGTAACAGAGAACGATTTTTCACTAAGGGGTGCCAAAATATAAAGAAGTAAATACACGAGGAGATCAAGGGGATTCAATACATAGTATATATACATAATAGTAAAAAAGTTTACCTTATCTACACAGTGGAATTTTCCATCGACCCTTTCATAGAGTAGCTTCGACATTGTCCATGAGGCATGAAGCGAAAATGCAAAAGTGAAGACATGCATCGTTGAAGGGAAGTGCACAATTTAATTAAAAAAATGAAACGTATATGAATTTATTACTATAATAGTGTCAAACAAAACAACTGATTTCAGCATCCAATATACAATAATGTCAATGTTAATGCAACTCATTAAAGTATAGATTCAAATACTCGACCACTTTATTTAGTTTGGTTTGCCATCGAATAATTGACCACCTCTTGTTGGGATGATTTTGTGCGTCATTTTCTGAATTGCACACTTTTCTGAAACGCATGGCTTTGTCCGTGAAGCAATAGCCCCTGGTTTCACACTAGACTCAAATTTTTTTAAACTTGTTAGAGTATTAGGCTATGATATGAGCAGAAAACTAGATTGATCAGAAATGGAAAAGGAAGTGAAATAGTGTTCAGAGCAAGAGACAGTTCTTCTTTTCGAGGTCTGCTCCTTCAGAACATAGGTTATTTCTTGATTGCTTCATTCTCTATAATTCTTCAGTTGATTGCTCCAAACTTGAGAAGTAACCCACTAAGAAATTTTGTGTGGTTTACCGATTGAATTAAAATACTGTGTCTATAATGGGTTTAATGAGATTCAATCCAACTTTTGATTTAATTGGCACATTTGGTATAAGATTCTTTATCCTTGGCTATCATCACTTTTTGTTCTATATTTATTGACCCTTTAACTCCTGAATGCTTGTTCTTTGTTTGGCTCAGCCACCAGAAGCTCGAACAAACTCCATCAACTGCAAGCAGCCTTCAAACTTTCTTGGCCTTCTCCTCTTTACCTCCTTAGAGAATCTCTTAACCCAAGTAAACACTCTGTTAAATGCTTGTTTCTTTCTCTGTTCCAGTAGCTAAAGATAGGAAAATCGAAATGACTGGTATGTTAGTGATTCAACTAGTCAATTAAAACATGAGTATCATGGTGGAGGAAGTTTTATCTCGCCAATTTGATTTTCATGGACAGCTGGACTAGAGAATGAAAATGAAAAAGGACAAAGGAAGATTGTGAAATCTTGCGGATAAATGCTCTAAATTGTTCTTGAGAACTGAATACAACCTTATCTTTCCTACTTTTCAATGCATTCGTAGTATGAATGTTGTAAGAACCGTACTATTGAGCTGTCTCCATAAGTTGCCATAGTAATAGCAACCTACTTTTACTTCATCAAAAAAAAAATTGCGACCTGCTTTATTCCCATTTTCCATTTAAATTGACGGATACAAGAAATTACATTCATTTATTCAATCTTTTTTTTTTCTCAACAAATACCCTTTGTCAATTTCGTCACATTCAACCAAATAGGTTATACATGTTACCACGATTTGTATGATGATTGTTTGCTATTCTTTTATCAGAAAATTCAAGATTAATAAATGCTTTGTTTGTGAAATAAGCATATGTCCTTGAAACTTTGTTCTTTTTGAGAAAAGAAAAAGATAAAAACTCAATAAAGGAAAGAAATATAAGGCTTCTTCAATCTGACCACTTGATTTAAAAAAAAAAGAGGGTTTTCTTCTGACCTTGGCTGGGTTCAAAAATTTATTTCTAAGTGGACTGTGTAAAACTATAATTCATTTAACAGAAGTGTTTCTCAATTTAACTATCATTAGATTGTAGTCAGCGTGTTAATGATATTACTTTCCTTAAATTATGGACATCCTTGCTGTCATGCTGTGACAAGGACTGGAATGCCTTTGATCATTGTATTTGAAGCCCCAAGAATTGTCTTTATTAAATGATAATTTTATTATCATCTTAATTCTTAGTTTGTAATGTTTGTTTATCTTTTGGGATGGCAATTGTGGTGGGAAGGGAGGAGAAGGGGGATGGAACCGGTTTCAAAAGTGAAAGACTTACCATGCTAGCATCTCCACTGTTAATGCAGGACTTATTTTGGATTCATTTCTGATCTAGTCAAGTAATTTCACTAGCCGCTGCTTTATCAATGAATTATTCACTTAAATCAATTGCTGATATTTCTCTTACTTTTTCCTCTTCCAATCACTATTGACAAGTGCTTGATGACCCATTTACTATTGATCTCTTAAATGACCTTAAGAGTTAACTATAAGAAGAGGTGAATTTATAACCGATGCATGATCCTGGATGAATTTTGGTGAAATGAATAGCCTTTTGTTATTAAGCTTGTCTGGATTCGATAAATGCTTTTTTTGCAATTTTTGGCGTTAAGATCTAGGTATTAAATAGTTCTAGAGAAAACGACACACATCCACCTATATTTGCAAATTTCATTCAATGACACTGATTTTAAACAGGTGGCTGCGTGGTTTTAGTCTTTGAGAGAGAGACAGAGAGAGCGAGAGAAAGATGAAGACTATCTACTTGAAAATCTAAAGCAACCATGCATTAGTCCTTGTCCTTGACTTGGTTAAGATTGCACTCAAGGAAGTGAGATTTTCCTGAAGGTAAAACCATGAATCACATTATTCTCTTGGGTTTCTTTTTTGTGAGGCGGAAATATGGAGATCTTTAATTTATCTACTAATTCTGGGAGATCTAGTTGCTTTTGTAGATAAATATTTGAAACAATTGTCAGAAAATTTTGATCTTGTTTATCTAAGCTTATGGTGTAGATTTATGGTTGATCTTATCTTTCCAAATCTTGTATGCTTGTTACGCTCGCGCATGTTCTGAAAGTCAGAGTCTAGCAACAGCTTGTGCTCAGTTCTTATAGTCCTCAATTTGTTTGGCTTTGTGCAGGAGCACCGAGATGCATATAGATAAATCGGGATAGTTTACCTGATAAAAAAAAAAAAGAAGATATTTCGGGTTGCTTGCACTTAGACCTTGCACCTTGCATCTATTGCACAGATTACATTTATGATATCTGTTCATGATAATTTATCATTTCTCTTAACTGCAAGTAACTCCTCTATCTATGCCTATGCTTGGGAAGCGTATATTTTACTAGGATAATAGTGGTCAGACATACTATTTCCATATTAGATAGGAGTTGCAATTTTGGTCGTGAATCATGAAGTTCAACGGGACTATGTACAAAAGAAAGAAACCACTTACAAATAAAAAATGCAACATATTTTTCCCTGTCATTTACTTTTAGGAGATCTCCTTTTACAACCTATGTGACGATAACTCCAGCGAGCTTATGTCGACGAAGCCACCCCAGTAAACTATTTACTTATCCTAAAGGAAAAATAAAAAAAATTATCCCAGTAAACTGAAGGAATAATATGCAACAGTAGACAAGTTTGTGCAGAAGTAAAATCATTAATTTAGCCTGGGACCAATGAGAAAGTCTCTGGTTTCAGTCCCCTAGGCCGATCACATCCTGAATACTTATAGGCCTTATAGGCCTATCTGAGCAATATACTGGTCAAATTTGATATATGTGTAGGTAAAGCTGTTCAGATTGAGTAAAAAAGTGTTCAAAAGTCTACTTCACCAAAATCAGATGTAGCATCACTTTTGAAGTTGGTTTTATTGTGCTTGCTTTTTCTATGATCTTCCAAGCGACTGCGCATTGTGTCTGCCTTCAACTGTGATAGTTGGAGAGGCTTGTCTTATCTTCAAATTCTGTCATTTTAGGGATTCGTTCTAGCTTCTATTCATAAAGAAACAGTTCTGCGTTTGTCCAGATTATTGATGGTTTGAGTTTGTAGCAATTACTTTTCCTGAAGTGTAAAAGCTCGTGTTGGCATATTATCCTGAAGGCATGGATGGGGACTCCTTTTGGGTGGAAGAATTCAATGATCAGTTACCCTTTTCTTTAAAAAGGAAGAGAAATGTCAGAATCAAGAAACTAGAGTTTGTTGGATGGGGATCCAAACCGTTGGTTGAATTCCTTGAATCAATTGGTAAAGATACAAGCAGAACATATTCTCAACAAGAGGTGACGGCTATTGTCACTGAATATGTAAATTCGAATAATCTTCTTAATCCACAAAAGAAAAAGAGGGTTATGTGTGATGTGCGACTTCATACCCTTTTCGGAAAGAAATCTATACCGCGGATAAAAATCTATGACTTGTTGGAAGTGCACTTCAGTGAGAACCATGATGAATCAGAGGATGAATCTCCTAACAATTCGGAAGAGGAGGATATTTTGATAGCATCTAAGGGAAGAAAAAGTACAGTGAGTCCAAAGAAAAAGGCTCCTGTTGTTTCTAAAAGCTGTTTTGCGGCTGTTATTGCTGAAAACATTAAGCTTGTGTACTTGAAGAGGAGCTTAGTTCTGGATCTTATGAAGACCCCTGAAAGTTACGGAGATAGAATTGTGGGTTGCTTTGTGAGGGTAAAATCTGACCCAAATGACTACTTCCAGAAAAACTCCCACCAGCTTCAGCAAGTTGAAGGTATATTGTCATTGTGCACTTCTGTTTTCTGAATATCCTGTAGTGACTAAATAACATTGATGTTGCATTGATATTTCTCATAACAGAAGACTTCACTCTCTATAAAACAGACTCGGGCAAAATGTAAGGAAAACAACAATCCGGTTCCGGCCTTTAAATTATGCTTCCCTCCAAATATATCCTTTTTCATAGTCATAGTCCTTTGCAAAAGCATTTCTAGTTAAATTAGAAACAGGTGATTGCTGAGTAAAAGCTTTTCTTAAGATAAAAATTGGAAGTAGTAAATACTCAGAAAATTCTTTTCTATACTTAAAACTATTAAAGGAAAAGGAAAAAGAAGCAAACTAAAAAAGAACAGAAAAATATCACTATTCTACCATTCTGTAGAGACTCTGCACTTTTTTCATCACTGGACATGCTATGCTATGTTTATTCTATTTGTACTGGTTAACCAAAGGAAGGAAAAATTGTTAGTGGAACGGTAACTTTATAAACTGAACGACACTTATGATTGAGAATACATGTCATGACTTCTGTAGGTGTCTTGTCCAAGACAAAACAATTTTGCTTGCCTGCCAAAAAGAAATATTTTGTGTAATGTAATTGCTTGCTTCTGCTTATAGTTCTTTAATTGTCTCAAGAAATACTTCTAAAAGAGGCTATCTCCTCTTATTGCCATTCTCTCTCATCCCCTTTTCATTTTCATTGTTCCTTTGTGGAATTCCTAAGAATCTTTCCTTCAAGGGAAACAGAAACAATTAGCTACTCATAGCCAGGTAATACTATTTGCCTAATTACTGAATATGTGGTTTTCCTGAAACTTTGATGATCAAGACAATTTTGCATTATCTCTTAGACTGTGCATAGTTGAAGAGGACCATGAAAAATGGAAAAGTGAATGTTGTCTTCTCCATTAAATCACATTCTCTGTCCTGCTTGTTTTTTCATTGTAAAGTTGAATGCTTCACAGGTGTAAGAAATTTTTCAGCAACCAGCGATGCTGCTTTTGAAATTCACCTTCAACTTTCAAATCTGATGAAGGACATTCCCATATCTTCCTTATCTGATGATGATTTTTCTGAGGTAAGCAACTACTAGCAGCATATGTGGTCAATTCTAGTGTTGGATGGCTTTGATCTGAAATTACTCCTTTCTCTGCCCTCTCTTTGGTGGATTGTGGTAATTCTGAGACATCCTCTGGCAAAACTTTTGAGTGGGTTTTAATGTTCACGAAGACAAAAAAATGATTTCGAGAAATTGTATTCTATTCAAAGGTCAAGGCATGCATTCGAGGATGCTCAATTATTGACCAAAACTAGGAAATTACAAGCTTAAATATTATAATTATAATCATAAATTATTGACCAAAAATAGGAAATTACTAGCTTAAATATTATAATTATAAGGGAGAAGGTCTAGATTTATCCCTCTACTATTGCATATTGTTTATATTTGTCCCCTGTCTTACTTTTCGTCCACTTTAACCCCTACCGTTAACAAACCTTTCAGATTTACCCCTAACCCTAATGGCCATCCACTGTGGCAGCTGATCCCTGCAATTTTTGGTCATGTCAACTGTCAAGTCAGATGGCCCTACCAAATTAAAACCCCCTAGAACCATAAACTTGACTACCCACTCATTTTCCTTAAATCTTCTAAGTTGTCTTCCGTCGTTCTATGCCCACCGGAAGCGGCAAATACAAAACATATGTTTTGGTCAAAATGGAAGATCCATATGCAAACATCCAAGTATTTGAAAAGAAAAATGTGAAATTTTTTTAACAGCTCGAGATTTTGGATATTTGGATTGACAAAAATTCAGATGATGATTAAGAAAATTGAAAACACTTGATGAGGACGCTGTGAAAGACTTATTGTACGAGTCTCTTGAAGAACTTGCTGCCTATATTTGGAAGATAAAGATTCAGAGCTTTACAATATAATCCTAATGAAACCACCATCTTTTGATTTCTATTGGAATCAAAAACTTGGTGGAGCCACCTAAGGAACAAAAGTGATGCTGGAATAATATAATTCTTTCACCAAGTCTAAATCCCAAAATTCTCAATAATATTCCGCTATCAATATATTGAAATATGACAAAGTCCTCCATATTCGACAAGGGAGGATATAAAAACGTGAGGTTTAGATGAAGAAGATTTAAGAGAAGTGCGTAGGTAGAATGGGTCAAGTTTATGGGTTTAGGGGGTTTTAATTTGGTGGGGCCATCTGATTTGGCAGGACATGGACAATAATTAGAGGGGTCAACTGCCACAGTGTAGGGCCGTTAGGATTAGGGGCAAATCTGTAATGTTTTTTAACGGTAGGGGCTAAAGTGGACGAAAAGTATAACGGGGGACAAATGTAAACAATATGCAGTAGTAGGGGGACAAATCTAGACCTTCTCCCTAATTATAATCATGATTATAATTATAGTTATGACATATTTTTAAAAGTCTGTTTATGACTTTATGTGAACCTTGGATATGCCACCAGATGCTTGCCAATCATGGCTTCGGCAAATGGAAAATAAATCAACTAGCAGTGTTTGTCTTTGCGGGGATTTGAACCTTAGTCTCCTATGATATTCGTCCCACTTTATTGACCGTTAAGCCACACCCTTGAATGAAATATTTGCATTTTATTGATAAAGTTACTTTTGACTGTGTGTACAACCTAGGTGCTTGGTGTGAGAAACTCCTTGCCACCTCTGTTTTTTTCCCTTTGTGTGTTTTCCAATCTGTAACAAAACCACGATTTGAATTTGGACTTATCGGGACAGTTTTGCTTGGTATTCATTACTATTTAGCTCTTTCTTTTTATTCTTGAGTTCTGCCTCCCAGCAACTGAATCTAACTAAAGTAGTATAAATGCATAAAATACATTTTTGGATATAATAAATCTGCTACTTCTGTGACTACTTACATTTAGCATGAATTTCATATTTGTATAATTGTTTGGTGCATTTGGATAGAGTGTATTTGTCAATTTCTTTCAGCAGAACGGGTCTAGGATATAGAGTAGTCTTTCTCTCCTGTGTGGTGTTAATCAATAGATTTTCTCATGATAATCCCTTTACTAATTTAACAAGATTGTAGGGCTCTATTTTCCCTGTATAACTAATATTTTATGACTGCAAAAATCTAGTTCGCCCATGATTACGTTCTTTTTATGATATTAGATTTTTCTATTAAAGATATCTATCCATATTACTTATACAGTTATACCTAAATATACCATGTCCTTTTTACTGAAAATATTTGTCATATTTCACTTCTTGAAAATTTAACATAATACTCTTTGACCAAGATTTATTGTAGATATTTTTGTAATTGTTGTTATTTTTAAATAGTTTCAAATTTTTTAAATGTTATTATTTAAAGGTGAATTAATCTATGTAAAGACTAACATAAAAGCTGATATAAATTGACTCTGATAAGAACAACGAAACTAGCGCGGAAGGATTGTATAGCGTGTATATTTATGTTGAGCGGGTTTGTCCTTTTTTTCTTCTTTTTCTGATGAATAAGTTTCATTAAAGAGGCATCCAGAAGATACTAAAGTTTACAAAAGAAGTGTGTTGGCCCCAATATGTTGACTGGATGTATCCTTTTGTACAACCAATCAATTATCATATTTTGCTATTTTTATACTGGACGTCATCTACCACAACCCTTCACCTTTATCCATGGTTACGTATATAAACATACGCACAAACACAAAAAAGGGTATAGGTCTAAAATTAATATATGTGCAAATGTAAAAGGCTTTTCTTGTGTATGACTACCTGCTGTATACAATTGTATTGCTGCTTCATTGGTCCAATATTTGTATTTTGTTCTAAGAATTTCTATATTTTTGACAGGAGGAATGTGAGGAGTTGCGTGAAAGAATAAAAGCTGGTTTGCTCCAGAAGCCTACTGTTGTAAGATATCTAAGCCTCAGCAAGTTTTTCATTCTACAATTCTTAGGTCTTTCATAGTGAAATAGAATGTAAGCAAATTTATTTGATTTAATAGATCTGACCATATTAGATTTCTCAAGGTTAATGTTTAGAACTGCTGGCTGCTGGTATTTTACCATATTTTCATTAAATGCTCCTAAATTGAAGTGCAGATCATCTGCTGACATG
Organism: Nicotiana tabacum; assembly: GCF_000715075.1. Lineage (NCBI taxonomy): Eukaryota > Viridiplantae > Streptophyta > Magnoliopsida > Solanales > Solanaceae > Nicotiana > Nicotiana tabacum. The sequence goes on from NC_134101.1 coordinate 117,460,975, forward strand.
AATAACTTGGCAGTGATGCTTTAATAGTTACTCGTCAGGCGATTAAATCCTCTGCAGCTTCTTCGGAAATATTTACAAAAGATGTACTATACACACTTCTTCACAAAAAAAAAAAGGGAATCTATTGTGCACCTTTTTTTCTTCCCAAAGAGGGTGAAATCCACAAATTGTTAAATGCTGAAGAAATCTATTGTGCACCTTTTTTTCTTCATGGAAACTTCAGGTTTTCTGTGCTTTAATATTACAGTATGTTTGTGGAAATGATCACATGGACAACCTATATAGTTGAAAAGACATGGAAAGAATTGTATATAAACTGTCTTCAGTAGGCGCGTCTCTTCACATTGACTAGCTTTCTTCTTTTCTTTAACAATCTAATAGTCTTTATCTTAGATCCTAACCTCTACTGTGACTCATTTCTGCATCACAAAACTGCTGTTGTTATTATGTGGCATTAAAAACAAACTAAATTTGTTCCAGTTGTTACTTCTGGCGCTTCTTAGGCTCAGAGAAATAATCAGTAATGTTTTCCACGATGAAACTTTCTAACCCCATCCCCTCCAATATTAGCCTTTTTTAAAAATAAAATAACTTCTGGAGAATGCAGCATTTGGAAATTGTCAGCTACTGTATTCTTCTATCAATGATTTATTATTCTCAATAATTAGCTTGGATTTTGTATGCCTCTGTGTTGACTACATTAATACTTAATAAATTCTGGTCCTATTCTTTGCTTCTTATGAATGCTTTTATTTTATGTGGGAAAGAATAAATTTTGTGTATTCATGACTTGTTAGCCAACTATAGGTTGATATTTACTTTCATTTTGAGTGACGTGTAATCCATTATAACTTTGTTCTCAGATTAGTAATTTATGTATTGTTTTACTTTGACGTCATAATTTTGTTTTCAAATTGGTAATTCATTTACCTACTTCCTTGGCAGTTGGAGCTTGAGTCAAAAGCCCAAGTTCTGCACAAGGATATCACCAAGCATGTAAGTTTGGAATTCTCCGCCGATTCTCTTTGTCTGGTTGCCCTTGTGAACTGCAGGATGTTACTCATTTATTTGCTTGTTACTGTATACAGATTGCTGCTATGTTGTTCATCATCATCCCTTGTCATGTATATTTGTTTTTGACTCTATCTCATTTTGATTTGGTTACAGTGGATTGAGAGAGAAATTGCGTTGTTACAAAAGCGCATTGATCATGCCAATGAGAAGGGATGGCGCAAACAATATCCTTTCATATATCTCAAGGCTCCGTTATTTAAATCTGCATCTTTTTATGGTTGCATGGCACAACCTGTTCTTTGAATTCAGCAATTTCTTCTCTGCATAAGAGAAGCATAGTTCGTAATTGTTGTCTGCAGATTATATGTTGGTAATCATTTCCAGAAGCTCAAACTGTCATATGCACAAGTTTAGTCAGAGGGACTAGACTCAAATAACTGGAAGTAAAAGTAACAAGAGAGTCATTGTTCGAGACAGTCTTTTGATCTATTTTGCACCTTTCATATTTCTGGACAGAATTCATATACCTTTGTTCAATTCAAGATCATGCTATTGAGAATTAGTATGGATTTGTTTTTGGTCAAGAAAAAGCTGGGTTGTTTAAAATCAACTGTGACATACTTCCTTCCTGAATGTTATATGGTTCTTGGCTGAAAAATTACCTCCTGACTAGTAAAGCCTGGAATGATGCTTGATGTGAGGTTTAGATGAAACTCCAATGCAATGTTGATCAATAACATTCTTGTGTTTTTGCCACTTTAACTTGTCATGAAATAAGGCTTCAAACACCAAACCCTTAATATGGCTTTTTATTTTGTTAAGAGTTACTCTATCCATCCCAAAATGTATGACCTAGTTTTACCTATGCGGTATTTTAAGAGTAAAACATTTAGCTCTTTATTATGTTGACTTCGGTAGAAAAGAGTTATATAGTCTCGCCATCCTGAAAAGTTAACTTTATAGAATGGCGAGTAAAACGCTTAGCTCTTTATTATGTTTCGTGTCCCAAACTCCCAATTTATGTGGCATACTTCCCTTTCTAGTCTGTCCCAAAAAGTATGTCATACGTCCAAAGTAATTTAACGTCAAACTTCTTATTTTATCCTTAGTGAGATGATTTGTAGCGACATAAGTGTGTATGGCTTGTTTCAGGCAATAGTAACAAAATTATGCCTCTGGTTGGGGCTTTGGTGTAAAAGCTAAAAGCCTGTTTGATACTTGCTGATCCTGCTGATGAACCTGTCTCCTTGACCTACTTTAGTAGTTACACTGTTTGAGTTTCTGGAGAAGAAGCAGCTTTTACAGACAAAAAAGGAACAGGATAGACTCTTTTCCATGATGCCAAAAGTTGTAGCTGAGGAATTAGAGCCTGAAGTTAAAACGGTTGACGCCCTAGAAGAAAATGCAGTGGAACAAGAAAGAGAAAATAGTCGTTCACCAAAGTCAACTCCTAATGGAGCTACAGACTATTCTGGTGCAGGTGAGTTCTAACATCCACTCTGCAACAGAACTTTACAATATCTAAAACCTTATTCAGTTAAACCTTCCATTCTTTTTTACTCTATGGAGCATAGCCATTTTCTAGAAGCATACAGATGTAAGCTTCTTACATCCGCATATGTCAGCCTGAAAGCTTAACAAAGTTTAGACGCAAACAAGTTATTTTTGAGATTGATACCTGAAACAAGTTAGCTTTTAAGTGACTTGATAGTGTTAAATAATTTTACGCCTTCTAGTATGAACCAAAAACAAGTTATCCCCAAGAGAGGTAGTTTCAAGTACCTTGGATCTATACTACAAGGTAACGGGGAGATTGATGAGGATGTCACGCACGTATCGGAGCTAGATGGATGAAGTGGAGGCTCGCTTCCGGTGTCTTGTGTGATAAAAGTGTGCCGCTGAGAGTTAAAAGGTAAGTTCTATAGAGTTGTAGTTAGACCTACTATGTTGTATAGCGCAGATTGTTGGCGGGTCATGAATGCTCGAAGATAAAAGTAGTTGAGATGAGGATGTTAAGGTGGATGTGTGGGCATACCAGGTTGGATAAGATTAGGAATGAAGTTATTCAGGACAAGGTGAGAGTGGCTTCTGTGGAGGAAAAGATGCGGGAGGCGAGGTTGAGATGCTTCGGGCATGTTAAGAGAAGTATAAAAGCCCCAGTCAGAAGGTGCAAGATGTTAGCCTCAGTGGGTATCATGAGGGGTAGAGGTAAGCCTAAGAAGTCTTGGGGAGAGGTTATTACGCGGGACATGGTGCAATTGGAGTTAACTGAGGACATGACCCTAAATAGGAGGGTATGAAGGTCGAGGATTAGGGTAGAAGGCCAGTAGGTAGTCGAGCGTATCTCCTTGTCTTTCCCAGTTCACTAGCATTAGTGTTGTCGGTGCATCACTTTTAACCCCATTGGTTTGATTATGTCATAAAGCATATAAAACATTTTTTAAGGTTGACAGGCTGGTTTTTTAATACATGCATTTGAATTTTCCCGGCCGAGGGTCTATCGGAAACAGCCTCTCTGTCCTACCGGGGCAGGGGTAAGGTTTGCGTACACATTACCCTCCCCAGACCCCACCATGTGGGAAAATACTGGGATTGTTATTGTTGTTGTTGTGATACCTGAAACAAGAAATTTAATCTGAACAGAATTTGAGAGAGAGTTGTTTTCAATTATTTTGACCAGGGTTGGTGGTGGGGGCAGATAAATGGAGATAATTTCAGTGGAAGGGAAGGGAAGGAGAGGTTAAAATGGCTCGAGTGGGAAATGGAAAAGCCAAATTAGTTGGCTGTCGAATCGACAGACAATTTTTGGACGAGCTGAAGTTAGTGGTGACCTCTCTCTCCCCTCAAGAATCGGTTATTGTCTGGAAATCTTGAAATTCTGTACTACAATATTTTCCCCCTGGAGTTCAAAAAGATCCAACTGTCCTGATGGTTGAGACAGATTGTTTTGACTATGGTAATTGTCAAATAAAATGATTTTTAGTTGAGTTAGATATCAAGAGACCTACGAGGATGTCTTATTTGTTTTGAGGCACCAATTGATTTAATGTGAGCAGAGACCTCTATCCTCTAAAGTATTGTGGAGCCTTCCAGATATTTCAGATTTGGCGAGACAGGTTAGTGAAAGTGATCGAGGCGCACCTAAGCATGTGGCTAGCGGGTAATGAAGTGGATGAATACCGTGGAGACCAGGGTTCAATTATCAGCGGAGACAAAAATGCTAGGTAGCCTTGGTGGCCAGAGTTACCCGATACCATTGCTGATGGGAGGTAACAGGTACCCGATGAAATAGTTGATGTGTGCACAAACTGGCACCAACTCCACCGTTTAGAGAAAATTGATGGTTGCTTACTGTGTTAGGGACAAATAATGTGGCAAAAAGGATTCTTGGGTGTTCTTTGCTCTTTTTTCTTTTCCTCGACTATCGTCTTTCCCACCTCTATTTTTTGTGCATGTGATAAGAAATGCTGGACAAATCAGATCAATCTGAATGACCAACAGCATCAGCGAGAACAAGTATTGGAACCGTCATTTGCCAGCAAACTTTATTTGATTTTATGCTGCAAAGTATTGTATATCTTTGCAGTACTCATATGGGAAAAAATGATGGCACTGTTTCTTTTTGTGATATGCCAAACCTGCTATTCAGTTATTCTGTCCTTGTCTTCACTTATTGATGAACCTGCCAAAATTGCTAGGATAAATTTCCTTATTTTGCTTTATGCAAAATGTGACAATTAGTAGGTTTCCGAAAGGACTCTTTTGACTCTAGTATCCAGTTTCTTTTTTAAAATCAGTCCAGGTTCCCAACTCATCCCCAGAAGCCCTCTGTTGGGTCTTTTCTTTTCCCCTCAAAGCGGGACTTGGACAATAAGGCCGTGCTAGTTTGTGTTGGGAAATTCATCTGCGTTCCCTAATGCTTTGTGATGCCTTCGTTCCCTTCACGAATTGTTGGTTTTTGTTGAAATAGTTTAAGTTTTAGACGAGGTGATCACACAATTCAATATGGTATCAGAGCATACAAAGGTTGTGGGTTCAAGTCTCACCGTCGACCATTATAAAAAAGAATCTACATGTGATTGTCCCAAGCAAAAGAGTCATGCTGAACATGAAGGGACGTGTTGAAGCCATAATTAAGTAATTAAAGTATGCTAAGCTTCTCAATGAGGTGGTCATACAATTCAATAGTTTTCTTGAAATAATCTTCTTCCTCCATCAATTTGTTTGATTTAATACTATTGCTGCCTCCTGAAAGTTTGAGGAAGTTTGATGTTTGAACCCTGATCTTGATGGGAAAGTTTCGTATTTGGGTTAAAGTATGCGAAGTTTGCAAAATGGGTGCTATGCTTATCTTAGTCATCCTTTGTTATGTCAAAATTTGCTAGTCCTTTTTTCACTTATATACTATGTTTTGCATTGTGTGAGGGTAGGGTTAAATCTTTTCTGTAGTTGTAAGTAGCTATTTTACATTTCTATTATTCATTTGTTATATTGTCTCCTGTAATCTGATTAAGGATAAAAATACTTTGCTCAGTCAATATCTGAAATATGAGTTCTTATACTTCCCTAAGTTTGACTGTATTTTATTTTCAGGGGATACCATGATCCTATCCAACAAGGCTTTTGTAAGTGGAGATGCACCCGTTGTTGATGGAAATGGTAATTCCTTCTTCCTCTGGTTTTTGAAATTTAGTGCCTTTAATTGATTCTCTTTTCTTGATTGAGATGGGAGTAATTTGGGTTTAAAATCCTTTACTCTGCCAAGGCTCTTCACATTTATATTTAGTGATCAAAAGATGACAAATATTTTGTTGTGATGCATTTTTAAGGGTATATAGAGAGATATCTGTAAAACTCTTATTTGCTTGTCAATGGAGGAACATGTACGAGGGAAAACCCATTACTACTGTGAAGGCCAATTATGGAGCCCAATAATTACTAATAACTTAATAAACGAGTAGGGTTGTATATGATCCTCTAATTGGTTTCGGTTATTCTGTGTCTGATTCAAGCAGATCAATATGCAGACATGACTCAAGAACAAATGGATACTACGGTTCCTGTAAGAGCTGAAAGAAGTGAAGAAATGCAGGCGGTGGCCTCTGGAGAAGACAATGTCACTCAAGAAGTACAGGTCCAGGTTACTCAAACTGAGGTAATTGAATTGAGCGATGATGAGCCAGACGTTGAGGACCAAAAAGATGGAAAACAGGCTACTTATATGAACCCTGAAGTCCCAATTTGGCACTATCTGGATCCTCAGGGAAACATACAGGGTCCTTTTCCTTTGACGTTGTTGAAACGTTGGAGTGATGCTTACTACTTCGAGCCAAGCTTCCGAGTATGGATGATTGGCCAAAGACTAGAAGAAGCTGTCTTGTTGATTGATGTGCTTCGCCATTTTTTCCCCGTCAGATGAAAGCACCACATTCAGTGTTGTAATGCACCAGCAGTAGGTTGGCAAGTTCTGAACTTGTGTAAGAAAGTTGTCAAATCTTGGTTTCTGATTAAAGAAAAAAGAGGTTCTTTTACTAAATGTCTTTATTCAATGATCATTGATCATGGTACACTAAAATATATCTTTCTCATGAAAATGGATCAATCCTTGCAGCCATTGCTGCATTTCATGTTTCAGAGTTTTGTTACCAGTCATTTTTACTTTGTTACTAGGTAGCAGAAGAAGAGGCTCTGTAATGAAGTGATGAACAAAAAGAACCTTTTGTTACCAATCAATAATGTGGCCTTTTAGCAGTTAGTACAACAAAATTGTTTCATTAATCATTTGTTTTTTCTCTGATGCGCAAACTAAACCGCGTCGCTGAAAGCTTTTCCCGCATTCTATCTAATTTGAAGATGCTTACATCATCTTACACCAAATTGTTATGCATGTCTTCCATTTTATTGTTAGCACAAAAAATGTTAAACATGACTAGTTGCTAGCTAATACACAAAAAGAAAAGAAAAAGTCTTAACTAAAGCGTTTTCTTTTAAAATGAAAAAGAAATTGCTTGCTAGATAATTTATGTATCATCATGTATACGTTAAAAATAGAGGAAATTTAGACATCTCCACGTTAATGGAGTGTGGTTATAACTTATAATCAAGCATTATGGGTGGAAATCAATATCCATAATCATATTCTTACCGGAAAAGATTAAATTTATAAAAGATAAACTAAACCAGCATAGAGCTAAAGATATAACGTGGGAATAAAACTTAAAACCTACCATTAGGGTCTCCACCTTATCACTTGAACTAGGTGTCAAACTTTAATTAAATTATAGCTTAGTGAGGGGGAGCTAATTTTTGCATTTCATTGGCCACTCTAAAAAGTCATTGACATTATTTTTCTCACATGACTACAAATTGTCTAGATTATTAAGCATCTTCATGAAATTGACATGACAAAATCATTGGACTAACCAAAAAAGATGCAACTTTTTGGAATGCTTAAAAAGTCTTTTTGGTGACTTAATTAAATTTTGAATAAAGAAGTGGGCTATTTATTTATTTATTTATCCTAATTATTATATTAAGTGCCCGAAAAAGAGCCAACAAGAGTCTACTGAAAAGAATCTTTCTTGGTTTCATGGAATTTGGGTATTTTAGATGACAAATCACTTTCAATCCGATCTTTGTCACGCTCAAATTATGACTCTCAACAAACTTAAATTTTTCTTCCTCAATAATGAAATAAAAAAATCTTTTTTTTTTGGTTTTTGCATTATGACAATCATAAAAAACCAATAATTACTTAGTGGGTTTCATGTGACGTTGTCATTTAATCCCTTCGGTCCACAATAAGTGACCAATTTGCTTTTGACACACACATTAGGAAATACTAAATTTTAGACGAAAATAGTTAGTGTGACTAAACTACCCTTAATTAAATGTTGCAACATAGTTATAGTAGCACTTAATTCTCTTCTCAAATGTTAGGAGTAAATGACTTTTTTAGAGATACATACATGAGGGTAATTTTGGAAAAATAAATTAATTTTTTTTAATTATATAAATGGACACTTATTTTGGAACAAAATAAAAAAGCAAATTGATCACTTATTATGGACCGGAGGGAATAGTATCTAATTTCTTTTGGTTTAATTTAAGCGAAGTGGGGAAATAGGTGTAGTACAATATCATGTGTAGATTATTTTTGTGTAAGCGATATCAACATATTATTACTGCTCAATTTGTATATCGGTTTGAATGAGACTAAGGTCCTTCTTCTTCCAAATTATTATTTGCTTTGCTTTATTTTTAAGATGTATTAGCCATTTAGTCTACCCTATGTATTATACGTACTTTTTAAGTTTTTATAAGAAAATATTATTACTAGTATTTATGAACTTTCGGCAAAGCAATGTCAGATAATCTCCACCACTAGGTGGTAGGCAGCGGGTAGGATTACAGGGACGGAGCCAGAGTATGGGATACGGTCGTATGGGTTCGGCTGAATCAGTAGCTTTTATTCAAAATTATATATTAGTTTTAAAAAATTCATTGAATATTTATAAATATTAATTTTAAAACTCAATAATTTATAAGAATTATAATTTCAAACCTATAACTGACGGAATAAAGGGGCAAAAGCTAATATTGTTTTAACTTTTGGTAAGCATCTAAGAAAGGGATCAATTGCTCTTATTTGTGATCATATTTGGATATCATTGTCCCTATTAAAGATTATTATATCAAGTGGAAAAAAAAGGAAGACTGGATTCCATTGCTTTCAGGCACTAGTTTAGCTTTTTAGTATCCTATAATAAGAATGCGTATAACATTAGTTTCCTCTCGTTTTACAAGATCTTATCCTTATTTTCCACTAAAACGAACAAGAATCTTGTAAATAAAATCGAAACAAGGTAAAAACATACACAAGAACGTTACTTAGAACCACAATTACAATTAAGTTATTACATTTAGGAAAGAAACACAACATTCTTTCATCTCAAATATTTTAAATTTTAATTGTATTGGTATATATAGTTTCTACGTATATAGATTTGGGGTGGGGTGTCACACACCGTATAGGGGTGGGGTGGTTGAAGTGGAGGTTAGCGCCGGGAGTCCTGTGTGACAAGAAAGTACCAACGTTACTAAAATGTAAGTTTTATAGAGCAGTGGTTAGGCCTGCCATGTTGTATGAGACCGAGTGTTGGCCGGTTAAGAATTCACACATCCAGAAGATGAAAGTAGCAGAGATAAAGATGTTGAGGGGGATGTGCAGGCATACAAGGATGGATAAAATTAGGAATGAAGATATTTTAGAGAAGGTGGGCGTGGCCCCCATGGAGGACAAGATGCGGGAAGCAAGACTCAGATGGTTCGGGCACATTCAGAGGAGGAGCACTGAGGCACCGGTGAGGAGGTGTGAACGACTGGCTGTGGTGGGCACGAGGAGAGGTAGAGGGAGACCTAAGAAGTATTGGGGAGAGATGATCAGACAGGACATGACGCGACTTAGGATTACTGAGGACATGGCCCTTGACAGGGAATTGTGAAGGTCGAACATTAAGGTTGTAGGTTAGGGAGAAGTTGTGAGTATTTCTACAACGCACTAAAGTGAGACTAGCCAGTTAGGAGTTAGTCTTAGGATGCTACTGGTCAGCTACTGATGTAGGGCTTTATCTGCTGGATATTATTATATCTTCCATCTTTTTCGTACTTCCTATATTTCTTATATTGCTTTTATTTTATTTTATGTTATTTTATTATGAATCTATTGATAGTACTAATATATCGTCTGTTGTCGGTTTCTTGAGCCGAGGGTCTCGTGGAAACAGCCTCTCTGCCCCTCGGGGTAGGGGTAAGGTCTGCGTACATATTACCCTCCCCAGACCCCACTAGTGGAATTATACTGGGTTGTTGTTGTTGTTGTTGTTGTTGTTGTTGTTGTTGTTGTTGTTGTTGTATATAGATTTGCTTTTTAAGCCTAGGCGGACCTACCTTTTGGGTACTTGGAAACTTCGAAAAAAATATATGTATATACAGAGGCAATTAATTCTATGAGTTCAACATTTACGGTTCTTAGTAGTGAACCTATTATATTTTTAAAGTTATGGGTTCAGACCCACTCTATGTTACTATTTTAGTGAATTTTTACACTAAATGTATACTCCATGTTGAAAGTATTGGGTTCATCTGAACCCGGTATTATAACACTACATACGCCTTTGTATATATATATTTTAAATAATGGGTATATATTTTGATTGGCACCCTAAGAATCAAAATCTTAGGCAACTGCATTGGTCGATTTAGGGAGCATAACTTGATTTTTAGTGTGTTGCTTGGGTTCGATTCCAGCTCTTTGCTCAAATATTTATTCAACAATGGTACTATAATGGAATTTTAGCGAAGTTAGAAACATAGAACAATTTTGTGAACACTAGTAGGACTTTACAAGAAGCTGAATATAACCACTTTTTTTTTTTTTTTTTTTTTTTTTTTTAAAAATCTGCTAAAAATGTTAAAAAGTGCAATCCTTTAACAAAACAGTTCATATAAAAGAATGTCTTAAAAAAGAAAAAAGAAAAATTCACCTTAGATCAATCGAGTTTGTCAAACATTTAATTTGGTAGAAAAGAATATAAATAAAGGTTGGTATGCGGTATTGCTGAATTCATTTTTTTTAAAATTTTTTTGCTGTCATCACAATTAAAAAAGGAACACGTTAAATTCCATTGTTTGTTACGCCGTTCTACCTTGTTAATGCAAAAAATAATTTTATGGTATCTGACACTTTTACCACTGTCCTTTATTCCGCCGATATTTGTCATTTCCTGGTGAATTTGATCAATTATTTAAATTCACTGAATATTATATTAACTACTTTACTTAATCATATAAAAAAACCAACAAGTGTTTTAAACACGGATTAGTAGAAAAATATTGTAGTTTCCAATATAGAAATGGTTAGGTTAGATTCCGGAACATGTTTCTAATTGTTGGAATTTCTTTTCTGCTAAAAAGGATTCATCCCATTGTCTTTCGTGTTATGTTAGCAGACATCCGATACAGAAGAATAATTATATATAATATTATATGTATTCCATGTTTATTAAATTAATAGATATATAATATATTTTTGCATATGGGCTTTTTTTTAAATAATCATGGTTAATTTAATATATCTTTCTATCTCATTATATTACTTAACTAGAGCAAATTGATATGATTTGATATAATTAAGACGTGCGAGTAAATATAGAAGAATTTTTGTTTGGTAAGGATTGCAAGGAACATAGGAAACTAAAAGGAGGAAAATGAGGGCAAAACTTCATCATCCAGTCAGAACAAATTTGGTGTTTTACTACGATAAAAATGTGTTTTTAAAAGGAAATATGTTACACCACATGATGAATAACAACTTACATTTATAAAGAATTGCAGCACATATTTCAAATGGACTAAATTGAAGATCACCATAATAGAAGTAGAGGAAGAATGTGACAATTATATATATAACATAAGTTCAATTTTCTCTTCTTCTCTTTAATTTTCTCTTTTTAATATAATCAAGTATAGATGATTATATTTATACGGGTTTTACGCGTTAAACCACTAGTAGTTAATACAACACTGGATTTACAACACTTCTCTTACAATTTTCGAATATCAGTTTTTATCTTATAATAGTAAATTCATATATATATCAAATTTAACTATGGAAATAGGCTAATTTTCTTTTTCGAAAGTGAACTTTTTATCTCAACCAAATATAGTTGTAAACAACTACTAGTTATATTTGACTCTAGAACTAGCTAATCACTATCTATCTAATACAGTCAAACTTTTCTATAACTGATTTGTCTGGTTCGATATTATTTTGCTGCTAGCCTGCTATAATAAAGTATTGTTATAGAGAATATATATTATAACATAACATAAATAATTGGTTCCAAAGAAAATTTGACTGTTACAATGAAGTACTGTTATCAAGGATGACTATTATAAAAAGATTTGACTATAATATAATTCAACAAAGAAAAACATATGTCTAGATAGGGAAATTGACTAAGGTTAATAAAATAAATTATGAAATGAAACGGGATTCCTTCAATCGTCGGTTTCGACTAGAGGTGTTAACCGGACAGGCTGGTCTGGGCTGAACACGAAAAAAAGCTGTTCGTCCGGTTATTGTATCGGGCTGGATTAACGGGCTGGGAAATTCCTGTCTAATTAGGGCTCGTCAGGGTTCGGGCTTAACGAGTTAATTTTTTTCTAAGTATATTTTATTTTTCTTATTCAATATTATTGATACTTAAGTGTTTGCAAACTTTTAAGGCTTAGAATTAAACTTTAAAGTTTAAAGTTTTAAATTTGAATTTTGAATTTTAAAATTAAAATTTGAAAGTAAGTGGCTACAAAAAATTATTTAATAAGACCAATATGCAATATGCAAGGATCAAACTCTGAAGGCTTTCGTTTTATATTTTCGTTGAATAATAAATAATACTTCGAATTAATTTGCAAGTTCTATTTTGATTTTTTTATTTTTGAACTTGCAAATTAAAAGTTTACAACAATTATAAAAAATAAGAAAGAGCACATTACATGCTTTGCATCATTTTTGTAAGTTCATCCATGTCAACATGAGGTTCTTGATTTCCGGCATTGCTTGAATCGGAACTATAAACCATTATATCTCCAATTTCTTGGTCCTCTGCTTCATCTACCTCTTTACGCCCTTGAATTTGCCGTCCTGATCTTATCCAATCTCTGAAGCACACTAGAATTTTCAAAGCATTGTTGCCCAATAAATGACGGGTATCTCCTAGTTATTGTCTTGCTTGGCTAAATGCGCTCTCTGATGCGACTGTTGAAATCGACACATTTAGCACGTCTCGAGCCATGACCGAAAGAACATGAAATTGATTTGAGTTGCTCCTCCACCAATCCAGCGGGAGAAATTCCTTTGTGCGGATCTCCGATGAATTTTGCAAGTAGAATTGGTGTTCATCAATGTCACGACCCAAAATCTACTAGAGATCGTGATGGCACCTAACATCGCCGTCAAGCAAGCCAATAATGTATGTTTAACTTAATTACTCATTTTAGTATTTTTGAAATCATAATTTTCATCAATTAAATAGTAAGAAATAGAATTTACATGGTTACTGATAATATTTTCACAACTGTAATAAAGGACAACCCATAAGTACCCCAAAAACCTGGTGTCACAAGTGCATGAGCATTAACTAGGAAATAAAATAAAATACAACATATGTCTAAGATACAAATTAGACAGGAGAATACAAATAACTCTGATGGAGACTTTGCAGGCTACAGATCATAACATGAAATGCAGCTCACGGTAAGGCCCCGCAATAGCCGCTCCTCTGCGCCCAAAAGATCAACATACATATATGTACTTGCACAAAAATGTGCAGCAAGTATAGCATGAGTATGTAAATCGACGCGTACCCAGTAAGTATCTAGCCTAACCTAGAGAAGTAGTGACGAGGGGTCGACATCGACACTTACTAGTGATCCAATAAGATAGATACTGTGAGAAGTAAACAGATACAGGTCAGAGTAAATAAACAAATTAAACACGTATAAATATGTGGTACAATCCTTCTCTCAACGATAAGCTCTACTATCGATTAGCAGTCATCTCCTCCACCGGAGTATATGTACATATAATGGACCTCACCAGTGGGCTGTCATAATTCAAATCAGGAAAAACTCCCATATACACTGTCCTTTTGACAAATAATATGCACGATCCCATAGAAGTATTTTACATAAATGCCTAGGCATACGACCCGATCCCATCATAATCTAATATATAACCATAGATACATCTATTACATATTGCCGAGGCGAACGGCCCACTCTCATGAGAGTATGGTACATAATCCTGCAGAGGTGAACAACCCGATCCCATAAGATGTGCGCACTGCCGAGGGTCGAATGGCACGAACCATAGATGTATCCATCTTGCCGAGGCGAATGGCATGATCCCATTAGAATAAGAAGTTTTGACGGGTCCTTGACCCCACTCACGAAGGGACATGTGAGTTATAAGAAATGTTGGGAAAGCCTTTCGATGAGAATGCATAACGCGGGAAAAATTCGTAAAAGGAGTACAATTATTCCGTGGAAAATCATGAAGTTTGTCTGATCTCTACAATAGCGAGTCTACCACCCTACACAAGTCTAGTCTCAAGTCGAAATTCAAAATAAAAGAATTAAACGAGCAAAGATATTCCCTATGGTACAAGTATAGTATGGTGTGAACCTAAGTCTACCCGGACAATAACATGAATCTAACTACGTACGGACTCTCATCATCTCGTGCGTACATAACCCCCGCAACAAGTTACACATATTAAATATATCACCTAGGGGTAGTTTCCCCCTCACAGAGTTAGACAGGAGACTTACCTCGCTCTGAAGTTTCATAACCAGCTCCAAAGCCCCTCTAACCTCAAACTGATGTCCGTCGCTCCAAAACTAGTTAAACAATGTACAAACCAATAAAAATATACTCTAATACTCATAACAAATAAATTTAGACAAATTTCTAACTCCGCTCGAAAAGTCCATGAAGCAACCCTCGGGCCCACATGCCCGGATTCCGAATATTTTCAAAGATAAACATTACACATAACATTATTAACTCAAATATATGATTTATTCCCAATTCCATGTCCACTTTCGTGGTAAAAATTCAAAAATACCAATTTCTAGATTTTTCTTAAAAATCTCAAATTTCTACTAATTTTCATGTTTAAATCCATACAGATACCATGTATTTAACTTGAAACATGTGGGAATCACTTACCTTGTGATTGATGCTGGAAATGGTGCTCCATAATCGCTCCATGATCGGATCCTATGGAGGAAATGAAATGAAAATGGCCAAATTCCCATTTTAAATCTCCACTGCCCAGGTCCGCCCTTCTTCGCGATCGCGGAAAGACCATCGTGATCGCTAAGGCCAAAAAACACTACCTCCAATTTTCTCATCGCGTTCATGTCAGCTTGGACGCGTTCGCGAACCATTATGACCACCACCCTTCGCATTCGTGTTCCACTAGCCGAGTTCACAAAGACCAAACTGCTCCAGGCCCCGCTCCCTCTTCCTTCTACGCGTTCGCAGTAGCCCTCACGCGTTCGCGTAGGCTGTTCCTGACCCTCTTCCGCGTTCACGGCCCCTGTGCCACGTTCGTGATGAACGAACATCAGCAGCCCAAAAATTCTTCTTCGCGAACACGCGACTCCCTTCTTGTTCGCGAAGGACAAAACCAGAACCAGCAACAGCTGTTCCAAAAATGCTCAACTTGATCCAAAACCACCCCGAAACACACTCGAGGCTCCCGGGACCCCGTCCAATCACACCAACCTGTCCCAAAACATGACACAAACTTGCTCGAGGCCTCAAACCACACCAAACAACATCGAAATCATGAATCGCACCCCAATTCAAGCTTAATGAACTTTAGAATTTCAAACTTCTACCTTCAATACCAAAACCTATCAAATCACGTCCCATTGACCTCAAATTTTGCACAAGTCACATTCGACATTACAGACCTGCTCCAACTTTCGTAATCAGAATCCAACCCTATTATCAAAAAGTCCACTCTCGGTTAAACTTACCAAAACCTTCAAATTCCAACTTTCGCCAAATGACCCCAAAATGACCTACCGACCTCCAAATCCATATCCGGACGCACTCCTAAGACTAGAATCACCATACGGAGCTATTCCTAGACTCGAAATTACAAACGGACACCGATATCATTAAAATACACTTCAACCCAAATTTAAGAAATCACTCCAAAATGCCAACTTTCCACAATAGGCACCGAAATGCTCCCGGGTCATCCAAAACCCGATCCGGACATATGACCAATTCCAAAATCATTGTACAAACCTATTGGAACTTTCAAAATCCTTATTCCAAGTTCGTTTACTTAAAAATCAAACCTTAGTCAATCCCTCTAACTTAAAGCTTCCGAAATTAAAATTTTCTTCCCAAATCAACTCCGAACTTCCCGAAATTCAATTCCGACCATACGTACAAGTCACAATACCTGAAGTGAAGCTACTCATGGCCTCAAACCTCCGAACGATGCTCTAGAGCTCAAAATGACCGCTCGAGTCGTTACAATCAATATTCCTACTATTGGTTTGTCGATGCTCTCCTAGTATAGACCAAATCAAATAATCTTCAACACCATCATTATACTCCAAAGCACCGGTCCTAGATGTTGAAATTGTTGAAGGATTATTTGCATCTACAACAGCAGAAACATCAATAATGTTAGCATAATAATTATATAAAGATTGTAAATGTTGTGTAGATCAGAAATACAAGTTTCAATATAAGGGGTTTCGGTTGGTTCAATATCCATATAAACATATAAAGTAGTATTAATTGTTGACAAGTGGCCATTTTGAATATTAAATAGGGGGAATTGGGTAGAAATATTTCTTAAATTTATCTAGTATAGATTCAACAACAGAAGTATATCCTTCTTTCTTCTTCAAATTATGGAGTAAAAGATAAATTTCAGCAATATGAACTAAACCATTTGCAATAGTAGGATAATAAGCTCCACAAAACTCAAGTGTAGCCACATAAAATTTTTGCAATTTTTTACAACATCGACATCCCAAGTTATAGGTGTTAACAAACGGTTAGGATCAGTACAATAAGAATTAGCAACTTCAGTTATAGGCATTTTATATTTATAACAACATATTAAGAATAAATAAGTATAATTTCACCTAGTAACTATTTCTTCAGGCATGAGTCTTGGTTGTAGTCCATATTATACACATTTTTCCTTAAATGCATTTAATCAAGCACTTCTATTATTTCCTTGAATTACACCAACAACTCTTCTAACTAAAGTTATCTCATCTCTAAATAATTCAAGGTCACTCTTTACAATTAAATTATAAATATGACATGCACACCTAACATGAAATATTTGAGGAAGTGGTGGGGTGTAGATGCAATTTTAATATTGTAATAGTAGCATTGTTGTTAGAAGCATTATCAAATGACATACACACAACGTTTTCTGAAAGATTGTAAAATATAGCAACTTCATGGATAGTATTACTTATAAATGCACCAGTTTGACTTTGATCTTCATCATATTTAAAAGCAATAATATGTTTTTGCATACAAAAATTATCATCTATCTAATGACATATAACAATCAAATAATCATTTTCATTTACAGCAAGACCAATATCAGAAGTAAGAGAAACTCTACAAGAAAGACTGGCGAACAAATAACAGATATATGTCTGATATGTCCAAAAAGCCTAAAGATATCAGTTCTACAAGTACTTCTAGGAATACCTTTAAACAAAGGGTTATAAATTCTTTGAATATAAGTAACAAGATATGGTGAAGCAACAAAACTAAAAGGTAAACAACCTAAAATAATCATTTTAGCTAATTCTTCCCAATCTTTCAGTATATCGTATTTACCCATTAAACCGCCAGTACCCGGGTTAAGTTTTTGTTGCCTACCTTCCTCATTAGCACCCCATGCAATAGGGTATTTATCTACCATGTGTATGGGTCCAAATTTGAACAACCACGACCGTTGACGAGTACTACGAAACGGCGAGTTCCCCATAACCTGACGCTTTGCAGAGGACGACCTTGAGACAAACAAGAGATTGTACAACCCTTGTAATAATATAGGCCCGTTAGGGGATACTAAGAATATTCCTTATAATCTGTCTTTTACAGCTTAGAGGGGACTCACTCCCTATATATATAGCGAACCATAACTTTTTAAGGGGGAGTTGAGTGATAATTCTACTTATGAACGAGAAGTGTTCTTGGAAGGATTTTACTGATTCAGATCGATAAAGAAATCTTATTACCCATCTTCTCTTGACTTATCTTCCAATCTAGAGATTATTATACTGAGCAAAGATTTACCCCTTCATATTTGATTTATTTGTTCAAAAAGTTTCGATATCTTTTGAGTCAAATAATATGGCGCCGTCTGTGGGGATTTCTATAGCTGAAATCATAGTTTTCATCTAGATTCTTGAAAGAAATAATCACTTTTCTTTAGCTTCATAAAGGCCAACAATGGCGGGAAAGGGAGAAGCAAGGCTAAAGGCAATAGTGGGTGTCATAAACAACCTCCTGAATTCCCTTAACGAAGCCATTGGAGAAGACAACGAAAATACAACACCAAGTGTTACACCTGAGGGAGAGATCTCACCTCCCCCGCATGAGGATCTAACGATCTTGCGCAAGAGGGAAACCTCAACATCCGCAGCTGGAGAGGCGCCATCGGCCGTCAAAATGCTATTAGAAGAATGGTTGACAAACACATTGAACAGCATGCTCAAGAAACCCGTTCGGAGAGATATCGAAGACACATTACCCGTAGAAACCGCAGCTACTGCCGATGAGCCAAACACTACACGAACAGGTAACACCCGTACTGTTACTGATGCAGGCGACGATGCACTTACGACCATCTTAAAGAAAATGGAAGAGATAGAAAATGAGAACAAAACACTCCGCGACCAGATGAAGGAACATCAGGAAAGGGTCGATAAAATACCAGGCGCCCTGAAGTTGTTACTAAAACGCGATGTGGGCCAATTCGTCGAACAACCATATATCGAAGGGGCAACTCCCCATTCTATTCCGAAGACTTTAAAAATACTACCATATTTGAAAATATATGATGCCACCACGGACCCGGAGGATCACTTAATCCATTACGTTACCGCAATAAAAGGTAACAATTTATCAAAGGAACAAGTTCCATCTGTACTAATGAAAAAGTTCAGCGAAACTCTGACAGGGGGAGTGTTGACATGGTATTCCTAACTACCATCGCGGTCGATATCAACATTCATAAGTTCGTCACCACTCACGCAGGAGCGAAAAAGGCAGAGGCCAGGGTGAATGTTATCTTCGCCGTCAAGCAAACGACGGGCGAGGGACTTCGGGATTTCCTAGCCCGATTCCACAGGGTAAGGATGAGCCTACTGAACGTGTCAGAGGGAATGGCAGTAGCAGCCTTTCAAAATGGGCTGAACAGAAACGAGTCAAAAGCAACCAAAAAGCTACTAAATAGACTCATGAAGTACTCCCCTACCACGTGGGAAGAGATCCATAATGCCTATTGTGACGAAGTGAGGGCAGACAAGGACGACCTGAACGGTCCGCTCCAGCGATTAACATCAGTCCAAACTGAGACAAGGAGCGAACGTTGCAATGACAGTCGAAGGGATCAACTACCACGTTTCAATCGAGAAAGGCACCAACCCTATATCCGAACATCCAATCCACCTCCTCTACGACACACAGACGCCGCGCCTCGACATACTTCACCCCCCAAAAACGAAAGAGGTATGCCTCTACTGTTATCTGCTCATAACTTTTGTGTATCTCCTTTAGAAATAGTGTACACATTGGAAAAGCTCGGCATGAAGGTGCAGTGACCGCAAAAGATGAAGTTAGATTCGAGCACCAGAAGCTCAAACGTTCTGTGTGAATTCCACCAGGAAAGAGGACACAAGACCGAAGATTACATAGGTCTACGACAAGAATTGGTAAGAATGTTAAACTAGGGATACCCGAAAGAACTACTGAGTGACCGAGGAAGGGCCAACTTTGCTCGTGGACGCAATCAACCTCAAGGACCTCCAAAACCACCATCACCAGCTCGTACCATACAAATGATCATTGGCGGCGGCGACGACATGATAATCAACCATTTGAAATTCACCACCACACATAAACTCAAACGGACGGTCGCCCACGAACGGTATGACGACCTCGAAGATAGTATCATCTTCGATAAGTCGGATAACGACGGTTTGTCTTTCCCTCACTATGGTGCTTTGGTTATAACTTTACGAATCACAGATACCGATGTAAAAAAAATAATAGTGGATGACAGAAGCAGCGTGTGTATTGTTCACTCACGAGTTCTCATACAGATGAGGCTCGAGGATAAAATAACACCGCATTGCATAACACTAACGGGTTTTAATAATGCGATAGAACAAACCTCTGGGGAAATAGTGTTGCCCGTCCTGGCAGGAGGAGTCACCTTGGAAACGACATTCCACGTCATGAACCAAGAAATAACCTACAATGCCATCATAGGACGACCATGGATATACGTTATGCGCGTCGTCTCGTCAAGTTTCTATCAAGTAATCAAATTTCCCACCCCATGGGGGATATTCAGCATCCGAGGCGAGCCATGCACCACCCAAGAATGCTACCGGATAGCCCAAGATTGCACGCACACCAAAAAACTAAAAAGGGAAAGTACGAAGGCATAACAATCAGCCGTGTCAGGAACCAAACCCGACACACAAATAGAAGCCATCAAAGACCCGGACGTCATGGAAGCATGCAAAGCAACCGTAGAAGATCTTGATCCCGTTCAACTGGACAATACCGTTAGCATGACAAAGGCTTATGTCGGACACAACCTCTCGGAGCCAGGTAAATATCATGATTTCTTAACTAACAACGCCAATTTGTTTGCCTTTTACCACTCAGATATGCCAGGAATCCCAAGGGATATCGCCACACACAGGCTGAACATTGATCCTCTTTACCCTCCGATACGGCAAATGAGGAGAAAGTTCAATGCCTTCATCAATGAGGTGGTCAACAAAGAGGTTAATAAATTACTCTCCAATAGTTCCATCAGAGAGTCGAAATACCCCCAATGGGTCGCCAATGTGGTCATGGTAAAAAAGAAGAACGGGCAATGGCGGATATGTGTTGACTTCACCGACCTGAACAAAGCATACCCGAAAGATTCCTTTCCGTTATCGCATATCGACCAACTCATTGACGCAACAACAAGGCACAAACTACTGAGCTTTTTGGACGCTTATTCTGGTTACAACCAAATTCAAATGGCTGAAGAAGATCAAGAAAAAACCGCTTTCATCACTTACCGAGGAACGTACTACTACATGGTAATGCCGTTCGGACTCAAGAATGCAGGGGCGACATATCAAAGGTTAGTCACCGAGATGTTCAAAGAACAACTCGGTAAGACCATGGAGGTTTACATCGACGACATGCTAGTAAAATCGACAAAGAAAGAGGATCACATTGGCCATCTGAAGGAGGCCTTCGAGACATTGAGGCAATACGGGATGAAGCTGAATCCCCCAAAAATGCACCTTCGGCATAATATCAAGAAAGTTCTGTGGTTTTCTAGTATCACAAAGGGGTATCGAGGTCAACTGGACCAGATCAGAGCCATCGACGGAATACCGGAGGTACTGACCAGCAAAAAGCATGTGCAGAAATTAACAGGACGAATAGCCGCCCTGTTGAGGTTCATTTCACGATCATCGGATAGATGCCATAAATTCTTCAATGTGCTATGGAAAGACCACGGACTGCAACGGAATGCAGAATGCATCGACGCCCTGAGAAAACTGAAAGTGTATCTATCTTCGCCACCCCTACTCGTCAAGGCAGACCCAGGTGAATGTCTACTTGTGTATCTAGCGGTCTCCGACGTCGCTGTAAGCGCAGTCTTGGTCCGCAAAAACAAAGGTAGGCAATCTACGATTTACTAGCAAAACCTTAATTGATACTGAAACAAGATACCCTCACCTTGAAAAGCTAGCTTTGGCATTAGTCATAGCTTCACGAAAGCTTAGACCATATTTTCAATATCACCCCATAAAAGTGGTGACAACTTTCCCCCTAAGGGGTATCCTACACAAACCCGAGTTATCGGGTAGATTGGCCAAATGGGCCATAGAACTAAGCGAGGACAATATAACATACCAACCACGAACTGCCATTAAGTCGCAGGTACTCGCCAATTTCGTCGCTGATTTCAGCGTGGAAATATTGCCTGAAGTAGAGCAGGAAGATCTTCGCGCTTCCACACACACCGACCTCTGGGTCCTCTACACCAACGACACTTCTAATGCCTCGGGATCGGGAATGGGACTCGTCCTCAAAGTTCTTACAGGCGAAGTAATTTGCCAGTCTATATGATGCCCCGAGATGACTAACAACGAGGCCGAGTATGAAGTTGTGATTGCAGGATTAAAATTAGCCCTCAAATACGGAGCCCGACGACTCATCCTCCATTGTGACTCTTAACTCGTGGTGAACCAAGTCACCGAGACTTTCCAAATCAAAGAACAAAGACTACAAAAGTACTAGTCGGAAATTCACAAACTATTGCTAGAATTCGATGAATACCGCCTCGACCAAATACCCAGGGCGTAGAATATCGAAGCAGATGGCCTCTCCAAACTGACGGCAGCCACCAAAAAAATCAACAAGGAAAACGTGGTCACCCTTCTCCATTCCGCAATAGACCACGTCAAGGTACATTCTGTAAGCCTAACTTGGGACTGGCGCAACCGCCTCGTAGCATATTTACAGGATGGGACGCTCCTGCAAGATTAGAAAGAAGCCAAAAAGCTTCTGATACAAGCAACCAGATACAACCTTGTAAACGGTGATCTCTACAAAAGAATATTCGGCAGACTCCTAGCCAAATGCCTTGGGCCAAACCAAATAAGATGCGTACTAGAAGAAGTACACGAAGGGCACTGCGGCGCCCACACAGGAAATCGCACCCTCATCTGCTACCTCATCCGCGCCGAATATTACTGGCCCACAACGGGACACTACTTCGATGACAATTCGAAGCAACATCCCAATGGCCAAGGCCATCGACTAAAATATGAGTTCGACCTCGTTCGAACTACGATGAGATACTAGTTCGACGATAGTTCGAAGCAACATCCCAATGGCCAAGGCCATCGACGAAAATATGAGTTAGACCTAGTTCAAACTACGACGGGATACTACTTCAACAATAGTTCGAAGCAACATCCCAATGGCCAAGGTCATCGACTAAAATATGAGTTCGACCTCGTTCGAACTGCGACGGGACACTACTTTGACGACAGTTCGAAGCAACATCCCAATGGCCAAGTCCATCGACTAAAATATGAGTTCGACCTTGTTCAAACTACGATGGGATACTACTTTGATAACGGTTGGAAGAAATATCCCAACGGCTAAGTCCATCGACAAAAACATGAGTTCGACCTCGTTCGAACTACAACGGGATACTCTTCGACGATAGTCCGAAACATCCCAATGGACAAGGCCATCGACTAAAGCATGAGTTCGACCTCGTTCTAACTACGACGGAGTCCTACTTCGACGATAGTTCGAATCATCCCAATGGCCAAGGCCATCGATGAGAAAGGGGTTCGACCTCGTCCAAAAGCTAAATCGACTTAACAACTTGACAGATATCTCGGATACCATAGACATTGCAAAAGACACCAACAAGTCGACAAAATATATTCTACATTACATCAAAATGTTATATACACCCATTTTTACAAACGAGCCAAAGCACGCCCCATACAAAAGCCCCAAAAACAAAAGTACAAATAAAAGACTACACATCATCCCCGGTGGGGTAAGCATCTTCGTACCAAGAGTTCGTAGCAAGACGATTTGCGTCATCAGAGTTGATGTCATCCCTGTCAGGTGTAAGAGGGTCATACCCACATGCCTCACGAGCCGCACGAGCTTCGGTGTGCACGACATGAAGTTCCGCTTCGGTTTCCCTCTGATCGCTGCCAACTCGACGCTACACTAAGGTAGGAAGAGCGGATCGCAATAACTTTTACCCGATATGAGGGTCGGGATCGATTTCCTCAAGGAGCTAGTAGTGGAGTTGGATTGTCTGTCTAGCCTAGAGATGTGTTTGTACTCCTAATGTCACTTCAAACATTTTTGGGTTTTCGAATTATAACTATTTTTATAAAACTATTGATTAACACTAAATTATGCTACGAGAATATTGCTAAGTTGTATCTAATGGGAAGAAGGGCACTAGGGTCGTGACACTACCTAGGTGGCTAATTGACGGGTAGATGTTACTAAGGTTCGATTGACATAATTGGGGCTTATGCTATAACCGTTGCACAATTTTACCCACTCTCACACCTCCTCGGTAGAGAGAGTGATTTTGCCCAATTGACTCTCTCGAGACCAAATGGGTAGGCAAATTAGACCAAACAACTAGGGTTCAAGTAGGGTAATTACTCTCTCGAGGTTTAACCCGTTAATTGGGACTATCATTTCTCATGAGTCCATCCCAATTCCTTGTTGGGTCAATTTTGAGGTCATAGACTCTCTTTATCAAGAAGAGTTAAACCCACAAAGCTTGAATCAGTATTTGCAACCACCAAAGCAACCCAAATAGCAAACACTCATAGTCAATCTAACATTAGATGGCAACACCCATCAATTACCCACACTAGGGTTGAGCCACAACCCTAGCTGATGGGTTTAGCTACTCATGCTTGAAGAAGAAAATAAAGAAATAGATGAAGAACTAAGCATATTAATTAATTGCTAAAATTAAACTACAAGAATCTATTGTAAATGTAAAGCAAAAGTGCCAAAAATGGCTACAAAATTCGTTCTCACGTGCGCAACCCTTGTCTGATATATCTCATTACCTAAAAATGGTAAAATGTTCTATTTATACTAGGATGAAAAAACTGGACAAAAATACCCCTGTGGGGTCAGTGCGGGCCGCACTAAATGGACCGCGGCCGCACTGGGCTCTTTGACTTTGACTTGTGCTTCTCTGAACTTGGACTCCGCGGACCACGTAGAATGGACCGCGGTCGCGGAGGGAGCTGGCGCTGTCTGCACAATCACGACCGCGGGTCGCATGGCGTTGGCTTGCAAACTTTCATCTCTCTGAATCTCATGACCGCGGACCGCACAAAAGAGTAGTGCGGCCACGGAGCCTTCACCACGGACCGCGAGATGTGTACTGCGGCCGCGTTGCCTTTAGCCTGGTTTACCAACTCTCTGAACCACCTAGTGCGGCCGCATTCAGTTTGCGCGGTCCGCACTAGGCCTTCTTTCCTTAGATTTCTTGGTCTTTGATACTTGAGCAGGTTTCACTCCTTTTTGAGCCGATCTTTGACATTTCGTCACTTTGTCGATCAAACCTGCAATCAAACACAACTTGTGAGCCTTTTAGGACTATTTTGTAACAATATATGATCAAAGAATAGGCAAGTAGGGGCATAAAACATGTTAAAATCCTAACTTCCAAACTTAAACCTTTGCTTGTCCTCAAGCAAACAAACTAAGACCCACCCCTTAAAGGAAAATCCAAGTAATTCCAGTTGTCCTAGAGTAACCTCAACAAGCATCAATTGGGACTAACAATTGCCCTCAATACGAATGGATCATTAACAAAATTTAAACTTTGAAAAACTATGGATCAAGTGTGACACAAGAGCATCAAGAATTTACTCATTACATCAAAGAACTCTCTCAATTACTTTGGTCGCTTTGGAACCCAAACTCACACATCCTCAACTCTCCCTAAGCAAAACCTCACCTTTTAGAGTATAAGCACACAAACCAAGGTTAATAGGAATTCACTTGTCTCTCTCAAGGAAAGGTCACAAGTCCGGCTCTAAGTACCATATGTTTGACCCTTATGTAAGTATCCACTAATGCGAGCGTCATCCAACTCAAGATCATATAAAGCTTTTGTGGAGTCAATGTGAAGGCTTTTGGTTCATGGTAGGAAAAGTTGTTGGTCTATATGAGTTCCTTCTTCCCTTAAGCACTTCTTTCGATTCATTTTGGCACAATTCTCTTTGACGCTTTGAGTATTTCACTTCTTTTCAAGGGGTTAGAGAGATACATTGTCACTCTTTCTTATGCAATTCAAAGCATTTCTCCTTTTTCTACTTTTTCCACACCTTTTTCACTTTTTTTTCTTGAATCCCGTTTTATTCTTTGCACATTGGGCTTTCTTTTTGTCTTTGTTTTTCTTTTCTTTCTTTTTCATTGCCTTCCTTTCCTTTTGCTTTTTTACCTTTTACCACTTTGTTTCCTTTCTTGTCTCTCCCCCCCCCCAAACTTAGACTTTTGCCATTACTCAAGGGATGATTTGGGTGCCAAGAGAAGGTATAATTTAGAACGGGTATAGGCTTGTAGCATTGGTTCTTGAAAGAAAAAGGTTTAAGGCTCAAAAGGGTTAGCTAGGGATTATATCATTGGTAGGCTATGGAATTGTTCGACTATTATTTGGATCAAGGAGAGCCTATAATCAATTCTCAAGTTGAATTTTCACTCAAAATTTTGCCTCAACAAACATTCAGGGCAAGTTCTAGACCATTGGCTCGGGACTTGGACTCACAATTCGATTTCTCACCACACACACTCAAGGATTGCTAAAGACATAGAGTCGGGGGCCCGCAACAACCTTAGACACGATTGATCACACAATAGTCCCGAAAGACCACATGATGTTTGTTTGGTCAAAACAAGATTCTCAAGGTCACTACTTTCACCATCCTAAACACAACCACTTGTCTTTGACCATGGGATCAAAGGTAAATGTGTTAGGCCCAAGTGAAGCTTTGCTTGAGGTACCCTTAACTATAAACTACTAAAAACAAAAGAAAAATAAAAAACGGACTCAAACCTTTAAGAAGGTTGTCACGCCATCCATCATCGGGAAGAGCCACCCGGTTCACACAATATTCCACCCTTGGAAAGAACCGTGGCATTAAGAAAACCAAGGGCTTATCGAAAGCTCCAAAACGAAACAACAAGGCTGCGAGCCTATCTACTAAGCTAAAAATGAAAAATTTGTACGAAAATAGAAAATAAAAAAAATATTTACAATAGGGGATTAGAATATACAACAGTGGATGAATATATACAAAAATGTAACTTTATATATAGACCAAAGAAAAGATAAAAAGTGCGATAAAAGTAACTAAATGTAAAGTTATATACAGATCAAATAGAAAATCAACAGAAACATAAACTAAGTCAATTAATATATACAATCATCCAGATAAAAGGTAGGGCGCACCCCCACAAATAAAAGCTGGCATTGTCCCTAATTCCAAATAAAAAAATAAGCATAAAAAATTAAGATGAAAGGATATAGGAGCTCCCTAAGCCTCGTCTGTATGCATGGGAACATGAGTGGTCCCCGGGTCCTCTGTATGTATGGGAACCTCACACTGGTTCCCGGTCTCCTGCTGCTCAGCTACTGGGACTAGGGCCTAGACTTGTACGGGCTGTATATTAGGAACATCCTGTGGCTGACTAGAGGAAGCCTCCAGTGGGTCCGCCAACTAGATGAACGCCTCATCTGCACTAGGGAGCTTCATTTTCTTCTTTGGAAGCTGTTGTGTCTGCTCCTGCTGGGGCTGGATCCTCGAATAGCAAGTCTAAAGACAGCTGGTCTGCCTTCAGTTTGTCAACATCCTCCATCAGCGCCTTCACAGACTCCTTGGAAGCCCGTGTTTTGCGCAACTTCTTGTGCTCCCTGGCAAGCTCCTTTAGGGCCTTGCCATGAGAATCCACTGCCTTAGCCAAGGTAGCCTGAGAATCAAGGATCTTTTGCTGATTGGTAAGAATCTCCTTAAGTGAATCCTCGATAGACTGGGGCACCTGCACTGGTTGTGGTGCCGACTGAGCTGCAATGGTAGAAGACAAGGTGGACAACTTGGATGACGCAGTCGCCATCCAATTGTTCAAGCTATGAAGTGTCTGGCTCAACTGGTGGGCAGTGATAGGATGGGCCCGGGAAGATGGAATCCCCGGGCCAGCTAAAGTAGAGGGACCAACAGTAGTGGAAGGTCCGGGAGGCATGTCAGCAACTGTGGAGGTAGGCTCAGTGGAGGGCTCTACCGCAACCGGCTCTTCAGACTGGCCGGTTGGGGCAGAAGCAGGTGGCTTGTAATTTTTGTCCTTGGGGTTGTCTGACCCCTTCAAACTGTACCATGAGAACGGAGCCACGGGTTTGACCTTGATGTCAAAAGGTCTCTTCTCCACCTCCAGGTCCCGGAAATACATAGTGAGGGTGCTGGGAAAGGGTAATTTTGGTCATGCTCAACCCCACTGCAGAAATGACGCGGGACATCACATTGACCATGTTGATTAGATATCCCGCCATAATAGAAGCAACAAGAATAGCCCGAGCAAGTGGAATAGTCTGATCATGGGTTGTGGGGTTGAGCCGACTGCACCCAAAAGTCAACCACCCTCTTGCCTCAAAGTTAAAGGTTCTCCAAAGTATTTTTGCCTTTGCTTGCAACCACTCTGGAACCGTACCCGGGATTGCCAGGTATGAAGCTAACCACGGACGAACCTCCTCGCCCATTGCTAACTTTTCATTGTAAAGGGACTCATCTTCATCATTGAACCCCAGGTATTCATTTAGTGCCTTCTCGGTAAATACCACATTTTTGTTTCGCACTTTGGTCACCTTAGTGCCCTTCAAGATGTGGGCCACATTGCTATAAAACTCCTTGACCATGTTCTCATTCGCCTTTACACAATTATCTTTAAAGAACTCCCAACCCACTCGAGCTCAAAACTGTCTATGTACATTGGGGTGCAGGGGTAGAAGGTCTTTGTCAATGAAACTCCTTTTGAGAATCAACTTTCGTGCCGGCCACCATTTCCTAAACTTGTGGAAGGCCACCTGGCTGACGAATCTATCTTCCCAAATAACGGGATTTCTAGTCCGATCAACACCCCCAACCTGAGGCACACCACCCCCGGTAACTCCCCATCTCCCTCATCACCTCTAGCACCCTCTCTAGATATTGACGTTGTGGGAGAGGTAGAGTATTCATCCCCACTACGTGCCGCTAAGCCCTCAAACGACACAGAAGAAATGTTGATTGAGGCTCGAGCATCGGCGGAAGATGGGGGAGTGTCTCTATGTATGGCGTTCTCCGGATATGGGATGTATAGAGGGACTGAATCTGAAGAGATTTCCCGGGAGGGCTCGTACTCACTCCCCGAGTTGTCAAGGGCTCTATCAGCCGCTTTGATTGCTTTTCTTATGTCCTTTATGTTTTGTCTAACCTGGGGAGTGAGTTTTACCATCCGTTGCTTCCCTCCCCGGGAGGAATTACCTCGGCAGGGTTGTTTGGCACCTCTACCTCATTGTTTGACCATTATCTACAAGCATACACATCTAACATGGTTAGTATCAGCACAGGCAGTGAAACAAGTGTTGAAAGTGAATTGCAGACAGTAGATTAAATGTTGCAGAAACAGTTGCAGAACATGGCACCGCGGCCCGCACAAACAGGAGTGCGACCGCACTGGGGGCACCGCAGACCGCGCAAAGGCGACCGCGGTCTGCATTAGGACAAGGCCCTGGATAACATCTCTCTGATTCTCCCCACCGCGGTCCGCACAAAAAGTAGTGCGGCCACATAGGGGGCACCGTGGACCGCATAAAAGCAACTGCGGTCCACACTGAGGTGAGGTCTGTAACACCCCTCTCTAAATCCAACGACCGCGGCCCGCACAAAAAAGCACCGCGGCCGCGGTGGGCCAGCGCGGACCGCATAAAGTGCAATGCGCTCACGTTGGGCATAGGTTCAATTTCAGTCACTTGGGCATCGCGGTCCGCGCAAAATGGCAATGCGGACCGCGTCAGGGCACCGCGGGCCGCAGAGAGTATATTGCACAGGCACTAAGTTAGGGTTTCCAATTTTTGCAATTTTGTTCAAGTTTTTACCTACTTTGTCCCTACTCAAATTACCCAGTCATTATGAAAATTAAGCACCCCAGAACTAATACTTAAACCAACCTAAGCTAATAAAAATAGAGAAAACAGGACGAAAAAGAAGTTACAGGCTAATTGTAATAAAATAAAAAATAAAATTAATCAATTAAACGAACAAGGAATGAGTGAAATATTACCAGATATGAAGATGAAATGCAATTAGTCAGTCTAAGCAAGAATTACGGTCATAAGAGGGTATGAACAGTAGCTTTTAGGTCTCTGAGTGTTAAAATTTCAAAAAGTGTAAATGGTGACCCCTGAGCTCTATTTATAGAACATGATGCGGGACCCAGTCTTACCTACAAGCGCGGGCCGCACAAAACCGACAGCGGACGCGGAGGTCCACCAAGGACCGCACTAAATGGAATGCGGCCGCGGTGGCAAACTTCAGAGAGCACCACTTTTGACCATCACCAGTGCGGACAACACAAAGTGCAATGCGGCCGCACTGGCAATCTTCAGAGACTGTTCAACTTTTTTCAAACTACTTTGCACTGCATCAACTCAATCCCTACAACATCTCACAATCAGTTAGCTCAAAAATCGAACCTACACTACCAAGAAAATACAGAAAACAACAAAAAGAAAAAGACATGGGTTGCCTCCCAAACAATGCCTGATTTAACGTTGCGGCACGACGCATGTTACCAACACATCACTTTAGATGGAGAAGTGCCACCACGTGGCTATCATCAAATTTCCCAAGATAATGCTTGACCCAATGTCCATTGACTCTGAATACTTCACCATTCTTGTTCCTTAGATCAAGAGCACCAAATGGGGTCACGAACACAACTTCAAAAGTCCCACTCCACTTTGACTTGAGCTTACCCGGAAACAAACGTAACCGGGAATTGAACAAGAGAACCATATCTCCAACCTTGAACTCCTTACCCCAAGCATATTTGTCGTGAAGGTACTTCATTTTATCCTTGTACAAGGACGAGATAGAGTAGGCATGGAATCTAAACTCATCAAGCTCATTAAGTTGTTCAACCCGAAGTTTTGCCGCAACATCCCATTCTAAGTTCAACTTCCTCAAGGCCCACATGGCCTTGTGCTCTAATTCCACCAGAAGATGGAAAGCTTTCCCAAACACCAACCGATACGGAAACATACCAATCAGAGTTTTGTAAGCCGTCCGATAAGCCTAAAGAGCGTCATCCAACTTTTTCGACCAATCGGTCCTATTAGCATTGACAGTTTTAGACAAGATACTCTTAATTTATCTGTTGGAGGCTTCCACTTGGCTACTAGCTTGAGGATGATAGGGGGTTGAAACCTTATGATTGACACCGTACTTAGAAAGCAACGTGTCGAAAGCCTTGTTGCAATAGTGAGACCCCCAATCACTAATGATAGCACGAGGAGTGCCAAATCTTGTGAAGATGTTCTTTTTAAGAAATGCAACAACACTCCGGGCTTATTAGGCAAAGCCACGACTTCACCCACTTTGAGACATAATCAACCGCCACGAGAATGTAAGTATTCCCACAAGAGCTAACAAATGGACCCATGAAATCGATGCCCCAAACATCAAAGATATCCACTTCAAGAATCGTATTAAGGGGCATCTCATCCCTTTTTGAAATTCCGCCCCCTCTTTGGCACTCATCATATCTCTTCACAAAATCGCCCCCATCTTTGAACAAGGTGGGCCAATAGAATCCACAACTAAGAACCTTCGAGGCGGTCTTCACCCCACCATGGTGGCCACCATAGGGTGAAGAATGGAAAGCCTCTAGGATATACTCAATTGTTCTTCCTCCGGTACACATCTACAAATCACACCATCCGTGCAAATCTTGAACAAGTATGGCTCATCCCAATAGAAATCCAAACTATCCCGCTTGAGCTTCTTCCTTTGGTTAGAAGAGAGCTCACATGGGATTATTCCGGTCACAAGGTAATTTGCAACATCGACAAACCATGGCATATCCTTCATTGACACCGCAAGGAGTTGTTCGTCGGGAAATGAATCATTGATCTCAAGGCCGTCACAAGGCCTCCCCTCCTCCTCCAAACGGGACAAGTGGTCCGCCACTTGATTCTCACTACCTTTCCGGTCAATAATTTCTAGATAAAACTCTTGAAGAAGTAACACCCATCTCATCAATCTCGCCTTGGAGTCTTTCTTGGTCATCAAATACCTAAGGGCGGCATGATCGGTGTGCACTATAACTTTGGCCCCCATAAGGTAAGGTCGAAACTTTTCCATAGCAAACACAATAGCCAATAATTCTTTCTCGGTGACTGTATAGTTTTTTTGAGCCTCATTCATGGTCTTGCTTGCGTAGTACACCGGTTGAAACATCTTGTTGATTCTTTGTCCCAAAACAGCCCCAACCACAACGTCACTAGCATCACACATGAGCTCGAAAGGTAAGCTCCAATTTGGTGCGGTAATGATGGGGGTAGAAGTCAACTTGAGCTTGAGTAGCTCGAATGCTTGCATACAACTCTCATCGAACAATAACTTTGCATCTTTCTCAAGCAACTTGCACAAAGGGTATACCACTTTAGAAAAATCCTTTATGAACCTCCGGTAAAAACCCGCGTGCCCAAGGAAACTCCTCACCCCTTTGACAGAAGTAGGGGGAGGGAGCCTAGAAATAACCTCAATCTTGGTCTTATCAAATTCAATTCCTCGCTTTGAGATCTTATGACCCAACACTATACCTTCTTCTACCATAAAATGGCACTTTTCCCAATTGAGAACAAGGTTGGTGTCTTCACATCGGCTCAACACTCTATCCAAGTTTACCAAGCACTCCTCAAAAGAATCCCCAACCATGCTGAAGTCATCCATGAAGACCTCCAAGATATCCTCCACCATGTCAGTGAAAATAGCCATCATGCAACGTTGGAAGGACGCCAGAGCATTACACAATCCAAATGGCATTCTAGAGAAAGCGAATGTGCCATAAGGACATGTAAAGGTGGTTTTCTCTTGGTCCTCTGGGGCAATTAGAATTTGATTGTACCCCAGTAACCATCCAGAAAGAAATAGAAAGCCCGGCCCGCAAGACGATCAAGCATTTGGTCAAGGAATGGCAATGGGAAATGATCTTTTCTAGTCACCTTGTTCAGCTTCCGGTAATCCATACAAACTCTCCACCTGGTGACCGTTCTAGTGGGAATGAGCTCATTGTTGTTATTGGTCACCATGGCCATACCACCCTTCTTCGGCACACATTTCACCGGAGAAGTCCACAAACTGTTAGAAATAGGATAAACCACCCCAGCATCTAGCCACTTGATAACCTCTTTCTTTACCACCTCTTGCATCGCCTCATTTAGTATTCTTTGATGCTCCAAGGAAGGCCTTGCATCCTCCTCCAAAATGATTTTATGCATGCAAAATGCGGGGCTTATACCCCGAATGTCGGTCAATGTCCATCCAACTGCCTTTTTCCGCTTTTGAAGTACCGCCAAAGTGGCGTCAACCTGCATGTTAGTTAAGCAAGACAAAAGAATAACAGGTAAAGTAGAATTTGAACCCAAGAATTCATACCTGAGGTGTGGAGGAAGTGGCTTCAACTCCAACACCGGTGGCTCCTCAATCGATGGCTTTGTTTGTGGATTTTTGCGGTTTTCAAGATCCAAAGGGCTCATATGAATATGAACCCATACCATGCAATGCATTCACGCACTCCACTCTACTAGCATCATCATTGACATCCGTATTAAGAAGCACGGTCTCAAGGGGATCTTCAAAATGGATCATGGAACTTGTGTCATCCACTATCACAGTTGTGACAATGTCCACAAATGAACACACCTTCGTGCTATTGGGTTGTCTCATTGATTAGCTAACATGGAATACCACCTTCTTATCCCCCACTCGGAAAGTCAACTCACCCGCTTCAACATTAACCAATGCCTTCCACGTAGCTAGGAAAGGTCTACCAAGAATAATCGTCACTTTAAAGTCCACCTTACAATCCAATATGACAAAGTCGTCCGGCAATATAAACTTATCCACCCGGACAAGTACATCATCAATTATGCCCAAAGGTCGCTTCATAGATCGATCCGCCATTTGAAGTCTCATTGAGGTAGGTCGAGTTTGTCCAATTCCTAGAGTCTTGAAGACTGAGTACGAATTTATGCTAGCCCCCAAGTCACAAAGGGCCTTGGCAAAATCCGCACTTCCGATAGTACAAGGGATAGTAAAAGCTCCGGGATCCTCAAGCTTGGGTGCCATTGAATGCACTATGGCACTCACTTTATGAGTCATTTTAATTGTTTCACTCTCCATCGACCTCTTCTTTGTTACCAAATCTTTCATGAACTTAGAATACCCCGGCATTTGCTCAAGTGCCTCTACCAAAGGCACATTGATTGTGAGGCTCTTCATCATGTCAATGAACTTTTTGAATTGATTGTCACTCTTTTGCTTTGCTAACCGTTGAGGATAAGGTGGAGGTGTCCTAGGCAAAGGTGCCTTGGCCTTTGGTATAACCGGCTCGGGCATGTCAATCATGTGTTCCCTAGACGGGTTCACGACATCTTGAGTCACTACCTCAGTTTCATCATCAATATCAATCTGCGCATTATTGTTCACATTTTGATTAACCACATCATCAACAATCAAAGGTACATCATCATCCTGCAACTCAACATCTTCATCCACAACTTGCTTTTGCTTTGAGGCATTCACATCACTGCCTCTCCCACTTCTTACTGTAACCGCCATCACATGATTATTATTCCCACCCTTCGAGTTCACTACCATATCACTTGGTAGAGCACCTTTGGGACAAGTATTCAACACTTGAGAGATTTGGCCTAACTGCACCTCCAAGTTCCGGATAGATGTATTATGAGAAGCCAATTGGGCATCGGAATCTTGGTTCTTTTTCATCATTTGCTCGAACATGCTTTCAATTCTTCCCATATCACCTCCGGAAGAACTAGGACCTTGAGAGGGGAATGAGGGTGGATTACTCGGTTGTTGATACATTGGGGGCCTTTGAAAGACCATCCCCCTGTTTCCTTGGTTTCCATTGTTGTTCCATCTGCCTTGATTGTTGTTGTTGCCCCAATTATTGTTATTACCATTCCAATTTCCTTGGTTGCTTTGATTACCCTAATTGTTGTTTTGGTTGTTATTATTCCAATTGCCACCACCTTGTTGTTGATTGTTGTTATTCCAATTACCTCCGCCTTGTTGTTGATTGCCCCAATTTCCTTGAGAATGCCATTGTTGATTCGAAGAGTTGCCTCTATTCCCTTAGTAGTTATTGACATATTGGACCTCTTCGTTTTGATCATCATAGCACTCATTTGAATAACCACCACCATCATTGTTGTT
Source organism: Nicotiana tabacum (assembly GCF_000715075.1). NCBI lineage: Eukaryota > Viridiplantae > Streptophyta > Magnoliopsida > Solanales > Solanaceae > Nicotiana > Nicotiana tabacum. The sequence goes on from NC_134101.1 coordinate 117,495,934, forward strand.
GTCATATTGTTCACAATTACCTTGGGGTTGTTGCCCTCTTTGCCTCCTTTTCAATATAGAAGCACCTTCTATTGCATTGACTTGGCACGGGTTTTGGACTTGTTGCAATTGCGCCCTTGCCAATTGATTCATAGTTGTTGTAAGATCGGCAATAGCTTGGCCATGATCGTGCACTTCCTTGTGTAAATGGATGACCGTGGGGTCACCTTGGGGCACATTTGATCGGCTTTTCCATGTCGAAGAGGTGTCACCATTTCATCAAGTACATCACATGCCTCTTGGTAAGAAAGTTTCATAAAGTTCCCTCCGGCCAATTGGTTCACAATGCATTGATTCGTTGTGTTGATGCCCCGATAAAAGGTTTGTTGAATTATAGCCTCAGTCATGTCGTTATTAGGGCACTCTTTCACCATTGTTCTATATCTTTTCAATATCTCGTGCAAAGGTTCCGTTGGCTTTTGCTTGAAGGCTATAATTTCATCTCGAAGAGCCGCCATATGACTTGGAGAATAGAACTTGGCAATAAATTTGTCCGCCAATTCATCCCATGTTGTAATAGAATGATTGGGGAGCCTTTATAACCAATCCAATGCCTTACCCCGAAGAGAGAACGGGAAAAGCCTCAATCTCGACGCATCCTCGGACACGTTTGTCTGCTTCCTACCCCAGCATGTATCCACGAACCCCTTCAAATGCTTGTAGGCATTTTGATCGGAGGCGCCCGTGAAATACCCTCTTTGTTCGAGCAAGGTCAACATAACATTTGTGATTTGAAAGTTCCCCGCCCGGATTCGGGGAGGAACAATAGCACTGGCGTATCCTTGACTTGGTAAAACTCTGGGAGCCACTCTCGGCGGTTGCAGAGGAAGGTCTGGAATATTGTTGTTCTCATTTGCATTTATATTGGCATTTTAGCCTCTCTGTGGAACTTGAGGTAAGACCTCATCTTGTTCTAGATCCTCTACCTCCTCCCCCGCTATCACATTGCCGAGAGGGTCATTTGCATTAAGAGCCATTTGTACCTGATTGATCGATACAAACAGAATTAGTAAACAAGAAGGAAAGAAAAGCAAAACACAAAATTAAATAAATAGATAGTCAACACCGTAAGCTCCCCGGCAACGACGCCAAAAAGCCAAAAAGTGATCACTGCCAACTCGACGCTACACTAAGGTAGGAAGAGCGGGTCGCAATAGCTTTTACCCGATATGAGGGTCGGGATCGATTTCCTCAGGGAGCTAGTAGTGGAGCTGGATTGTCTGTCTAGCCTAGAGATGTGTTTTTACTCCTAATGTCACTTCAAACATTTTTGGGTTTTCGAATTATAACTATTTTATAAAACCATTGATTAACACTAAATTATACTACGAGAATATTGCTAAGTTGTATCTAATGGGAAGAAGGGCACTAGGGTCGTGACACTACGTAGGTGGCTAATTGACGGGTAGATGTTACTAAGGTTCGATTGACATAATTGGGACTTATGCTATAACCGTTGCACAATTTTACCCACTCTCACACCTCTCGGTAGAGAAAGTGATTTTGCTCAATTGACTCTCTCGAGACCAAATGGGTAGGCAAATTAGACCAAGCAACTAGGGTTCAAGTAGGGTAATTACTCTCTCGAGGTTTAACCCATTAATTGGGACTATCATTTCTCATGAGTCCATCCCAATTCCTTGTTGGGTCAATTTTAAGGTCATAGACTCTATTTCTCAAGAAGAGTTAAACCCACAAAGCTTGAATCAGTGTTTGCAACCACCAATTCTAGATTTAAAACATAAAATCAACCCAAATAGCAAACATCCATAGTCAATCTAACATTAGATGGCAACACCCATCAATTACCCACACTAGGGTTGAGTCACAACCCTAGCTGATGGGTTTAGCTACTCATGCTTGAAGAAGAAAATAAAGAAATAGATGAAGAACTAAGCATATTAAGTAATTGCTAAAATTAAACTACAAGAATCTATTGTAAATGTAAAGCAAAAGTGCCAAAAATGGCTACAAAATTCGTTCTCACGAGCGCAACCCTTGTCTGATATATCTCATTACCTAAAAAATGGTAAAATGTTCTATTTATACTAGGCTAGAAAAACTGGACAAAATACCCCTGCGGGGTCAGTGCGGGCCGCACTAAATGGACCGCGGCCGCACTGGGCTCTTTGACTTTGATTGTGCTTCTCTGAACTTAGACTCCGCGGACCACGTAGAATGGACCGCGACCGCGGAGGGAGCTGGCGCGGTCCGTGCAATCACGACCGCGGGGCACATGATGTTGGCTTGCAAACTTTCATCTCTCTGAATCTCACGGCCGCGGACCGCACAAAAGAGTAGTGCGGCCGCAGAGCCTTCACCGCGTACCGCGAGATGTGTACCGCGGCCGTGTTGCCTCTAGCTTGGTTTACCAACTCTCTGAACCACCTAGTGCGGCCGCATTCAACTTTGCACGGTCCGCACTACGCCTTTTTTCCTTAGATTTCTTGGTCTTTGATACTTGAGCAGGTTTCACTCCTTTTTGAGCCGATCTTTGACATTTCGTCACTTTGTCGATCAAACCTACAATCAAGTACAACTTGTGAGCTTTTAGGACTATTTTGTAACAATATATGATCAAAGCATAGGCAAGTAGGGGCTTAAAACATGTTAAAATCCTAACTTATCACCCTCCCCTCGGCGTGAAAAGCCTTGTACACATCAGGCCGAGCCTCAGCAAGGACCCATGAGACGTAGAAGGCTGAGAGCGTCGACTTGCATCCTCCACCCTCAACGAGGCCACTTGTCCATTCAACGAAGATAGCTCCGCCTACAGTTCTTTAACACGCCCTTCAAGCCCAGCGACCATGCGATTAGAGGCCTCCTTCTCTTCAGTCGGCTCAGACCTACAAACACGGAGGGCATTCTCCAAAGATACAGTTCTAGAAATAGCTGTCGCCAACTTATCAGCACCAACGTTCAGCTCGCTCTTAAGACCCTCAACCTCCACCGCCTTCGCACTCAATTCAGCGGTCAAACTGGACACCTTTGCTTGCAAGTCAGCATTCTCAGCCATCACCCCCTGCTCAACTCAAGCTCATCCTCCTTCAGCTTAAGGGAAGCCTCAAGTTCACTGTTACAGGCGACAACCTTCATGAGCTCCTCATCCCGCTCCCTCAGCTCTTCGATCTTACGCTCCAATTTATCCTCCCTCTATTTGAGCCCCTCACGAAACAACTGAAATTCAGGGTCCCGATTATAAATGTCGTCCATCGCGCGATGCTTAGTACGATACTGTTGATACTTGGATGACATCTTCTCATAGATGGCCGTCCTTTTCCTCTCCCGACGCTCTTGCTCGGTCTCCACGATGAGGGTATGGCACAAAGGAAAAGAAATTAGAAACAAAGTACAGGTCGACAATCGCCACACAAACCCAACAACGGAAAAGAAAGGAAAGGCACCTACCCGCAAAGCCATACCAGCGACGTTCTGAGACAACTCCATGTCGCTCATCGCCCTAAGAACCTCGTTTTCAGGAGCAACACATAGATGAGCTAAAATAGACGCCATTTGCTCACAGTTCAGCAACAAGTTGTAGTCCCCCGGGACGACTATGTGATGATTAGTCCCTTCCGCTCTGACCTCCACGTGAGTATGGCGACCTACGAACTTGTTGACATCCTCCGGGTCGACATCTGAACCTGAGTCGTCACCCTCGACACGATGACCTCCAACGTTAGACGATGTGCGGCCCTCGCCAGAGTGCACGGAGCCGGCTCCTGGGTAAACTCTTTCTGCTTGGGGAAATCTCCCCGATAAAATGGCGTCAGCCATAAATGTGGGTACGAGTGCCTCCTGCGATGCCCTGCTTCTATCAGCGTCCACGCCACGCCCTTCTCGAGTTCCATTCTCCTCCTTTTATCGATAACGACTCGTCCCCATTGGAGGATTCGTCCAAGAGGTGTGGGGCCGGCATTGAAGAGGCCTCCTTCCTCACGACCACGACCCGAGAGGGACCTTCTAATTGAACAGGTTGAGGATAACCCTCTCGAACAGATTCACTCAAAACAAACTGCATGTCCACGGCGACAATGGCCTGTCGGAACGCAGGAACTGGCGCCCTCCGCCTGAAAGCTCCTCGACCTGTCATCACAAAGGGTCGTATCAATAAACGACGTTATAGAGCCAATGAAGTGGTAGGAGAAACACTTACCAGATGGACCTTTAGGGCCATAACGCTTTACGAAGACGGGCCAATCTGGTTTCTGTTGCATGGAGAAAGACGGGCTACCCAATCCCTTATACCCGCAATGGGGCGAGGTGGACGTCACATAGCTGCAAACGAGAAGCAAACAAACTTTATAATAAATACAGACGAAGGAAGAGTAAAACAAGCGGCAACACTTACGAGTCTCATTCCATCGCTCCGGGAACCTGGCAGAGTCAGAAACGATGTGTTCAGTTTTGACGAAGAAGTACTTGTGCCAAAACTTGCGACTCGCCCGGTCGTCTGTTCCGACCACCAGCCTTTTGTGCCACGGTGCCTTAAGTGCACCATGGTACCCCTGTGGAAACTAGGGGAGAACATATGCAAAAGGTGATGGATGGAAACATCACATTCCGCCAACTCCGTATACTTGGTCAACTGCAGGAGTATCTTAAGCGTATACGGCGAAAGTTATGCCAGGCAAACCTGGTAGAATCTACAGAATTCTTCTGCTAATGGGAAGAGAGGAAAAGTATAGCCAATCACGAAAGGGTACTCATAGAAAGCGCAGTACCCAGGTCTGTGGACCTCTACAAAATCTCTCCCCGTCGTAACCATATCGACATGAGCGGGAATGCCATACTTTACGCGAAGAGCGTCAATGTGAACTTGCTTCGTCTCAGAGAGTACGGGGTCAAGAATAGGAGGGGGATCTTTGAGGAAGTCACTTCGAGACATAGGATGTCTCGGCAGTAACTCCTCCACCGTAGGAAGACTGTCACCCTCCTCTACCACCATATCTTCACCGCCCGAAGGGGACACCTAGGACAATGGGGCGGCTTCAGGAATCCCTTCGCGAGATCGGTGTTGCCTTGGCATGCTTTCGTTAAAAGGGAAAAGAGGTGTTGATACCGTAGAAGCAAGGGAGGAAGATGAAGTTGTGAACGAAGAATATGAGAAGAAGAAGTAGAAGATTGTCAGTGCTAGCTCGGGGAGATAAGGAGGGATATTCAGAGGTGAAATGGCCAAGAACTTTCGAAAAAACAAACCCTCTTCCTATTTATAGGATTGGGTGGCGCCAGAATCGAAGCGGAAGGTCACAGAGTGGCACCAGAATCGAAGCAACAAGCCATCAACTCCCGCTTCGAAAACACGCGTAATGATGATGCACGTGAAAATGACATCATTTCCCGGTAAAATGTATAACCTGGTATCTTGCCAAGCACGCCGACCGCCCACCATTGGCCAATGTCGTAACGCTTCGAAGGGTCAAATTTTCCCGTAGAAACGCATGGTGTCCGCTCATCGAGGACGCACCAAGTTGCAACCTCGACAAGCGGAGGGATTAACTGTATGGGTCCAAATTTGAACAACCACGATCGTCGACGAGTACAATGAAACGGCGATTTCCCCATAACCTGACGTTTTGCAGAGGACGACTTTGAGACAAACAAGAGATTGTACGACCCTTGTAATAATATAGGCCCGTTAGGGAATACTAAGAATATTCCTTTGAATATTCATTATAATCTGTCTTTTACAACTTAGAGGGGACTCACTCCCTATATATATAGCGAACCATAACTTTGTAAGGGGAAGATGAGCGATAATTCTACTTATGAACGAGAAGTGTTTTTGGAAGGATTTTACTGATTCACATCGATAGAGAAATCTTATTACCCATCTTCTCTTGACTTATCTTCCCATCTAGAGATTATTATACTGAGCTAAGATTTACCCCTTCAATTTTGATTTATTTGTTCAAAAAGTTTCGATATCTTTAGAACAAATTTCTTCCCTAACATGATAGTTTTAGGCAACCTTTTCTTAAGTACTCCGTTTGTTTACACAATAATAGCGACTGCTCAAACTAAAACTCAACCAGTCTCTGTTCCCTCATTTTCACGTCTCCTTGATTCATTCCCAATTTATTAGTTATTGCAATACCACACACCAGCAACAACTTGGCCGCCCGATGGCCCTAACCTTTTCTATGTTTAAACATTTCATTATGTCGTCATCTTTTATATAATTATTATAAATTTATAATAAAAAATCAAATAACAAATTGCCTCGACACTTCAATCAATTTACGACGATATGCCACTCACTGTCACAGAAATGATACGGTCACCGAGTTGGCGAGTTTGCTTTTCATAGGAAAATGATACGAATCGTAGCTGATTAAAACCTCCATTTCATTATTTAGCTCAATAACCAAATAAGGACTAAACGAAGAACAAATCAATTGCTAAGCCACAATCTTTCTGTTGCTATCTTTCAATAATCGAAACAGAAAACGAACATTGAAAAAAAATTATATCTTCAATAACAATCCACAGAGGGAGTTAAATTTTCAACACAACAAATTCACTTCAAATTATATAAATATATGAAAACATATTTTTCCGAGCTTCTCTCGCTATTTTGATGTTCGTTGTGCGTCTCTCCCTCTCTGAGACGAGAATAACAGCAGCAGAGTTATGGAGTTTGCAAATTCGGTTTCTCCGTAATTCATCATTTGAAATTTGACGATAAAGGTAAAAAGGATGCGTTTTTACGTGTTATCTTTTCTTTTAAACCTTAATGATTTTCGCTGCTTTGACGACCGGATTCTCCCTCGCGATCGCGTCTCGGCCGGCGGATTTGTAGTCGTAGCTACAGTCATGACGATCCGAGTACCGGTGTTCACCGCAGAACAATTCGCCGCACCGGCACCGGAATCCGGTCAACCCTACCTTCCTCCGACAACCGGAGCAACGATTCACCTCTCTCTTAGCCGGCGGTTCGCTTTCCTTCAGTTTATCCTCCTTTACCGTCAGATGTTGACTTGTTCTTTCCAGATCGGACTTCCTCTCCGGCGACGACCTCAACGAGCTAAATCGAGCCGATCTTTCAGATCTAGCCAATTTCTCAGCGAACTTGTGAGGAATGGTGACCGCCGACCCTGTCGGCGAGCTGGCGGAAGTTGAGGTAGCAGCGGTGGTGGCGTTGAAGCATTTTTGACACATATTATTGGTGGCTGGATTTCCGGTGACTCCACAATTATTGACGCAAAGCGTTATCGTTTCAGGTACGGCCTTGAACTCCGTCTCTTCTTTCTCCGTTCTCTGAGCCATTTTTTCCCCTTTTTTTTGTGTGCAAAATTAAATTAACAAACAACTCGATTTCCTTGCTTCAATATATAGAGAGAAAAAATATGAAACTTGTAGAGAGAGAAAAGGAGAGAGTGGTTTGTTGTTTGGTTGGAAGAAGAAATGGGAAAGAGGGGACGGGGAAAGCGAGGTTTTAAGGAGGAAGAGAGGTCGGTAATGGCGATTGAATAATGGCCTCATTGGATACGCGTATCAGGCAAATTGTGGCGTGGGGTAATGGATTGACGATAATGCCCCTGAGAATTTATGGGATAATTATGGGGAATTTGGTGGGTTGAGGCCTGAGGCTAAGGTGGTTCTAGATTAGGTCTGACGTGTTATTTACTTAATCGTCACCTTTGGGATATTTTTTTTTAAGTAAAAATAGTTCTTTTCTTTTTTCTTTTCTGTTTGTATTAAGGTGACCTCTTTAAAAAATGGGGGATATTTTTATACAGGCTGGACAAGGCATGGAAAAAGACTCTTTTTCTTAGAGTACAGCTTATAGATGTTCATTTTGCAAGCTTGAACTCCTGGCGTCCCCATCCCTTCCATCTCTCATAATTGAGGTAGATGCAAACATTTCTTGAAAAAACTTGATAGTTGAGTCACGGAAAATTTTAATTTGCGTCTCATACAACTGACACTAGTTATATGAAGCAATTTTTTTGTCTTACAATTTTGTGGACCAAGATTTCTGTAGACCCAGAAGTGTAAGATTGGGGTTCACAAATTTGTGAGACAAAAAAGAGTCTCATACAACTAGTGTAAGTTATATGAGAAACAAAATAAAACTTCTCGTTGAACCACAAATAAGAGTAATAAATATCACATCAGTTCTATCAATTATAAATTACTTTTTCTTTTTTGCTCCAGCCGAAACAGCTTATTTACCGCCCTTACAAACATCACAGCTTGTAATCCAAGATTATCAAGGAACAATACTAGACATCGAAATGCAAAAGATTTCCTTTTTTTGGCTATTGAGTTACTAGAAGTTGCAAACAGGCGGGGCGGGACGGGTATGGTTCGGATCGAAAACGGTAATGAAAAATAGATAAATTATTCGATTCGACTCATATTTAATACCGATAAAAAACGGGTTAATCGATGGATAATATGGTATTATCCATGACTTCTTGAATATGATCACTTTTGGGAGAATTCCTAGTCTCCCAAAAGGAACCCCCAATTTGAAGCTTTATAAATATAAAAGTTAAAACTCATTGGTTATCCATTTTCGAAAAGGTTTTTGTCCATATTTGACCCGTTTCGAAAAAGTTAATTATCCAACCCATTTTTAATGGATAATATGGGTGGTTAACTGCTTTCTTCTAACCATTTTGTCTCCAGAGTCTAAAAACAAAGTCTGAAGAAGAAGAAGAAGAAAAAAAGTGTAGACTGGCTAAAGTTTTTGAGAAATATATAGATTTGATATTTGAGCCGGCTAAAATTCTCCAGAAGAGGAAGGTTAATATAGCTTGTGTCCGGGAGACTAGGTGGGCAGGGTCGAAGGCGAGGAATGTGGACGGGTATAAGTTGTGGTACTCTGGAGTCGTAAGGGGTAAGAATGGAGTGGGTATCTTGGTGGATAGGGATCTTAGAGAGTCTGTGGTGGAGGTTAAGCGAGTGAACGATAGGCTAATGTTTATTAAGTTGGTGATTAGTGAGTGCACCTTCAATGTAGTTAGCGCTTACGCGCCGCAAACGGGCTTAGATGAGGAGGTTAAGTGGCGCTTTTTATTGG